>NW_020272917.1:1874943-1940570 GCF_003268045.1 Sipha flava
TACAACTGGATTTAATGTTCTAGAGTTTAGACGTCTATAATTCAAGAACTAGTCGTTCATTAAATAATTTTAATTTTATAATTTTGCAGTCATTAAAATTTTGATAATATTATTATATTAATAATATCAATTGCATTAAAACGAATAGGTTTGGATGAAGTTTATTGCATCTAAATTGTTTAGCAGCGTTTTTGATTCGTTGTCGCAGTATTATGTTCTTATATTCAATAATATTTTTAATACAATGGTTAATATAAATCAAATGAGTTTTCCTTGAACCCTTTAACACACAATAACATATATAAATAGGTTTTTAAACCGTTTACACAAATGTTATCCTTGATAAAACGTATGGAAAATTTGAAATTAAAAAGGTCCCTCTGCTGTTTTTATCTCTTATTTTGGAGGTAAAAAAACGTTATAACTTTATATCATATAATTTACGCGTATAAATTATACACACTCGTCGATTAAAAAGCGCAGTTATTATCATTATTTTGGTGACTGTTAAGTTTCTTTTTTTCTACGCATCTATTTTATTATAGCCGTGGTACTGGATTTAATGTTCTAGAGTTTAGACGTCTATAATTCAAGAACTAATCGTTCATTAAATAATTTTAATTTTATAATTTTGCTGTCATTAAAATGTTGATAATATTATTATATTAATAGTATCAATTGCATTAAAACGAATAGATTTGGATGAAGTTTATTACACCTAAATTGTTTAGCAGCGTTTTTGATTCGTTATCGTAGTATTATGTTCTTATATTCAATAATATTTTATGTGTTTATATTTATATGAACGTTTGTAGTCGATTGATTACTTGTGTACAGTTATAACCTTCAGGAGATGATTTCGCTTTCTCGCCAGTATGTGTTTCTGTTGCGAAATTAAATATAACGTATTTCAACATGAAAAAGTAAATCCGGTATTATCATAAGAGATGGCGTATTGACCCGACACTGTAATCATACATAATATATATTTGGATTTGCATATATATTTTTGAGCTTTTTTATTGTTTAAGTCGATATTAATGTACTTGAATTTTTAAAAGAATTTCATCGACATGGAACTCTGCTACAAAATAAACGTTGTCGCTAGCCAAATAGTGCATCTAAAATCTCATCTCATATTATATTTTATTTGATCGGAAATAAAAAATTGTATAACTGCATTAACAAACTTTGTAAAAGTCATTTTATATTTTCTCCGCAGTTAAGTTTATTTAAGTTTGCTTAGACGTAAGAGAAAATCAAAAAAATAAAACTGTGATAAATGCATTGAATAAGTTTCATTAAGTTCGGTTTTTGTTTGTATATATTTTGATAAATTGAATAATTTCGTATTTTATAACTCTGTATTTGAAAAAAAGAAAACTTTCTGACATATAATATTTTACGGGTACTACTTTCATACACTCTACACATTGTTCTCGCTGTTTCTACTTCATCACTGCTTTTAAGATATTTGTCGTCTTACATACATTTGAATTATTCGCGGTTCTAGCTTAGTGTCAAGTGAATCAAAATTTGTGTGTATGTTTTTGTCAGTCCAATCTTGGTGCACACATTTGTCGTAGAACACCGAAAAGTTATACAGAATCACACATGTTTGATCTTATGTGGTGATAATACATTGTGCGCACTTAGATTCCCTAAGTTTTGTAACTATTGAAATTGTATTGAATAGTTGTTTTTTTTAGGTATTTTTTTTTCTTCTATACTTGCAAATGGTTGTAGTATATACTAACATAATCCCATTAATCAATTGTACACAAACAAATGGCTGGGCAATAAAAAATCAGTATCATCATGTTAACATATTAATTACTCATTGTTTTATTGATTTGCATTCACTGTTATCATACATCGTTAGCAATAGTAAAAAATGTATTTTGATAGTTTTTAAGCATTTTCGTACTCTTTATTGGACCGAGTGAACGATTGAACAATCGACGATTCAATGTTCGAAATTCTGTTAAAATATTATCCTTCGTAATATCCATACGTAATATAAAAATATTGAGATCCTCGACAGTCCGATGTATACGTTTGCACATATTATCAGACAAGTTTGACAACTTATCACCGGGGCTGAAAACCGGAAGATAATGAATGCGAATAAATCACGCACACGGGCGTACCTATATACTGATTGATTGCGTACGTGGGTGGGGTGAGAAAAATATAATATGTTCGCTGACGGAATCATATATATAAATCGTACGTTAAAGATTCCGAATGAAAAAAAAAAAAAATAAAAATTTCGATAGCTGCGAAGGAAGCATTATTACGCACGTGCGTGGGTACTGCTCACTAATGGAAGCGATTTGTTTGGATATGTTATACGGACGTGAAAAGGAAAAGAATCGTCATTGCGGGTAATACAGGGGTTGCGAATGATGATAATAATAATAATCCGTCGCCGGTGGAGCTGTAGTTCTATTTTAATATACGAAGTGTGTGCGTGCGCGTGAAGATGTGTTTTGTGGCCGTGCGAGTGGGCTAAAGTGGTTGTCACGCCGGGACCTAATGAGCCGTATTTAATGAATATTAATTCGAAACCGTTATGAAATTAATGAATACGCGTGTATGATGTGATGCATTCCAAGAGCGTTTTTACGGTATTTCTCACGTGCGAAAATACACCTCGTCTGCTTGTCCGCTGTATTAAATCATTGCATTCCATGTTCAAATGAAAATCCTCATATTGTTTTTTAATCCTCGTGTTGTGTGTGTATGTATAATTATTACAGTAATGATTATGCTAATAATAGTACTAACGAACGGTACTTCATCACAAAACGGTATATAATACAAGCATTATTGCGTTATATCACTGTGTATTGCAATAATAATGAACGTTTTCGGTCGAAAAATATTTTAAAACTTCTGACGTAATATCAATTTGATGGGGACCGATGACTGATATACGGTAATGAATAATTATACAGTATTGTTAGAAAGGAGTATGGGTTTAATGAACGTTTTGGTTTGGTTTGATGTTTAATATTTCAAAGATTTTTTTTCTTTTAAAACAGAGTGGTGATTATTAAAAATTTATAATCTTTATTTTACACAAAATAAGTAAATTTGTTGAACAATTATAATACAGGCTGTGAATGACTCGCAGTCGACACATTTTTCACAATTAATTTAAAGTATTTCATTTTGTATAAGCACGTCTTATAAGATAGGTAGATCTCTGAACCAATTGCGTTTGATATGTCTCGTAGGGCTTTTAGAAAACGTCTTTGAGGCCATTTGAGAGATGAGGTAGTTGGAAATCAAAAGAAGTTTCCCGTGGAACCTTTTGTAGAAGATGATAGCTGTATCACGGATGGTTTTGACTTGAAGGTCGTTATGGAGTATTTTATTTGTTAATTACCATAGAGCTTTTACAATGATTGAAAAGAAAATAGATAGGAAGGCTTGAATTGTTTGTATATTTTATTTTTTGGCTGGATCCCAAAGAATAATGCCGTACATCCATATGGAACGGAAAAGACTTTTGTAAATAAAAAGTTTGTTTTGAATGTTGATGTTAGTCTGTGTCAAGGTCTTAGTAGTTGAAGTCTACTGTGTTTAAAGGCTTTATAGAAACTGAATGTGTAGAATTTTTTTTTCAATACCGTTGTGTATATGCACATATTATTGTAAAATGAGGTATTTATTAGATTTGGTTGCGCGTAATCAGTGGCTAAGAGAAATATTGCTCGGTATATACCACACAAGAAGATGGCGATATATTTATTTATCTTATTTAGTATACAGATAAAACAGTTACAATTAATATGATAATTCATAAATCTGTGGGTTATTTAAATGAGACTAGCTAACGAAATACAATAATCATTAAAGCTATGTAGATTTGTGGTTTTTATTTCAATCGAAAAGTGAAAGCGGTAACTAAAAACAATTAGACAAGAACCTTGTAAGCCGTTACCAACTGTACAGCTTTTACACGAACTGTCATATGAAACTAAAACAATGTTTGCATAATAAAATATTGTATAATATTGAAGAACTTTTACAATTTTAATATTAAAAAAGGTTATCCTATTAATTTAATTTTAATTTATAAAATTATCCAAATTTCTTTCGGTTCTTAAATGCATAATTAATCCCCTCATTTCTCTCCTCATCGCTACTTTACAAATACAACTCATTCCATGATGTACTTATTATTTCATAGTATAAAATTATCCTTATAATAAATTAAATTAAATATTCTCTCGTTATACGATCTATCGTTCTACCACTACTATTGTATTGAATATGAAACATAAAACTTATTTTTATCAATAGCGAATTGTATAATTTTCATACATGTTGTTATTAAATTTTGTAATATTATAAAATATTAACATTAATCATTATCAGGTAATGTTTCTTTTGGGTGATTTTTACCCTCATATTTTTTATTTATAATTTACAGTAATTGCATTTCATTTTCTCATCCAATATTATTTATCATTTTTATCTATTGTTATATTATAATGTTAAATTAATTACCTTTCACTTATTATTATTCTATATATATATATATATATATATATATAAATTGTGTTAATTTAATATGTTAACTGTTGAACTGTAATAGTTGCTATTAAAAGTTTATGAATAAACAATTTAATTAAAAAATAAATTAAAATTATTAATTTTGTGTATGAAACAATACAAATTAATTTTCTCCTAGCAATTTATTCACACGACACAATAAAAGTTAAGAATTATTGCTGGAAAAACCCTAAAAATAGCCCTTTTTGACCCGGTCGATAACTGCACAATTGAAAATGAATTATTAAATAAAACTATTAAAAAACTATTAAAAAACTATAAAAAAAAACTATTTAAAAACTATTAATTTTATTTTTGGTAGTAAATGACGGTTATTGCATAAATATTAAACAAAAAAAGATCCCGCAACAGGTGTCAAAACAAATAAGAATGTTAGTTCGAAAAATTATTATGCATATCGGTTGATGATTAAACGAGATCAAGACAAAATTATTCTACGATATCATGAGCTTCGTCAACAATTCATGGTCGAAATGTATGTTAAGACAGAGAGCGAACGATTTTGATACTTGCGATTTAATCAAAAAAAGCTGCGGGCAGAAGATTCTCAAAACAATTGTTAGATATTGGAGATGGGAAAGTTACTACAGATAAAACGGAATGTATAAAATTACCGACCGATTTCTGCACAATCATTTATTCGCAAGATGCTCTCATTGACTAGATATTTTCCAATGTACACAGACAATACATAAATCATGAGTGGCTGGCAGAAAGAGCAATTTTAGTAGTAAAAAATGTGGACGTCAACGAATTGAATCTCAAGATAAACATTTATTACCAGGAGACATGGTGTCATACAAATCTATAGATATAGTTTGCTATGCTACTGAAGCTGTAAATTATCTAACAGAGTTTTTAAACTCATTGGACTTACCAGGCATGCCACCGCATAATTTACAATTGAAGGTTTGTTCTTCGGTTATTTTGCTTCATAATTTGACCTACCACGGTTGTACAACGACACGCGATAAGTTGTTAAAAAATTAATGAAAAATGTTATCGAAGCCATAATTTTAAATGGCAAATTCCGAGGTGAAAATATATTATTACCGCGAATCTCTATTATACCCACAGATGTGCCAATACAATTTAAACGCTTTAAATATCTAATTAGATTGGCATTTGCAATGACTATCAATAAGTTTCAAAACCAAACAATCTTTCGCAAACACAAACTGGATGGCTCGAGAGCACACCACGTATAATTATCCGTGTGAAAAATATGATGTGCTCAAATCTAAGCTACAGACATTGTATTACAAAAAATATTGTACACTCTGTTGCATTAAGGGATAGATATTGTTTTTTACTTATATTGTCATAATTAGCGATATATATTATTTTAATGGATCAATTTTAATAAATTATTAAAAAAATAAATGTTTGATGTTTTTTCATTTTTATATTTCGTTACCATTCATAGCACGCCATATATCTTCCTTACATCCTTATCCTTACCCACATTCTTACATACCTATATTTAATTAGTTATTTTTTTCTAGCAAAATATTCTCTAGAAATAATTTATATGACAAAACAACGTTTGTCGGGTCAGCTAGTTAGAAATAGATATTGTAAGAAATCATTTTTAAAATGTAAATCAAATCTTTTTGAAATTATGCGAATTTTATTTTTAATACATAGTATCATTGATTTTTACTCTAATATTATAATAATATTACGAAGCCAGAATAGCAACAAGCGTATAGTAGAGCATTAATAAATTTTGTATTATTTTGTAATTTTTATCATATTGAAAATGAAATTTATTTTTTTATTCTTGACAAACGTATTAATTTTTTATTATTACGTATATTAAATTGGACAAACTATGAACATAGTTTACATTGGATTCATGTATACAGATCATTATAAAATATATAACGGAAAACCGCAAGATTTGAAAGAACTGTTGGTCGATGAAATTTGATGACTTTGAAAGTGTATATTTCATTTAAGAGTTTGTATAATGTAATTTTACTTAAATCAACAATATTACGAAAGTGTATTTTTTCTTTCCAATCATTACATTAATACAAAAATTGCAAATCACATTTTCCTGTTGTAACTTATAATATGCTTATAAGCATATAGATATAGTTTGGACTGGGTATTAGGATTTATACACTCGAGGAACATATTCAAATGCGCAGAAATTTTAAAAACAATAAATATATAGAGTATGATCGTAAACATTTATTTGTTTAAAAAATATGCAAGAACAAACATTGCTTATTTAAAATATTTAAAACTTGATTTTTCTTGATTTGATCACGGCAAAGTCATCGAATCAAAGTCGATTGTATTCCCGGTATATTTTTTGATTGATAATAACCATAAATAACTGAGCTTATTATGTTTAGTTGCGGATCGAAGATATGTTTAAATTAATTTGAGTGTAGTAAAGCTACGTTCACATTTTGTGGTACTACATGGCAACGTTAAGTAAATTCGGATTGCAATACAATTAGAAAGATGTTAATTTTTCGAGTAACTCAGATCCTGATAGAAAACTAAAATCAGTTTAAAATATTTTTTTATCGTTTTTACTCGAATACGATGTGAAATAACATCGCGTCAAAACTTATTGTCTAAAGGCATTCTATCGGAGTTTAAAAATAAATTCTTACACATGAACTGTACTCAATACTACAACATCCATTTATTATGTATAATATGTTGCTATCTGTATTAGAATAAGGCCAATTCAAAAATTTTTTATAATTATTTAATTATATTATTATTTTTATATTTTTATTGGTACATTTTAGTGGTAAACATTTTTTCTATATTAAGTAAATTATTTGTCTACAAAATCTGCAATTAAAAAAAAATTTCTCCATCGATAAATTAAAAAAATTTACACCCAAGGTTAAATCTCCGAATTTCTCTCCCCCCATTTACACGGCCCTGAATATATTACGAATGGTAGAGATACGATATAAATGATTTACCAAACCACAATATGATTGTAATAGCTGTACAACTTGAATTATGGCTGTGCACATATTTTGAGTGGCTTAAAATCCATTTTTTTTTTTTTTTGTTTGGAATGGATTAAGTTTAGACTTCATAACGCTATAATTCACGGTATATATAATTCCAATTTAAATATGTTATACATTCATATATATGTTGATAGTTTTAAAATTATGATTGATTCAATAAATATAGATTAATTTATGAATATTGTCAATGACAATTAAATATGATTTAATTATTTTTGCTCCAAAAGCGGTATACATTAGAACGAGAAGGATTTTTAATGAATGTATTGAGCATTAAATTATAATATACTTACTTCTATTAGTCAAAATAAAGTATAACTATCAAGTCATGCTAATAATTATAATAATAATAATATAATAAAGTCATATATAATGTGGAACACCACAAGTATAAAATATTCTTAGCTCCGAACTTGTAACTTAGTAAAAGCTGAAAAAATTTACAATACGCCTGAACTAGTAAAAATGTGCAGATGTTTTATCAAAAGATTAAAATACTGAGTATTTATTGTTAAAAAACATCCACCAAAAAGTTTAAGTAAGTAATATCAAGTAAATATTTAAATCACTAAATTTATTAATCTAGGTTATTTATCATATTAGTATAGTTAAAATGCTATGGAAATATATAAAATCCTATTCGAAATGCCTATATATTTAAGAATACACTTCAATTGATATTTAAATTTTTACAGTAAAGTAAGTATAATTGTAATTTAATAATCCAAAGTATTATTTACAGATTGGATTTTGAAAAGGTAAAATTAAAAGAAAAAAAATTAAATTAATATAATTTTACTAGAAAACTGTATACTAGAAGTATGGTTTTATATAATGAAATATTGTGTGAAGCTTAAAGAATAAAAAAATATACTGATTTATGTATTTTGAAAAGCTTTACTTACTAGATTGACAAATATTCAGTCACGATTAAAATATTATTTTTTTTTATGATTTTATAATATTATTTTGATTTAACCTTTTATTCTATCTTTAAAAATGTACTCTAGTATGTAATAATGAGGATTAGTATTCCGTTATCAAGATACAATCGCTACATACTTGATTATATACTTATAGAAATAGAAATAATACATCTACAAGTTATTAAAACACATACTTACGATCGTTATTTTTTTTTTTTACAAATTCACATATGGTTAAGTTTGATCACGCATGCCCCTGCAGATCGTATTTTATAATTACAAAAGTTCTCCAAAAATACGTATATTAATATGAAACAAAAGTAATATAATTTAAAAATAAAATGGTTCTCCATTGAATATAATAGAAATAGAGCAAATTAATTAAAATGAATTTTATCTGTAATCAGTAAATATTATATTATTAGAGCGTTGTTTCTCCATAGTAGGATTCTTATCTATACTTCTTTTTAAAACTGTTTTCTAGTGTTTTTTGTAGATTATTTTCAAGTACTTTGCAATTTCTAAATTTTTCTTCTAATTGTATTAGAACTTTTTATTTTTGTAATTATATGGGTCTAAATTAATTAAAACTAATATTTATTTGAATGTCATTTTTTACTCATATATAATTGATATGCAGTAAAAAAAAATTCTTACGTCACTTATTGGTGATATTATTTAAATACTTTGAATACTTGTTGAGTAACACTTTTAGACACTAAGAACTTGGTAAATAATTTTGCCATAAAGTATTTGAATATTTATTATAACTATTTTTAAAAAGTGTTTTCTTCAGTTTGCTAACACATTTCGATCAACCTAAAATATTTCCATTCAGTTAAAATATGAATATTTATTAAATGAGTCACACGTATTTTAAAATATATTTAAAATATATTGTGGAAGAATTAACGTCTAAAGCTGGGAGGATATTCCATTTATGCTACCATAGCCTATGGATAGATCGACGATGAAAGAGTAGGTATCTGTGTAAAAATATTCACAGGAACAAGCCAGATTACTGTTATTGAAAGTGTTAGTCACATTCGTTCATTTCCAGAAATACCGATATGTTCTAAAATTAAAATTAACGATACCAAAATGGAACTGGATTCTTATGACAAAAGTACAGTGCGAAAACATAGTTTTTATTTTCAATACACGTAGAAAAATTACCCCAACGGATATGTAACATTCTAATCAGAAAAAACAGATAATAAAAATAAAAATGTTTAACATAAATCGTGTCTTACGTTAGAATGAAGCATTATAATGGAAAACAATTAATTCATCCTAAATCTGGTAGCCAATCTTGTCCACACGATACATATAAACGTGAATATCATCAATGAAGGTTTCTGCTATGCATAAAGTTATTGATCCCATATATACCACCTTCATAACTCTATGTATACCCTTATGATCAATAAATAAATGTTTTGCTGAAAATTAATAAATTTATAGTTTTAAATAACAATATTTTCGATCAAAAACCTACGGCTTATTAATTTTCAAGTTAATATATTCTGTAAAAAAACTATATGATAACGACAACACTGATTCGTTCACATAATGTGTGTATCAAAATTCAATGAGATAACTTCTTGCTTAGGGTGGCAATAAATGTATAAGATGACACCGGGATAAAACAAACACATTGAAAAATATACTTTTTATTATTTTAATTACTTTTAATATATTAAGAGAATCATTATGGCAAGCAATATAGTATTTAAAAATATTTTTATAAAATAGAATCAATTACATATTATGTTTTTATTATATATTGTTAATCAATTACAGATAGAAATGTACTTTGAAATAAAATCTTTGGAATTAAAAATTAATCAACTCAACATTTCTTCTAAACATCTAAGCCGTGACATATAGACATCCGGAAAAAAATTTTCGGGACACCGGGACACGAAGTGCAAGACTGGTGATAATTCCGGTTTTCCGGGACGTATGGCACCCTTATCCTTGCCATAATTATTTTTACTACGGCGCAAAAACTGAGCAATTCGCCCAGAACCTTACAGACACGTTGTGTCATATATCACGGTTTTGTAATGATGTATAAGTCGACTTATACAACGCATGTATACAAAACGTTTCTATGCCGTTGCAGGGGATATCTATTTTTAGAATCAAGCGTTATCTTAATTTAATTCATCTCGTCGTACAATTTTACATTCGAAATAAGTACGATAGCGATATATGATGGCGTTGAAAATGTACAGCAAACGACTACTATATCAATGTATATATATATATATATATATATATATATATATATTTTAAGATAAGAGTCAATTGTTGTGCTCTTACAGTGACTGCCGATGATATGATCAGTCGCTTCGTTACATTTTGTTATTATAACATGTTCTTTTACAGTAATTCGCTTTGAACGTTTTTAAAAAAAAAAACTATAGCGATACGCGCAATCGCCCCAGCAGTGTCAAAGTCTCGCGTAATATGATTCGCATGATGTCGAAACCGTCGAAGTTGCGCTCGAATCGTTCAGCGTTTATCGTCGAGTAGACCTGGAAATCATAAAACGGGAATTTTCACGCGTACACATGCACTCCCGTACACGTATATCTATGTATGAAATGTATATAAAATATATATGTTCGACACTTCAAAAAAATATTTATTGTTTCTCGGGGGGGGGGGGGGGAGAGCGGGACAAAAAAAGGGGGGGAAAGGGGAGGGGGGGTGGGCGGGTGGGGGGGGGGGGGGGGGGGGGATGAGGAGGAATAATAAGTGGGAAAAAGCGAATTTGCGTGTCGGTGTATAGGCGTGCGCGCGCGTGCATACTAGTGTACGTGTGCGTTCGTGTTTTTCAATTGATACGACAGAAAATCCGATACACGTGATTTACCTTAATGGGCTTGGAATTGTGTTGGAATATTATACGTGTATACGTGCATGTACAGCGTGCTATTCCTGTCGATATAATAGTGTAACACTAGAGTCGGTTGCTTCACATTTACTGGCGGTTTATAAATGGGATTTTCTGGCCCTGGGCGTGTGTGGTCGAGAATACGAGAATGTTAAAAACCAATATTTCTCAATATTGGATTCGAATTACTTAGGAACCGTTTTCCCAGAGGGATAAAAATGATCAATTCCAAACCGGACACTATATACGCACGCGCCGTTCCGAGGGAAAATTCATTAATACTCTTCGTCATTCTGCGAACTCTTTTTGTAACCTTCTATTATATTTGATAAATCACAACATCCGTCCCACTACTTGTTTACTAGAATTACTAGAATTAACGAACTCTGATCCAGTTATTCTATATGTACGGGAGAATATTAATCCAATAATTTATATATTGTTCTTGTTATTATTGTTTTTACTTTTTATTATTGAGATTTTTTTTTTTTATTATTGCGATATTATTTTTATTATTTTTTTTTTTTTTTTGCAATATTTTCTCGTCGCACGATGACATACGTATAATGTAAGACTATCGCAATAGGAGCACACAATAGAATGTACGACTAGAAGACAGTTTTGTACAATGCGAACACATAGCTTTCATTTTAACTGTAAACTTTTAAGAGAATATGATCTATATATAAACGTCACAATAATACACCGATAGACGTGTTTTAATTCAAAATCTTAACGAATTATTTTTAATATTGTACATAAAAATTAATATATATTTAAATTCAATAAATAATTTGATTATTTAAAATTGACCTTAAGCCCAAACTTTATTCACCCACCTTAGATTTGGCATAAACGATATTGACTTTCGTTAATACGTTGATTCATTTTTCACTCGTGAATTAGCAAGTAAAAATCTAAATAATTATAATATAGTACCACATGATAAAAATTGTGTTTATTATATCATATAATGAATAATTTTCTGACGTGAATAATGAATTTTTATTTAAGTTAAAAGTTAGTGCAAGAAAAACGTATTTGCATAATCACCCTAGAAATAACCAAATAGACTAAGTATATTTAAAAAAAATATTGCTCTCTTGGGGATTTTTGGGGATTTGTTCGTTATAGTGACAGGTTATTATATATATATATATGAAGAATTAAGATATGTATAGACAATGTATGGTATACACACTTTATATGGAATTAATATTACACTTATAAATTATTTTAAAAATTTATATTTATAATACATTCTTTAATATTATAATTATTATAATTTTGATTATATGTGACTCGTCTAGTACATAAAATTAAATAAATTGTCCAGAAAACTATATTTTTTTTTGTATTATAATATTATAAATTTTGCACAATTTATAGGATTAAATTGTTATTTATATTATATGAATGTAAAAATACTGTTTTTATGTGTTATTTTTACAATGATATCTAAGAAAAATTAGAAAACTAGAATAATAAATATATTTTTTCGCTGTAATGTGCAAA
Organism: Sipha flava; assembly: GCF_003268045.1. Taxonomy (NCBI): domain Eukaryota; kingdom Metazoa; phylum Arthropoda; class Insecta; order Hemiptera; family Aphididae; genus Sipha; species Sipha flava. Next base: position 1,887,888 of record NW_020272917.1, read on the forward strand.
CAAAGGCAAATTAAAAAAAAATATTTATTTTATCACTTATAATTTCAAATAAAAATTATTATTTCAAACGTAGCCAAATGAAAGGAAGAGATCAAAAAGTGGTGATCATAATAAATATTTTTTCTCAGAATAACACGTTTGAATGATACAAATCTTAAAAATATATTTTAAACTTTCTCATGAGTTAATCTAATACCGATTTGATTTTAAGAACACATGAGTGATTCTTACTCAAATATAAAGCGGCCTTCATGGACGTATATACTTTTAAATTTTTAATATTTTATATTGACTGCACTTTATACGACATAAAAAATAAATTTCATTCTTTATAAAATACAATGGATTTGAGTATTATTTATTAATAAATAAATAAATAAATAATTACTTAGCTTGGAGTATTATTATATTTGTAAGGTACAACCAGTTTTTAAATTAAAAGTTCATCGTCAGATAAATACAAAGTCAATAATATCGTGAATCATATCGTAGTATTATTTATTACGACTCGTTTGCATGGCAAAATATTCCCATGATACTTGGATTTTTTTTTCATATTTGATAAACATACATACATATTATGCGTCAATGATTTAATAGATTATTCAATTTTAAGTGCATGTTCTTGTTTATCCCTATGAAGATTTACTTATGTAATATACGAGTATCTTTAATATTTTTCAGGAAGTATAAAGTATATAATATTATTATTAAACAAACCAAGAAACGTTTTGTAGAATACGGTGTAGTATGTAGATTAACATTGTATTACAATTTAGATTGTGACAAATATTCCAGTGAGTAATGTAACGTTAACCCCGGAGACATTGTTTTACAATAATTTTGAAGAGAACACAACAACCTAATAATATTTAGAAACACTTCAATCGTTTTCAGACAGTTTTAGCTTAGTCATATTTTATTAACCATACAAAGAGCAAAATATCATTTCGTCAATTGAAAATAAAAAAATTAATTTAATTTAACAACAATAAAAACAAATGGAAATGTCTGATATGTCCTAAGATTATTATACAGTATTGGTCTTTAATTTTTTATTCCACGGACTGCAAAGCTTGTTTGATGTATTCTGAAAAGATATAATGAAAATTACTTTTTTCATTCTTCTAACGGTATATCCTTATTCTACGTGCCTGTGTACAAAATTATGTATTTCATCTTGAAAGAAAATTAACAACATAAATCTATGCGGAAGTTTATTACATTTTCACTCAGGTGTTTGTGGAGTACACTCAGTTTTTATGATTCTAAAGAAGTATCTGCAATAATTTTAAAACTTACTGTAGTACTGCGATATTTATAGTATATTATGTGTTAATTATTTTAAATTACTTGGATAATTATTATATTAAGCATAAACATTTTAAAATTGTATCTGTTTACATTGTTAAACCTTAGGAAATTTTTTATTATGAGGTATGCTCGCACACGACAGTAAATGCTAATTAAAAGTTTATGAATCCTAGATGTAAGTAACGAAGAGATTTAAAAATTTAATTAAATAATATTTAAAGATCATCTAACCTGAGAAATTTTTGGTAATATTAGTTATATTACGGTATTATTAAATTTTATATTTAGCGAGAGTAGCAGAATTGGTTTCCGTTTGACCAAAAATGGTTTGCGTTTAAAAAAGGTATTTTATAAAGGTGTGCTGAATTGGTTACTGTTTAAATTTGTGTTGTAACCCATTAATAGTCGTTTTCCTACTTTTTACAATGAGTTGGCCATGTACGTAAATATTTTTTTAGACTTAGAACTGTCAATTTAGAAGTTAAGTATACGTGATTAAAAATGTGTATTAATTCTGTGAATTGGTTGTCGTTTAAATATGTGATATATATATGAACATTAAATTTACGTATAAATCAATATTAAAATAAATTTTTATTAAAGAATTATTTAATCGTACTGTAGCTTATTAAAAAGTTATTCGTTATTATTGAGTTAATGTTTTGTGAAAGAGGAAAAAAGTTGATGCTTATTGACAATTATGAGTTCAGTTTCCAAAAAGGACTTGAAAATAACATATAGAAGTGGACATGTACAAAACATAATTTTAACGCATACGTGAAATTGATAGAAGCTTGTGTGAAGAAGTTACAATAAATGAATTACAACAAAAATTTAAACGGGAACCAATTCAGCTTGACTTTATAAAATACTATTTTTAAACGGAAAACAATTCACCATGTGGGGTTGTAGCTCGGGAACTAATTCGGTCAGGTTAGACTCTATTACGAAAATTGTTCTTCATTATCTATCCTGGACGAGGAGCCATTTTCAAAATGAAAAAATCATAAAACATATAATATGTGTAGTTTATGGAGGTTATTTTAAAAATTCACTAGTTATTATATGATAATAAGATAATATGTTTGAATTAGAGTTTCTATATTGTAAATGCACTAGACCTAAAATATTCAAAGATAAGTAGGTAGGTTGGTACATTAGGAAGGGTTATGTTTATATATATATGTTAAACTTTTATTACCATAACTTTATGAAGTTCGTTTTTTACAACCTAGTCGACTGAAACCATATTTCAAATATAAACTTAGTTTTATTTGAATTCGACTATAATATTTAAACTCAAAAAACACGATTGTAACATAAATATATTTATTTTCATGAAAAATCAATCATAATCAACCAGTTATGCATACAATTTCAAAACACCAGTATTATATTATTCGTATCTATTATGTTCAGATCACTAAAAATAATTTTTTTATTTTATTTTTATTTTATTTTTTATAAGTTAACTGTTTAGTGTAGCTTATGACTAAACACCATGTAAAAAAAAAAAAAAATATGCATTTATAATGGATACATTATACATAATATTAATATGCTTCTCTTAAAAATGGGTTAGAAACGTTAAATTATTATTGAAAAATGTCATTTAGTTGCTTAAAGTTACGAATTCATTTATGATACAAAATAATATTTTTATATAATATTAAAATACTAGTATGATACATGAGTTAAGTTTATGAGCAACTATTTATATATATGTATATATATATATATATATATATATATATATGTTCTTACAAAATATATACTTCATAAAGTAGTAATAAATGTCATCAATCAGTGTCTTAAAAACACCCACGTTGATTTTTAATTTAGTAGACGGATAATTGATGTAATACAAACGTCAATTTAAAAGTTTTTAACCAGTTTTTATACTTGAATATAAAGTATTAGTAATAATAATTAATTTAATTTATTGCATTGAAAACAAGAAGACATTTTTTTTTTTTTTAAATTTTAATTAATTTTTACCCTACCGAATATATAGTACCTGTATATATAAAGCATATGCATTAATAATTTTAATTTAATTTATTTATCGAATATATTATACAGTGTAAGTATTACATATGAACAAGAAAGAGATAGAAATTAGATAAGCTAGTTTAAGTTCAGATAGATAAAATACATAATTTTGTATTTTAATTTGTCTCGTTCAATTTTAAAACATTATTAGTAAATTACTGAAACAATAATTATTTTAACTTACTGATTATATATTATTATTCGACTAATCTTCGTCTTTTCATTTTTTTTTTTTTAAACTATTAATCAACGAAACTGTTTTCTAGTTAATTAATTAGTAAAAATAGTATTAATCATACTCTTATTTAAAAAATAAAAATATGGAGATGTCGTTACTAAAGAAATAAAGCATACATTATATAGTTTAATTTTATAAAAAGTAACACATATTTATACTTAATATATGCTTTTATTTATTAATAGTCTTTATATGTGTGATATTAGTGAAATAAAAATATGTTTACAAACTCTGAGTTTATAAAAGGTATTATAAAATAGATTTATATTTGACTATTGTTTTTTTTTTCAGTAGAAATATTTGCTTTTGCACTAGGGAATTATTTTTGTCATAGACTGTGAGTCCTATTATGTTAAAATAACATTGATAATAATCCAGTTGTTTACCCATGTATAAATACTTAAGTAAAACACACTAAAAGTATCATGTAAAATTTAATTTTATTCACGTAAAAGATCTTGTATTAAAATTTTTTTAGAAAAGAAAATAATGTTCTATGGAAATAGATTAAACTTCGAATGTATCAAGGGAATTTCCTTACAGCTATTAAAAAAAAAAAAAATCGTCTAAAAAACAAACAATAAAAAAAAATTAAATTTTCATATGTTTTGTACTCTATATGTTATGGTTTATTTTATCAAAAAAATAATAAATAAATAAAAATAAATACTTACATATAAATATTTTGTATTACAATACAAAATCAGGGTCAATAATTTTGATTTTATTTTGGTAGAATAAAAAGTTTGTATAAATATCAAACTATTTAAATATGCATAACATATTAAAGTAGTAAAATTTAATTACTACTAAAATACATACAATTAAAAAAAAGGTGTAATTTGTTTTGGTCAGCTCCTATTTTTCGATATATTATATTATATTATAATATTGGTTATGTAAATATAGTACATGATTGATATTCAATATTATTAATTAAGATCTATTGGAATGCTCACCTATCCTTGTTTACTTAAAGTTACCTTAGTTTTTAAATTTATTTTGACAATTTATAATAAGTATTTATAATTTAATAATAAAAAATAATAGATATCGAGGGAGACCATCATCAATATTAACAAAAGTTAATAATCTTTCTGTATATGTTACAGTTAAAATGTTGAATTCCGTTATTTTATGAAATAACTAGGTATCTTATAAATTTCCTGTGAATGATAGTTAAAGTATAAAATAATAAATGAAAATTATACTTTGTCTATTCATTTCATAGAATATTTAGTTATATATTAATTAATTTTAGTTTGATTTTCGTTAAAATATAGGATTTATTTAAATTCAAAATATTTCATAATACTTTATAACTTAATAATAGTTGATTTTAAGCTCAATTCATCATAACTACATCATATATTTTTATATGTAAAGCTATTGTGGCATTTAAAGTTGTACAATGCCTCTTTTTTTCTGCAAACAATTTTTTTTTTATCACATTTTTTAGTAGAAGTGTACTTAAAAAAAAGCCTGACTAATTCCCAATGACAGTGTAGTTGCCACAGATCTTAATGTATTAATTTAATTTGTATTAAGTAATGATATTGTACATATTTTGATTTATTACTGTACGTAAATATAATAAATATCTTATTAAACTATTTGACTTATTAACGAAGTGAATCCCGCCAATTTATAAAATAATTAGTTTAAGTACGAATTATATAAGTCACCTACTAATTTTAGTTATTTCAATAAATAATTCAACTCTTTACCTGTAACATAATGTTATTGCTTCCAATAATTTTGAAAATTGGTTTTCTAGTAACTTTTTCTTACTCATCCCTAGTGAATGAATCAAATATAATTAATACATCAAAAATCGAAGGACTAAGAATAAATAAAAAAATCTATAAAATAACCGGACGATAAATTTATATAACAAACAAACTGATGAAACAACTGATATACAAATCTCTTGAGACTTATCGAACCAAGTAGTTTTCAAAAAAAATAATTTTTTATCTTTAATTAATTATAGATGTATTCCTATGAAATATAATAAATTATACTATGAGAAAACTAAACTGATTAAATTAATAATTTTATATAAACCATTTCAAATACATAATTCATAGTTGTTTCAGTATCAGTAAATTTTCATAAATGTAAAAAAGAGCCTAAATATTGTGCAACTATTCTACCCAGTATAAGTACTTTTAATTTAGACATTATTATAATACGTATAAATACAATATATATATATATATATAATTTATATAGTTCAGCATTATCAATGTATATTTAATATACATTGATAATGCTGAACTCTTATTCATTATTTATGAGATAAAATTATTTTAAGATAGTGTTTAATATTTAAATGTAATAAATATAATATACCTATGAAATAGAAATTATCTTGAGATAAACATCATATTTGACGAATTCCGTTTAAGAAAAGAATAACTTTTGTTTAATTTACGAAGGTGTTTGATATCAACTATATTATTCGATGATTTTTTTTCAGCTCCTAAAGTCTAAATGTAAATTTACATCTGTGATGACAAACCATTTAAGATAAGATCGTGCTTTGTAAATTATTGTCATATAATGTATTGTCATAATTTACACTCTAATAATTATAGTAAAACTTCAATACATTAAAATTACATACCTAATAAAATAATTTAAAATCATAAATTCATAACCATTTAGTTTCTTGTTTCTAATTGTTATAATTTTAATTGTATTTTTTAGAATATATAAAATATTATTTCTGTTATAAGCTTAACATTTTGGATTTCAAATATAAACTCAAGTGATAAAATTGCTTTTTTGTGTACCTATTAGACTTTCAATTAAGTTATTTTTATCTAAATTTCTTTTGAATTCGTATTTATACTTATGATTATAAATTCATATTTATTCATCCCTATTTTAGTAAAAAATATAATCATTGTAGGTTAAGTATAAAATAATTCTCAAAGATTAAGTATATATATATTATAGGTTTTTAAAAAAAATAATAGATGAAAAAAAATTACTTTATGTTCATCTTCTTTAAGCTTACTTTTTTTTTCAACAATAAATTTAATACTATATAAATTATTAATAACATAAACTTGTAATGTTGCTGCAAATTCACTTTCAATTTTATTCTTCGTAACATATTCATCAATATAATCTGAATTCAATGTATGGAAGTACAATGATCATATAATAAATATTTTATTTAAACTATTAAAAAACTCGAATTTTAAATATGTACCACGGTTTTGTATTAAATTAATCACTTAAAAAGAACAAGTGAATGATTTTTTTTAATTCTTATTAACTATAATTTTAATTCAGAACACTAATATGTATTAGTTACTTAGATTGCGTTTACTGAAAAATATAAAAACATTGATGCGCAAATTATATACTCGCATAAATATTTTGAAACATTTTTTTTTTCATCTCCTTAAAATGTTTAGTATGAAATGATTTTTTTTTTTGCGAGTTAAAATAATAGTTTTATACTGTTTCGAGAATATAACGAGGAGGCGTTATTCGCAAACCATCAGCAAGACCATAAATTATTTTAGTGTAAACGTTTTTCGTCAGTTTTACATTTCCATTTTTCGTTTATGTTTTGTCTGGTGAAAATTATAGAGGGGAAAAAATCATAAAAATATTTTTACTATAAAACTCTTCTTATTTAATACTCTGCTGGTGGTTGTTTTAGATGTATATGCGATTGAACAGTGATTGAAGTTGAACTTAATAGATAAGTAATTGTCAGAGGCGTTATAGAATCGTATAGTTTCTTATAGATTATAATTATTATACATTTTTCAACTGACCGCTAAAATCACAATAATTATATTATTGTATGACACATTCTAATAATGAATAAATATTATAACAAAACAACAAATAATTTTAAAATTATAAATTTTTAATAGATCTATTTTAATATTACTAAATAATCAATAATATTATAAGTATGACGCAATATGAAAGTTGATTTGTGTTTTTATTTTAAATTTTTGTTTTTATCTCATACACAAGAAAACTATGAATATTTACAAAAAATGTATCTATTTACTTAGAATAAAAATATTAATTTTAATAATTTACTGAATATAAAATGTAATAGATATTTTTAGTATTTATATATATATATCTAATAGATAAAATATAACTAAACACTTAAACATTTGAACTTGCATACCACTCCAATATTTTTAAACACTTCATTAATGAAAAAGTTACGACTTAAATAGTTTATTTGTAATAGCTTTAAAAATACATGTAAAAAGAAATAAAATAATCAAGTAATTATTGTTTTTTACAATATAGTAATTTGTAATTTAAACCTGTTCTTAATATTCTGGGTTCGACAAACATCTTTTATATATTTAAATTTGTACATAATATGATTTTTTTCATTAATATATCATTAATGCACTTCAATAATGCGTACTTTTCTCCGATTATAATTTTGATAACCAAAGGAAAGTATGTTCAAAAATTAACAAATTTAAACATTATGAATTTTTGATGAATATTAAATAATCTAGGTTTAAAATTATAACAGTTCAAATCTTAAATTTACATAATTATATACCAGAATTTTCAAGACTTTATAATGGTTGAATAACGTCCATCAGAAATTATGAACAATATAAAAATAAATAAATATGACTTGCGATTTTACAACATATCTATAATTGTGTTTATCTTGGTTTTGCACATTTTACTCGGTGATTGTTTCGCATCATTGCTGTTACAGGCCAATCAACCGACAACCATAATGACGTATTGAAGATAAATCCTTTCCACATTTTATAACTTCCGCTTCGAGAAGTATTATAACATATCAGAAAATCATCGCCGATTCCAATTTCCGGTTAACCCATGAAATAAAAAATTATATCGAAAAACTTCGAAACCATATTAATAATTTTACTGAGAGTGTAAAATGTATAGTTGTTGTAGTAAAAATATTAAAATCTAAATTTTATTTTTTATGGAAAACTTGTGCGAATAGATAAATGGATAATTTCGAAAAACGAGTAAGAATTTTCATCGTTAATAAATATTGAAGTCCGTTGAAAATTCCTCAATACTAATACAGTAGAACCTTGATCGTCCGAATTTCCGTTTTACGAACCCTCTATTATCCGAACTACAATTGTTATCCGAACTTCAAAACGGGTTGAAGCACTCATACACGCGAGGCTGACACCGATATGTATTATCATTATCTTAATTTATTCTTTAAATGTTTTCAAGATTTAATAGTTAGTTAGAATAGCAGTTGAAAGGCGCATCGCAGTTATTCGGCAGTTTAAAATAGATAATTTTGTAATGTTATAATATATACTCGTAATAGTAAAAAATATATTTTTCTATATATTTCTAAATAATTTAATTCCACTATGACAGTAATAATAATATTAATGTAATAAATTTGTTTGTATAACAAAAAAAAAAACTGTTTTTTCTAATATCCGAACTAGGTGCGATTTGGTTGATGCGGTTGGTTAGAAGAATCGAGATTTTACTATAATTTTAATTTGTTTATGTATATAAATATAACGTACATTTTTTAATTATGATATATAATTTGATTAAACGATTGAATAGATTATAACTACTGATGCTTCAAAGTGCATTGGATCTACTTCAATTAAGATATCATCTATAAGTAACTACCGATCAAAATATATTGTTAACCGTTAAATCTGTAGGTACCTACTTATAATTTTTACGTTATGGATCGCTGATTCCATTATGGGTACATACTACCGTGAAGAGAGTAATGTGGATAGATAAATTGAATAGCTTTGACAAAGAATTACTACTTCTATGCGTTATCCTTAGTTTCTTTGTGTTGTTTAAAACGTATAAAAAAAAAAAAATTAGAATCACCATAATGTCAATAATTTGTAGAAGTAACAAAATTACTATTGTTCATTTTAAATTCTATAAGCCAAGGTTGCAGCACTTAAAATCCAGCAAACTAAATTATACATAATATTACATTTAACTACAAAATGGACCTAGCCATGTGTTATCAAATTTCCTTGAATTGGCTAAATAGAAAAACGGAAAAACATGATATTATGGTAGCTCCCTAGTACAATATATTTATACTCGATACCTTTGTATACCTATGTCATATTATAAATTATAATATATAAAATATATGACTTATACAATTACCTCGAAAGTAAAATTATATATTTACTTGTATTAGTATGTCAATATTGTCAATCAATGTCATGAAAAATAACATATTGGGAAACATAACGCGTTGTAATTTCGTTGTAATATTCGCTTGAAAGTGATATCTGAACAATATAAAATTCGGCCAATTTTGTTTCTTCTAGCATCTATATTTTTTTCATGAGTAGATCGAATAAAATTAAATTTGACACATTTTTATCAAATAATAATAAAAACAGCATAATATAATGTCTAAAATAAATTATGCGACGTTAAACTATTGTAATTTACTGTTTTGTGATCGTATTTGAATTTTAAGTTATTTTACATCGTATTAGGTATACGCATAAAGTAAGAGTGTATACTGATGGGTATACGCGATGAATTGTTCTACTCGTCAAATTAATCGAATTAAATTTCAGTCGTGTTCACGTAATCGTTCACTCTCAGTGAATTCATTCATAATTAATATCATATTAAACATATTTAAACATAGATACAATTGGCACGAAAACATAATAAATATTAATTGCAATATGTTCAAGTAATATAAAATTAACTTAAATATTAAACGATTATTTTAGGTTCATTTTTTTAGTTAATATTCAATATAGCGCGGATTTATATGCATTCAGAATGAACCAAATATGTGTTAAAAAAAATCTTTAACATGCATAAGTATATATGCACTAATGCGTTAAAATATGCATTAGAGAAAAAAAATATGCACTCGAAATTTATACAAAAAATTTAATTTTTGATCATTGAATTGAAATAATACAAAAAAAATTACGTATAAAATTATGTAACACTACTGTAAATATTTTTTTTTTCTTCTTAATTTTAAAAGAAATTAAAAAGAAATTATTTTTTTGGCAGTTTTCAATTATAAGAAAAAAAGAAATTAATTAATATCAAAAATACATCCTAAATGAATATTCCTTTCCTAAATGCCCTTGCATTATATGACAATAATTTTAGTTATATTTTCAAAAACCATTGATTGACGTTTGTCAGTCTACAAATTTTCGTACCTTGAAAATTATCTTTTCACATCTACAAAAGTACAAATAAGTGCGTATTTAAAAAATATATAATTTCATTTGAAAACAAATTTTCGCTGGTTTAATTTGACTTACTTTTACCATTTAAAAATTGTAAAATTTTAGTATGCCGTAGTCTTCTTAATTTTTAATAATATTTTCCTACATTTTCATAAACAGATTTAACCCTTATATTACAATACCTATAAAATATTAAAAGAAAAAAAAACATCGAAATGTGCAGTAAAAGATAAAATATGTAATTAGAAACGTAAGATAAGCCCTCCGAATAAAACTAAATGGGTAAATATCGAAATATGCAAAAATGTACTCTAATAAAATGTAACTGTTTAAAACGTTGTCATAAAACAGATTTTGCGCTAACTTAGCATATCACAGACGAACCGGAATAAATATGCAATTGCATATAAATCCGCGCTCTACGCGGATTCAGTGATCACTCATCAGTAATGCACGTGCTGTTTGATCGTTATGCGACCCTATAGGTATTTTTTTTTTTTTCTACAATCGGAGTACGCCGTGTTTGTTGTGGGTGTAAAACGTATGTGCGAGTACAACGCACGTACGTGTTATCGCGTATGTCGAACCGTCGAGTAAAAATCCGTTCGGAACAGGCGCGCACCAGACGTCATGCGAAATGAGTACGTATTTGTCTTGTGCGTTGTTTTTGAGCGCGCGATACTGTCCGCTGCGGAGCGAAACCCACGAACGCGTTTATACGCTTACTTCGGTATATTTATATTCAAATTTTTCATTTCAGTGCTATTTCCACATATTATTTTCTTACCGTCGTATGCGTTCAAATACCTTCATCCGTATCACTCATGTAGAGCAATCAGAAACAATGTCCGTCGTACGCGTTTGCGAGCGACTTGGCTTTGTTATTTTCGCACGACACCTCATATTTTACCGGGCGGAACAGACGTGTTTTTTTTTTTTTTTTTATTAATTTAAAAGTTTTCCTTGCTTCAGTTATCTAAACCTAGCTATATGTAGGATTTAAATTTTCAACATGTGCGTATCGGATAACGTGGGTCAACTAATAAAGTTATTTGGTTTAAATCGATATATTCCACAACGGAGTACAATAATTAATGTTAACGTTATACCATTAAGTTACACAATATTTACAAAACACATACTATAATTATGAGTAAAGTTGGCTAGTTTAAAACCACCACCACCAACACCACCGGTGCCTACCGAGTTACACGTGTGAACATACTTTCCATGCGTAGTAGCAGAAGGAGTATTTGCGTACGATATAATAATATGTTGTGGCGAACACTTTTCGTCAGACAATATTAATAACTGCTACGATGTTCGAAGGACACCCACTAAACGACAATATACAAATTATTGACAGCAGTCGTGTGTACTGATTGGGTGTTGGTATTGCAAGTAAATAATATTGATACTCTAAAGTGGTAGTAGGGAAAAAGTACGCAAAAATACCGTCTATAACAAATCACAGAAAATCGATTTTTAAGTCATCTGCGGTAAATGGTACATTTTCAGTACCTACATGATCACTGACCGTGTATCATCTCAAGCCATTCACGTATACGATTTGCGTATAATTATATCGCAATGTTTATTTTTACATTTCCCGGTTTACTTCCCAGCAGCTACCGTTGGACCATTAGAAATTTAACAAAGTACAACAACAACGATGAATCCTGTGATGGTAATAATTAATTTCTACCCTGGTCAATAGTTATCGTTACAAAGTTCATTTATTCCGTTCGACCGTCTCAAAACACACCCGGGGGACAATTTTCGAATAAACGATATTTTTCGGACCGATAACAATAAAAGACTAATGAAACTTCATTGTCTTCTTCCATACCACGGGTTTTGTTTTGTTGGCTGATAATGTTCAATATAAACATTACAGTATTCAATTCTACTGCATTCTTCACTTACTGCGTGTACATATATAAAAATAAGAAAAAAACATCATTACGTTTTCATTGCTGGAATAAAAAAAATGGGAAATCTGGCCTTTAAACACCAATAGTAATAACTTTTATAGAAACCCACGAAATGAAATAATTTATTTGCTGTGGCCGCAAGGCCGTATCTGAGAGGGGGGTCCAAGGTGTCTGGACACCCCCTGAAATTTCTTCAATATTTTACGAATGTTTAAAATTTAATTATAATTAATTCATATAGATATAAATAAAAAAATAAATATAATTTCATATTGATTTTAATTATTTGGTAATTTATTTAGTTTAAAAAAATAAATAGTATTATTTTAGTAGTTAAACCCAATAATATATATTATGAACACTAAAAATGTAATAAATATCACCTAAATTAAATTTAAATTTATCCATTACCTATAATGTTATCTATTATTAAAAAATAAGCAGTCAAAATCAAATATCATCAAACATAAAAATTATTGTAATATGATTTTTCAAGTTATAAAATGAAATGTTTTTTTTTTTAATTGATTCAAATCGACATATTATAACAGTCATCTTTAATAATTAAATTAATATCATGAACACTAAATTTAAAGTTGTTTCGTTCATAATTTAGTATGATTATATTTCAAGCTTTGGAATTTGGGCTAAACTAATTCATACGAAACTGTGTAATATACATTTTAAAGAGGTCGGTCATAAAGCGAACGAGATGTACACATCAGACTTCTTAACAGTGGTTTTTATGTTTTACATTTTTCTTGTTGAAACGAAAGTATTTTCTTGTGGATTATATACACATAAAAAAGTTATATTTTGCTCAACGGATAAAATGTGCAGAAAATGAGTTATGGGCGGAATAATATCATGGAAACACTTTGTGAAAATAAAGAATTCAAATATTGCAGTATGGTTATATTTTTAAAGTTTTTTTTTTTTTTACTTCTAAGTACATTTTATTTAATAAATCTGTAAAATGATTACGCTCCAAGTTAGTTTTTTTAAAATACAAACTATCTCAATAGAAAAACTGAAGAATGAATAACATTATGTTTCTCGAATATGAGTAATTTTAATAATAATGTACAAATTATTTCACATAATACTTGATTATTTAATCAAATAGTTATAAATATTTTTAAAATATGAAAATAATTAGTTGATTATAATATTATGTTATTGAAATTATATATAAAACAATAAGTCAAAATGTATTTTTTCGTAAAATGTATATCATTTTTTTTTTTTTTTATGAAATTTATAAATTGAAAATATAACAACAAAAAATCAACAATCAAAACTAATAATTTTCAAACAATGTACATTTTATAAGTATAAAATATTTAAACAATTTATTTCAAGTTTGAAATTTGTTTGGATTTAGTTAATGGTGTATTGTTGAGCATATAATAATAAATTACATTTTTCTTTCGTCAAAATGAATATTCATGGTTGCTTGACCAAATGTTGGAAGGGGCGAGCATCTATCCATCCCGGAATGTGTTATTTATTTTCTGAATTCTACATAGTATATATTCAATTAATTTAATTATTAACTAAAAATACTTCTTACCCATGATTATAATATTTATATAACATTGTTCAACAAAAAAAAAATTTTTGTTTTAAATACATCCTGTTTTATATTTTTCATTATATATCTTCAGATTTACTGAATAATATTGCACGAAACCTAATCACATACAAGTAAACGATATAATAGTGCTGAACATTATTTTGATACACTATATCATATAATGTGCCATATTTATGAGTAACATGATATATTAAACACATACTATAACAATATAGTATTATAATAAATGTGTTATTTATACAATAATATTCAGAAAATAGGATATAGTTATAAAACGTGATGCAATAAAAATAAAAAATTGCAAGCGTGACTTCACAGTCACGTAGAAAAATATGTGTTTATACGTACCTGTTTGAAAATCAAATTCACATTTGTCAATTATTTGGATTTAATATGCAATTTTAATCATTGAAAGTATTTTTATAGTAACTAACTATATTACCTATATCGTACAAATTAAATTTAAATTAAAGTTATCAGAATTGAAATATAATTTTCAAGATTTATATAATAATTATACAATACCAAAAAAATAAATATATATATTTCTGTTTGATGCCATAATTTCTTCTCAATATTCTATTTAAATTTTAGTTTTTTTAGTGAAATATTTTTTAACGATTCGCAAATCATACATTCAAAAATATTTAATAATTATTTTTAAAACAATTTAGCATATTGATACGATATTTTAAAATTATTTTTATCATTTTACGGTTAATTCATATTTTATAATAAATATATACTTTTTTCTCATTCTAAGTGCGCGTTAACATTTTGATTGCTTGAAATATAGTTATGAACGTTATAAAAGTTAAATCGTTTCATAAAGTTCCCGACTCGAAAAAACAATGAGGAACAAAACTTGACTATTATTATAGAATTATATAACAGAAATGACCAAATACAGGAGAGTAAACCTAAAATGCATTGGGGTAAATTCATTACAAGTTAGATACCATTTTAAAAAGAGCTATACAGTTTCATACGCTATTTTACAGTAGGTACCTAATAAATGTTTACAGTTAAGTAATTATTTAGTATTGTCACTTATGTAAAAATGTAAGTCCAAGAAAATTTCATATGTATTTTGTTTCTATAAAATAATTGTTTAGTTAATATCGAACATGTGATTTTTATTTATATTTATATGTTTTGTACACTATTCTATTTATTATTTTGTTTTTTATTTTTTTTAATATCAAAAAGATTCCTAGACCTAACTGATTTTAAACTCGTGTGATGGACTGAATAATACACTTTGATACATAATATATATTTTTCTGAAAAATGTATAATAATAATTCATTTTAGAGCACGCACAATTTATGTTTTGTCACAAAGTATGATATTATTGATACACATTGGCCAATCCTGGTATTCGTGGATGTGTATATATGTGTGTGTATATACATACATATATATACACACACGCTCATTAATCGTATTCCGTTCGAAACGATAAACACGATGATACACGAGTTTCACTGAAAACACATATATTGGATTTAACCCTTTCAGTATCAATAATACAAGTCTGAGTTGTGAAGAAAATTGCCTTTGGGCTGGACCATCTACACGCAATATTGTATAGGTTTTTATTTTGTTTCAACTTTACGATTACATTCACGAGGAACTGAAAATTTGAATATAAGTATACATATATATTATACATATATTATACATTAATAAAATCGAAATACTGGTGTATTTTAAAATGCATTAGAATTCCAATAGTTGGAAGTTTGAGAGGAATAAATACTATTTGAGTGGTCTATAATCCATCTGTAATTGTGAACTGGGACCTCCCAAGTTCTAAATCAAAATATGTAATCGATACTGCATATGACCCTAGAACAATATATTGTAATAACACAGAGCTACGTTAACGGAAACATATTAATACAACCTCCTAGCTTCTAATATTACAATACACGTATACGATTTCGTAATACCAGTGCGTACATCGGATTTAACCCTTTCAATACCACTATAATGTATAATACAAAGAAAATTATCCTTCGTCACACAGACTCAAATTGTTGTAAATATATGCATTTTTTTCAATAATAAACATAAAATTATATAGTTAATTTTACTAAAAATTCACAGCAATTAAACAGAAAAATTTACTTAATCATGAACGATATTACTACTTATAAAATAAAGGGTTATCGGTTAAATTTATAAACAATTACATTTTTTTTTTCTTACAAAATTTGATCCATCAAATAGTGGTATAAATAGTGATAAATAGTGACTATTCCTAAATTATATATCTATATAATATTTGAAAGGAACGCATTTGTTTTAGTGGTAAATAAAAATATAGTGCACATCATATAACTAAAGATTGAATAACATTATTAGTAGCATTAAATGAATGTGCCATAAATCTAATGAAGGTAATTTTTTCTACGAATATATATGTATATATAGTTTTTAATCTATTAAATTATTTAAATCTTATAGCAATAAAAACTGAAGAGATTGCTAAGTAATTTTATCCGATATAATTTAGGTAAAAACAGATAATAATTTTTTTTATTTATTAGAAAAATAATAATTATAATCTATATTTCGTATATATAATTTTGCACAAAAATTATTATTTTTATAACATTTAGAGCTGGTAATTATAGAGTTGAAAAGTACTCAATAATACCACCTAACAGATTATGTATGTTATACGGTTACTATGCAAGACCATTTTAATCTTCTTAAAGGATTGTTGGGAATTACACGATAAGAGAATCGATTTACTATTGGATTTTTATGATAAATTGACATTGAATAGAACGAGAGGAAGTGATCAATTAATTTATTGATGAGATTTTTAAGTGGTTGTGAAGTTTGGCATTTTTGATATACCAAAAAGCAGAGATAGTTTGACGGAGACATATGGACTAGAATGTTTGGATAGTTCTCAAGTTTGGGGGTATTTCGGAAACCCATAACTGGATATCATATGATCACACTTAAAATAACTTTGTGAACTAAAAATTCATTGCTGGTATTACATTTTGAACGAAGAAGTAGGCAAAGCAAATGTAATCTGAAGTTACTTATGTTTTTAAGATGGAATAATGTTTTAATTGTTTTTAATTAATGTTTTTAAACACAGGTTAGTCGTTTATCGAATATGAAACTCAAGTATTTGATTATAGAGTTTGTTGGAGTTATGTTATTGATTAATGAGACCGAAGGACAATCTCTCGGTCTTAATTTAAAAGTGATATAAGATAATTTGGAATAATTTATTTTTAATATATAACATTTAGGCCCGAGCTGGATCATATTTATATGGTTTTTAAATATATCAGATACTGTTTGGGGGTTGTTGTGTGCGGCCAGAATTATTGTGTCATCTGCATAGGTATCTAATAATACGAAGAACGATTTTGGAGTGTCATGTATAAATATAGAATAAAGAAAAGGTGCTATTTCACTAACTTGATTGACAAGTACAGTGATATATTCCAAGTAGCTATTGCTCAATTTAACTGAAAATGTTCAATTTTCAAGGTAGGCCTTAACAATAAAGTAATATGGGGTATGGAGAAATTTTTTAAGTTTGTAAAGAAGACCGTCGCAACATACTCTATCGAAATCTGGGTTATATTATAGGATAACTACGCAATATTACTTAGATTCCATACTTGTGGAGATTAAGTCAACAGTAAGAAGGAATTGGTGGGTGGGTAGTTGAGATTTGGCATTAAATCCGAATTTGTGATTGGGAATCATGTTTGATTTGTCTGACAGTGGTAGTAATCTTTTAAGCAAAATTTTCCAAAGATTTTTGAGAAAGTAGGAATAAGACTAATTGGTCTATAAGACGAAGGATGTTCGCGTGGCTTACTCGGCTTTAAGAAAAGGGATTATATTTAAATGCTTCCAATCTCCTAGGAAATATGATAATCGGAGTAGAGAATTATGAATAAGCGAGAGATATATAATAGATTTATTTGAGAGATTTTAATGATAAGGTTACTAATCAAGTCATGATCTTGAACTTTTTTACAATGTACGAGTTATTTGATAAGAATAGTATGTTTAACCGAGAGAGTTGTAAGAAGAAGAGATTCCAGTGATTGTTCAATAAATTGGAGTTGAGATTTATTTGGACCGAATGTAGTGTGGTTTGGAAACGCTAATGAGGTGGTTAGTAAAGACGTTGACCTTTTCGGTATCAGTAGTGGCTCATGAATTATTGAGTTTCTGAACAAAAAAAAGTGTTTTTTGTGGTTTATTAATTTTTTTGTAGCCTTTCGTAAAATATAAACATATATATTTTATAATACAATAAAATCATATTCCTTTTTAGAAATCGCAAAATGTAAGTTGCATTAACTATAATTTTTTGTATTATGTAAATTGAGAAATAAGTATTTGTTATAATGATGATTATAATAAATTTCATGTGAAACAGCAAAAAAATATAAAATAAAAATAGTATGACTGTGTTTCTCATTAAGCTGCGTTGAATTTAATTCCAAATTTAAAACAAATAATTCATTGCATATAAGATTGTATAATTCATTCTTGAACTTCGTCTTTATTATAGTTACGATCGAATCTCATTTTTTAAGTTTATAGTGATTTCATCGTTTTATCTACTTCAAAATACATGTACCCATATTGTATAATATAGTTATTGATGAAATAGTTGAAGGGTTCATTGTAGTTAACGGATATCTCTATTATGTATCGAAATGTTTTTACATTTACCAATGAAGAAAAATGTTGTCCACCTTTAAGTATAATAATAATGATGTAATATTGTTCGCTGGAAAAGCTAATATCGTATAGATGAAGATATCTGATTTGTAGAATTCAGTGCAATAACAAGATTATATATTTTTAAGCCTCCAGAAAAACTGCGAAACATAGAACTACTTGGTTATTTCCCCGAAGTATTCAATTAACTCTGAATAAATAGTGGTGTCTTAGCTGGAAAATCTGGTGTGAGGAAAATCAGGTTACATACATGGCGATAGATAGGACTGAGAATGTAATGGCCTGTAAAATAACTTAAAAAAATAATTTTATTTTGTAAAGATTTTAAATATTTTAAATTCTAAACGTAGTAAAAAATGTTATTTTCTAAACTTTTAGGTGTAAATCATATTTTGTAAAATTGATTGCGTTTCAACATTAAAATCGTTCGATAATACAATACGAGTACCTCAGTGGCGTATATAGGGGGGGCCTAGTGTGCCACAACCCCCCCTCCCGAAATGTTTTAAAAAAATTAAAAATTATTTTATACGTGTGTTATATTTTAAAGATGCTTTATGATTATTTAGAATTTGCGTCCAACGTCAAATCTTTTTGGAACATTCTGTAAATGAAATTTAGATAAGTACCTACTGTTTCTTGTTAGTAATTCTAAGACAGTAGTGGTAATTTAACTCTGTCCATAGTAGCCCCTCCCGAAAATATTTTCTCTATACGCCACTGGATTACCTACTACTTAACTGGTGGTGGATTGTGTGATGTTTTAATAAAAATCATGTAGACAAGCATGTAAAAATCTTAAAATTTAATATCGTCTTTGAATTTTTAAACTTAAAATTAAGCATTAAAATCTGTCAAAAGCTCTGATAAATAAATGAATAAGAAATCAAAAAAAAAATCTTAAACAAATAAATCTAATAGATAAATGTAATACATAAATTTTGGCGCTCTTATTACAATATTATATACGCGTAACCCTACCGAAAACCGGCTGTAATGCGCGTTTTGTCGTTTCCAGGGCGAAATGCATAATAGTTGTTGCGTGTGGATTGTCGTGATCGCTGCAGCGGTATGCACGGACGCAGTGGTGGGCGCCGATGACAAGATGAACGGCATTAAGAGCCAACAGGAACAACAGCAACAGCAGTCGGACATGATGCGGGCGATGGCCAACGGCGGTAGTGGACGCCAATCGGGCTTGCAGTCAGTGGCGGCGGCCGACGGTGGCTACTTCGCCGACCCGCTAGGCTATCTGGCCAAGCGCGCGCACAACAAGCAGTACGGTTTCGGGCTGGGCAAGCGGCTGTACCGGCAGTACGAGTTCGGGCTGGGCAAACGGTCGGCGTCCAAGCAGTACGGCTTCGGACTGGGCAAACGGGCCGCCCTCAAGCAGTACGAGTTCGGGTTGGGCAAGCGGGCATCGCCGACGTTCTACAGCTTTGGTCTGGGCCGGCGCGCGTTGCCGCAGTACAGCTTCGGACTCGGGAAAAGAGTGAGCGCACGATATTTACCCGATAGGGACGAAACGCACCCGGGGTCCAGCGGCGATGTTCAAGTGCAATTATTCTAGGATGGTCAGATAATTTAATTAAAAGAAACCCCAGACAATAAATTCGAACTTAGCCTAATCGTCCTATTTAACCATAACTACTTAATTTTTTTATGTTAAAATTTTTTACTGGTGGGTTTTTTCATCATTACGAAATTTTAAATACAGTATACATATTTTTCTACTTCAAAACGACATAGTGACAGGTCACATTTTTTAACCTTTATCTTCAACTGTCATCGTGTATTTTTGCGTGTTGTGGACGTTCTTCAGAAACGAGTGATTTTTTTATAATTTCCTCGTAAAATTCCATGCAACTTAATCAAAACATATGGTTTAAGTTGCATGGAATTTTACGAGGAAATTACGAGATAAAAATCACTCGTTTCTGAAGAACGTCCACAACACGCAAAAATACACGATGACAGCTGAAGATAAAGGTTAAACAATTTTACCTGTCACTATGTCGTTTTGAAGTACAAAAATATGTATACTGTATTTAAAATGTCGTAATGATGAAACCCACCAGTAAAAAATTTTAACATAAAAATATTAAGCAGTTATTAAGAAAGTTATTTGATTAACCATATGTTTTGATAATCAAATAACTTTCTACAGTTGTTACATTCACGAACGTCGATCCAAGTGGAAGCCATTAATGAAAACACTCGTTCTATTGATGTATTTTAATCCGGTGATAATAATAATAATAATAATAATTGAAAAAATAAGTTAAATTCCGAGACATTATTATGTTGATAGCTAAACCCCGTAACAACGCCTTGTCCCAAAAAAGTTTTTTATGGGCATAGGGACATGAATTCCTAAGCCGGTAACGTCCCAGAAAATCCGGGACGAATGACCACCTTAAATTATTCCAAAGGCATATCAGATCCCGTCGCGTTCAGTTCATTTATTTAAAAAAAATTGTTTTAATGATTTCGTGTTGAGCTAATTATTTTTACGGGGATCAAAAGTAATTAAAAGAGAACATTTAATCATTTTTTGATTAATGTTTCAATTAAATATTTCGCGGTCATCATTTAACTGTATCTTAATCATTCATACTTTTGAAAATAAAACGAATTAATAGTTAATTTAATCATACCCCTTCTGAAATATAATGATAATTAATGTTGGTTAGAGTTTCATTTATTACAGTTAATAACGCTTGAATGAAACCAGGAAGTAAAATATCAAAATACTAAAATTACATTAATTTATTCGAATTCATATATATTTAAATTTATTTACCTCTATTCTGTAAGAATCATAAAAAAGAAAGCTATTTATTGGTCTATACGTTGAAAATAAATTAAAAGTGTTAATATAGTCAGTGTGAAAAATTTGTAAGATTAACATTTTAACAATGATTAATACCAGGGCTTAAAACCAGTAAAAAACCGTAAATTTGAGAACCGAAAACCGATAACCGCTTTTAGTTTTGGAGAGCTAGAAGCGATTATTGGTTATTGGTAATCAAGGTTAATATCTAAATATTAACATCAAAGCGATAACTTCGTATTTTCAATCCCGATTTTATAACCAAAACCTATTCTCGATCAAAATAACTAACGGTTTTTTCGTGTTATTAATACTTAATAATGTCATGATTACATTATACTATTATTATTATAGTTGAATTCAATTTTCCAGCTATTTTTAAATATTTTTCCCCAATTAATGGCCGTCGAGTATTGCTTATATATATATATGTTACCAGAAAAGATGAAAATTCAGGAATTGTCAGTATATCCTAGTCATTGTTGACAATGATTGGAAAGGTTAGGCAATGTTGGATATTTCGTAGTTTTATCAACATTTTCGTATTATATTAGGCAATGTTATAAATCCGCATTTAAACAAATATCAACACTGCTTTATTGGTGATCGATCTGATTATGGAACATTCAAGTCTTCATGAAATATATATTAATTTTAAATGACGAACATTTTTTTAAATTTTTTGTGGTGTTACGAACGGAGCCCTAGGCAAACCATTGCGGAGTACCAAAGGCTTCGTGGAGCACAGTTTGGATACCGCTGTACAGGATTATATAATTCCAAGTGTCATAATAATTTACCACGTAACAATAAAGATTAATATTATGATTTATTCTAAATAGCTAATAACTTATTAGTAATAAGTATTAAAATATATTAAATTAATTTTTAATGTTATTATCAATGCCTTCTTTTATTAGGAATTGTTATCAATGACTAGGTATTGACATTAATTCCTTACTAAATCAGGCATTATTGTTATTGGCTAGTCATTGTCAACACGGACTGATTGTCATCTTTTCCGGTAACATATATATATATATATACATATGATATTCGCAAAAGATAAGCAACAAAAGATAAGCAATACTCGACAGCCATTAATATATATATTAAATATATAGATTATAGATATCGTCATAAACGTCGTCGTCGTGGCGTGTTGATTCCTATTACGAATTAATAGGTAGCTTATTATTTATATTTTAATATTGTTGTTTTAATATCTGCTCATCCAGGTTTTGAGGTACTGTATTATATACAATATAACCAAAAATTCCTGTGGCAATGTATCAATCTTAGTGTTATCTTAGAAAATAATTATATTTAATTTCGGTTTTTTACCGTTATGAATAAGAAAATTATAACAATAAAATTTTTTTATGCAATTTAGTTTTTTGGTTATCATTATCTTGAACATAATATGTTTTAAATTTTAAAGCAGTTTGAAAAAATAAATATTGAAATTGAGTAAAATCAATCAAATTAAAGCATATTAAGTTTTTGATTTTGTAATAATAAAATTTACATTATCAATCCACGAATCGCCTAAATAAACTGTTTTAAAAATATGATAAAAAATTGAAAAATATGATTTTTAAAAACCGGTAACCGATTACCAAAAAACCTTATCATCGGCTTTTAAACGATTAACGGTTATTGTAGTATTTGAAATATCCTTAAAAAAATGGTTACCGGTTACCATAATATTAAAATTAAACGATAACCGATTACTGGTCTTAAAAAATTTTCAGCTCCTACCGGAGCCGATTACCAACTTTATTGGGAATGGTTTTAAGCCCTGATTAATACTTAAAGATATTAATTAGATATTCTGCTGGTAAGAACTAAGTTAATTTTCACGATTGATCTTTATATATACATACATATTACTTAAATAACAAAGCGAAATTAGTAGAAATAAAGATTTCCAAAAGAAAATAGCGTCAAGATTGTTGACCTTTCCAATCAGATATACATGACGAATTTTTATAAGAACTCGATTCGAATAAGATTTCATTTTTTCTCTCCATACCTATTGAATGAAATATAATAATGATTTTAAAAATTGAAGCTACACCCGCTGATTGTAAAACCTTACTTTTTATTCGATAGGATAAGATTTAACCAGTGCTAAGATTTAAAAATGAACAAAATAAACTTTAAATTACTCTTTTAATGGATTGTTTTGGAATTATTACAATGGACGGCATAAACATACTAAGTTATATCCCAACTGCGGATGTATGACCTCATGTTAAACATTTCAATTTTTGAACACAATAAAAAACCAAACTGTCGTAAAAATATAAATTCACTGCTATTACCACTATAGTTTTTAGTTATTCTTATTTTTAACGCTAAGTCCTTGACCGATAATGTATTCTCAACGAAAGCAAATTTTTTCTATAAGATAAAAAATATGCTTAAATATTTTACCCATTCATAATAACTACAAACATATCCAATACATTTTCATTAACATATTCATCCATAAATGATACAGATGCATTATACTGTTTTTGGATTTATTTTTGAATTAATATTTTAAGTATATTTACTTTAATATCCAAATTTTATCGTTTAAATTTTCGATTTTAAAATAATAAAGGTTTTTACTATTAAAAAAAAAAAATTAATTATGTGGGCGTAATAATTAATTTAGTAATACTTTATATTCATAGTTTTAGATGTTTCGGTAAGATTTAACTTTTTCAAATGTTCATCTCCTACCAATATTAAACTGCACTTTTGTAACGCACATACACGTATATAACTTTTAACAATAAGCCCATTCAATGCAGCATTATAATACATTAAAACTGAGACCATTATATTATGCTAATAACCGTACTAGTAGATGTATTAATTTAGTCATTGTTTTCGTTTAGATACCCTTGATAATAGTTAAATAGTTAAATAGTTAACAGTTAAGACTAGTTTGCTGTATTATTTATAATTAAAAAAAATTGCATTAATATTTGCTCGTTGCTCCATTTAAGATAATTTTTTAGTTTTTGATATTATTATAATAATAAACTATTTGTCCACGGAATTAGATATCAAAAACTTGATGTGCATTTACAGAGGAGTATTATACATAATTTTATTTTAAAAAATTACCATACCCTAGCATAAGAAACTTAACTATGGTCAATTTATGATAATAATAAGGTATGAAAGAATGTAGAATTTTATATATCCAAACACAAAATAATTTCTTTTTCTACAGAAATTTGATCACGAAACGAATGTTAAGGTACACACAATCACAATTCGTAGTACAATTCGTATTTTTCGGACACGTATCGCTTTTATGATCGCAACCCCGTGTAGGTACGGAGTTCGATCGTATAATAAGTTGCTGCTTTTATACTCTAGCACACACACTAACACAAATATAGTCATAATATATATGCGTAAAAGGTGTAAAAATCTAATTTTACCCGTGAGAAGTTTTCAATGTAGAAAAGATGCTCGAGCTGTTATAACGACATCTTAATGCACCCACCTTGATATTAACATATGATAGATAAATGATAAAAAACCGAATTATGTTTTTCGCGTGGATATGAATAAGAGCGCATAACGTCGTAATGCCACCACATATTCTGTAATGTGACTGACTCGGAGCAATCTCATAAACGTAAAAATAGCGATTCACCGTCATCTAGAGAGTACCAAAAAGGTTTGACGGGAGTAGTCGTTGTTATTATTATTATTATTATTATTGTTACACACGTACAGTGATATGCATTGAATAATGACACTCTGACCGAACTAGAGTATACATAATAAATAATTTTCTTCGTCAAATGTTTATTTCTTGATGTCATACATAAATCAGTATTATCGATATTTCAAGTCGATATAGTATAATGATTATACGAACTGACGACTGTGTGAAAAAAAGATGTTTGTTTTTTCTAAACGTAAGGTTCAAATCTCATATGCATCGTTGGATGAATAAATAAACATTATTAGATTTAAGTAGACTGACTGTATAATGATGATAGATGTTTAATAAATAATTTGATCATTTTTTTCAACATGTACAAAACTATGTAAATAATATCAAATATTATCCTACAATCGTTTCTGTTTTTGTTCATAAAATTAGTTATTTTGTTTTATCTCTTACCCTAATTTTTTACCTAGTGAAAAATTTCAAAATATTTGCGTCCTTTAAATTTTTAATTTTTTATATATTTCAAATGTTGGAATACATATATTATGATTATTTTCATTATTATTTCCGATAGTAGAACCACTCAATTTACATTTTAAACCTACCTTTTTTTACGATGATCGTCACTTTTAATATTAAAAATCGATATGATTACTACTAAAAAGAAAAAAATACACCCAAAACTAGTATCTTATTGAACACTTTTTATTATTATTATTTTTTTTTATAGAAGTTTGACTTGTTTTTTTGTATTAAATAAAATAACGGCTTATATATGGTATTGTGTTTTACAGCTAAAATATAAATAAAAATATTTTATTGCATGATAAAATCGAAAGTCCAACCAAATTATACTATATATCCTATACTAATATGATATCCAATTCCTACATATTATATTACATCGATTTTTGTTAAGAAACTCTATAATGTGCGTACAGTTTTCAAGTTTATACCACGTTTACGAATAACACGTATTAGTAAAATAAGTATATTAAAAATTAAAATATATAATTTTTCTTTTATTCACTTAATGGTTTAATAACGTGTTGACCTATTTAATTTATAATTTGATATTTAGTGTGAGATGAGTTGACACAATTTGTCCTAAAAAATGTTTGCAGTCATTTTGGCATATATGATTTATGAATTCAAGTATATACAAACAACGCATGTGTGGAATAATGAATTCATGAATGCGCCACTGCATAGAAGTAACCATGCAGGAAATAATGACTATCAAAAAAAATCCCGTTGTTCTATATTGTAATATACCTTTATTACAATGTTTTTATAAAACGCGTCACATATTTTCACAATGAGATAATTAGGGCATATCACTCAAAATATAAGAGTTCGCAAATTTACCTCACACAATCAAATAAAGATAAAATAATAACTGCTATGATAGTTATACACGAATGTGTTTTATAAAAAAAAAAGATTATTATCAAAAAATGATTAACATTTTTTTAAATTTTTACTTATGAGAGCATATCCATATTTCTCACCAACAAAACAGGAAAAATATATCGAGATTCGATATACTAACATACTTGTAAAACAAATAATTTCTTGGCTAGTATACTTTCTAAATGGTTGTAATGATTGAATAATTACTTCATCAGGCTACTCATCAAAAAATCTAAAAAAAAAAAATGCAAGACATATAGTTATTTTATAGATACTCTCATTTACTTATTTTTACACAATTTTTATCACTCATTTACTTATAAACATATCAAATTAAGTCTGAATACTTTCAACTATTGAACTTAACTTTAAAATAAATTAAAAAATTATTTTAAATATGAAAAAAAAATCAATTAATACTTAAAGTACATATGTTTCTGAACTTAAGTAAATGTACAAATTACAACTTGCCATTTGATCTTATCACTAGGATTTTGAATAAATGAGTAAAGATTGAAGAATCGATTATTCCAATATTCTCTTTACTAAGTAGAAGTATTTTTTATTTCATATAACTCAGTTGAAGGCATCATTTCGGAAAAATATTTGTCAGTACAAGTTTTGTCTCTTTATTTTCTCATGTGTCATCTTAGAGGAAATAAAGTTTTCTTTGTAATAAATTGAGAAGTTTAAAAATAACAGTTCAGTTAAAATACCGCAGACGTATTGCATTATATTTATTGAATAAGTATAGGTACCTATCTATATTTGTTTTCGTAATTTTCAAAATGATTTTCTTAAAATAAAACAACGGAAAAGGGATTCAACACTACACTCATCATTTGTGAATGTCTATATAGTCGATTAAAAAAAATATTATTTAATTTATTTAGTCAATTAAAAAAACCTACCCATTTTACAATTAAATATACTATTTAACACATTAAGATAAATTACCAACAACAAAAGAGTTGAAACAGTAAGGGAATTGGTTAAATGAAAATAATAAATAAATCAATCATTCAACAACGACGATATTTGATATATAATTTCAGTTTCATTGATAATTATCAAAACAAAAAATTATTGAGTTTGAATAAACTATTATTTTTTGTTATTGTCATATAATGTATCATTAATTATCCAGTACTAATACCACGACAATGACGACGATGATAATATACAAGTATATAAACATGTATAACGTGACATAACAGTAACAATTTCGTGTTTGTGCATGCAATTTTATACGTGATATTGATTTCATATCTAATATATTATAAATCTATTATTACTAAAAATAATTATACATGTAATTATAATCTATATAAGCTAATTATAATTAAAGATCAAGTTCTAGAAAGAAAAAGTTCAAAAAGTGTTTATAGTTAGTTTGAAACTTTCATGGGTTAATAGAGTATCATTCCTTTCCTAGAATATTTTCGTGTATGCAGTAGTGCACCGATGTTTCGAATACGCCAGAACTATAGAAATTGGAACATCTTCAAAGCACGTGTTCCCAGGGCCATCGATGTTATGAAAGCAATAATCGCTTAGTTGTTTCCGATCTGTAATGCGTTATCGCTGACCGTGATATTGTTCGACAATTTTGTGCGCACACGCTGCTTTCTCTTTTGTACATTTTGTCAAATAAAATAAAATCAAGTAACTGTGTTGACATTTTCATAACTTGACAGTTATTATGTAATAGATTATCGACTAGGAAATATTGGTCAAGCAGAGATATTAATAATGCACGGTGATTGCCAATTACAGAGTTATTAATTACCATGTAGGTACTACGAATGATTATGTGCATATTTACAGTCACGATGACTGCAACGTAAAATACGAGTTTCAAAAATTCTCTAGAAAACCATAGTTCATCAACGTAGGTGATCGATATAGCGTTTACAACGACCTAAACAGGTAGTTCTTTACAACATTTGATCCCCCACTGAAGAGTTTATTTCTGAATAGAATTGAAAAGCTAAAAAAAAATATTAAAAATTTATCTCCCCAGCCAGTACGCTGATAACAATTGTTGTTTACGTGCGATCAACAGGTGTCTCACCCGTCGTACTTGAGCGTGGACGACCGGGAATCGGACTACACTTACAACGACTTGTCGGAGGAGAAGAAAAGGACGGCGGACGACATGGGCCAAGGTCAGCGATTCGCTTTCGGACTGGGCAAGCGGGGTGCGGAGTGGGACGACGACGGTAACACGGCACTCATGTGGCACCCGGCAGTGAGGCGGGCTCGTCTTCAGTACGGCTTCGGTTTAGGCAAACGATCCGATGACTACGACGCGACGAGTAGCGAATACCCGGATCCGCAATTGGATGATGGTGACATCAATTAAAAAAAAAAAAGAAATACAATAAGAAGAAAACCGAAAAATAAAATTTAAAAATAAAAACATAATTCAAAATTCGAGAATTTCCCTTCTAAACAATACATATACACACACGCATCTGCACAAACACAACACATACAAACGCACACATATGCAGTCACACACACACACACGCGCGCGCGCGCGCACTCATAGACTATATGTAAGAGAATAAAAGGTAACCAAAAAATATTACATACATATTGCAGAAGTGTATAATAATAATATTAAATAAACAAGTAATACAGTCCGAAGATTATTATTATTTTTATTATTTTTATTATTTTTTTGATGAACATTAGAAGAGTTTTACAATGATAATAACAATTACGACGACAACGGCGATAGAGATGATGTTCACGTCACATAAACGTGACAATTATCAATACCGTCGAGTTTATTACAATTATTATTATTATTTTTACTATAAATATTATAATTATCATATACTGTTACAACTATATTATTATATTAGGTACGTAATATGTATTATTTTGTCGATTTTCGATTTGTGTTACACCGTGGATTTCGAAATGTTTAAAAATACAATATTAACAATATCAACTGTATCAACATACCTCTTTCACTTTTTCTCTATCCTATAAATAAAACTATAAATTCGCTGTAGTTTTAAAAATAATATATTATGTGCACCTTCACTTAAAATTCACGTTTTGACGTTTCTGAAAATGCAACGCGCTCTCGACAGTATCACCGATCCACGCGCTTTCACGTACCTATTTTGCCTATCTCCAACGCCGTTCCACGCATAACTGTCGACCGCGATTATTCCCATCACTTCAGGTCATTACATAAAATTTGTAATTTTTCTTACTACACACTAAATTTAAAATAAATGTATTGAAGCCTATGACATAATTTTCGAATAAGGATTAGTCTTTACATCAATTTAAGTTTATCATAGAAATAATGTATTTTTTCTGTATTTATTATAAACTAATTAAACGATATTTATGTACACAAGTCACTGTATTTTTGCGACTCCTATGAATAAGATTTAATTACACATTTTAAAATTTGGTTATATACAATTTACTTGCTGTGCTACACAAAGCGCATCGATAGCACTCATAATTAAGGTCCTATACTTGAGTGCTGCACCTTATATATTACACGTGTAGTGAGTGTACATCATGTAAACAAATTAAACAACGCGTGCACACGGTATGTACACTAAAGGCATTATTTCGGTACAAAAATAAACTCAATTTAATCGATGTATTTTAATATTTATCATAATTTGCTTGTGAACTATAATAATCGTAATAGAGCATTTTTAGATTCCAGAATTCGAATGATGTAAGAGATTTTCAGGAGCGGTTAACGTGTTCACGGAGAACAAATCAAAATCTAAATGTCAACATAACATTCATAACTAGCGTAACGTATACTGATATAAAAAAAATTAAGCACCAGTAAAATTATAAAATACTGAATGAAACTGTTTTTTTTATTTATAGAAGTGAATGATATAGAGGAAATAAGTTCCTCGAATAACATCAATTGGTATGAGTAGAGATACTGGTATACGTGCGCATACCTTAAACGTAAAATATCTTAAATATAGTTATTTTATTGCATCACTCAGTGCGTTTTAACTTAATAAAACAACGTGTCGCCATCGTATACATTACTCGTATTATATTCATGTCAGTTCGAACATAATATTCATAAATAAAAACGCACATTTATATTATTATTATCATACACATTCACATCCCAAAGTTCCGTATATTATGTAATTTTGTTTTTTTTGATTTTACATTTTTCCTCCTTCAAAGCATAATAAACCAACCATGTTTTTTTTTTACTGGAACAACTAAGGGATTTAATAAGTTTTACTACCACCGGGAACAGAATTACGAATTAAGAAAAAATAGAAACATACGATTATTTTATATATATATATATATATTTCTATTGTTGTGGGTTTACAATTATATTTATTAACTTAATAATAACCAAGAAACAACGATTCAAAGAAAGAGGCATAGAGCGCTGCGTTTCAGTAATATTTAGAAACGAGTAACATGCACCAACAGCACCAAACACCCCCAGTTCAACTAAGAACGGGAGACTCAAATCAAGATGACCAAGAACAATCTGCTCCACTTTACCCAAAGTTTTTTTTTTTTTTTTTATTAAAAAAGACTTACAATCTGTATTTGAAAAACAACACAATAAGTAAATAAAAAATGTATACAATATTATTACATAATGGAATAGCTTGATGAGGGAGGCTATCCATTGATAGAACCCTTCAGAGCGTGATTTAAATTAATTTAGGAGGTCGCGACACCAACGTCTTTTCAAACGGCGATGAGGGTTTTTGGGTAGTGTACGCAAGGATAAGTGTAAGATGAGTGAGTTTTGATGGTGTTGTAATTTTGAATGAAATTTTGTATAGTATTTTTTGACTATTTGGTCTACTGTATCTATTTTTAAGTCCTTATGTAATTCCTTATTAGTTATGTACCGAGGGGCTGAAGCAATAAGACGAAGTGAGATTGATTGGAAGGAATGAATGGATTGAGTTTGGGATGGTTTGGCGTAACCCCAGATTTGCATATCGTAACCCCAGATAGGCCTTAATAGAGATTTGTTTAAAATTGTTTTATTGTGGATTGATAATTTGGATTTAAATATCGGGCGAAGCATATGTAGACGGTTATTTAGTGTTTTGCTTTTAAGTGGAGGCCCCAGGTTAGGCGTTGATCAAGTTTAATTCCTAGGTATTTTATCTGTGAGGTTGTGAAGAAGTCCACTCCTTGCAATTTCAGTGATGAAGAATCTTTTTTACACAAAGTAAATACTACATGGAAGGATTTTTCCGGGTTGATTTTGATTCGCCACTGGGTAACCCAGGTATTTATTGGATCATGATGGATTTACAGGTCTGAAGAAGTTAGTATGGGGTCTTTATTGAAAGAAAGTATAGCCGTATCATCAGAGTATGTTGCTGTATTAGCTACTTTGGGAATGTCTGATGTATATATGTTGAATAAATCGGGGGCTAGGTCACTCCCTTGGGAGACTCCGGCTTGTATAGGGTAGTATGAGGAGATCGAGTTTCCTTGTCTGACTTCAAATAACCTATTGCATAGGTAGGAATGAATGATTAAATAGTAGGGCGCTGGAAGAAAAAGTTTTAGCTTGTATAGGAGCCCGATATGCCAAACTCAATCGAACGCCTTTGCAAAATCTAAAAAGACTCCCGGGCAGAATTCCTTATTTTCAAATGAGGTTGCAATTTGTCTGAGAGTCTATGAATTTGATTTTTTGTTGTGTGATTTGTTCTGAATCCGAATTGTGAGTTAGGTATTATGTTATGGGATCTAATTATGAGTCTAATTCTTTTTAGTACATTTTTATCGAATAATTTTGCTAGTGTTGGGAGAAGACTTATCGGCCTATAAGAGGTTGTTAAATTTTTATATTTCAGAGGTTTGTGTATCAGGATTATTATAGAGAATTTCCACGTTAGAGAAAAATAAGAAAGTCCTAGCATCGAGTTATAAATTAATGTGAGGAGAATTAGTGTTTTGTTTGGTAGGTGCTTCAGTATTTTGTTTGAGATTAGGTCATAACCCGGCGACTTCCCTATTTTTAATTTATTTATTATATATTAAATTATTATATTATATATTATTTATTATATAATTCGTTTTGAGTTGTGTGCTTTATGAGAAGCGATATAGGCAATGGGCTGTCAAGAAAGTTTTTTATTTCATCTAAGTGCTCAAGATTGGGAATTATGTTGGAATGGGGAGTAAAGATTTTTGAGAGATGGTTTCCGAAAAGGTCAACTTTATCTTTATCTGAGATGATTGGATGACTGTTTGAGTCATTTAGAGGAGTAGATTGTTTTTTAACGTTAAGGATGTTATTAGTGAATTACCACAGAGAGCCGTCTTTTGTGTTAAGCGATTGATATTTTCCTAGGAAAGTTTTGATTTGTGTTTTTGTATTTGCTTTTTTATTACATTGGTTAGACTGTTTAGTATGTGTTAATCGGAAGGTAGATTGTGACGTTACCAACATGAATTTCTTTCTTCGACAAAAAAAAAAACCAAAAATGAAACGTCAAAATCGAACACTGAAAAAATATGTAAAGTATGTACGTGTCAATTTTGATATTTGGACGTCCCCCCCCCCGATGATTTTAGCGGTACTGGACGTTTCCCCCTCCCAGACTGAGACGGTTCCCCCCCGAAAAAAAAATTTTTTTTTACTTTTAATTATCGGTTAGACAGTTGGTTCTTTGGTTTTACCCCAGATATACGATCATCATATCAGTATCTATCGAATATAATCATTCACGTTATGGAGTTATAACTTTTATTACCCAATTAAATGGGTAATGATTGATAAACCAAACTCAAATTATCTAAACTATTTACAACATATATTGCCTTTAGGTCTCTTAGTAGAGTTCGTGATATTGTGCGAAGCGTGTAAATTGTTCATTCTTGTGTATTTCAAAATGGAAATAGTAAAAACTAAAAGAGGTGGTAAAAAATCATATTTGATGATTTCGTATATGTAAAATAATAAATGTGGAATAATAAATTTACAACACTAGTGAGAATTAATCATCCTAATATTTGGCTTTTTATTGAAGCTCTACAGATGAGCACAACTCAAGTGCATTAGTAAAAATATTAAACTATAGAGCAGGAACTTTTCGTGATAATTTAGGAACAGACGATAGGTTAAAACAATTATGTGAAAGTTTTTCAAATGATAATATTTTAATTTTTGTGAGCTATCTTACTAGAATAAGTTTGTGAAAAAGTTAAGAATTTTACTGTATACCACATAATATAATAACATATATTATTGTTTTATATATTATTAATATTTTTATTTTTTGTCCGGGGGGAAATTGTTCTGTTCGGGGGCGAAACGTCCATTTTATCGGGGGGGGGGGAAGGCATGGGGGGAGGAAAGTCCTAGATTCGTCAATTTTGTACACGTGAGTTTGTCCCGCGCACACGTACAATTATGTTGTGTAGAAGAATAAACTCGATAAAATAAATGCTAATCAAAACTAATCTATAGTCAATATATAGGATAATGTACCTACTACGGTTTATTGTTCGAACTTACAATACGATTTACTTTGTTTTCTTTTTCTCTTCAAATGAATATAAGACTTCGTCACATTGATGTATTTTATTTGCATAACAATAATCTACATGTTACGTTATAATTATAAATACCGTTGTTCATTTCCTACACAAAATGTATACTATACTATTAAACCGATCTATTATAAATGTTAGCCATATTATGTATTATAAATATTATACACTCCAATTATTATACTCAATCAATGTTTAGGTATTATAAAACACATTCGTATATACAATATAAAATATAGGATTATAATATATACTCGTATATATATTAAATATAGAATCTTACTTGAAAATAATTAAATCCCAGTTAAATCTGCTTTATACATTTATATTTATACACACGTTTTTCTACGACTTAAATTTGTTTTAGTCTCTTTAGATTGTGAAATTTAAATATTTTACTAAATAAGAATATTTAACTGCTATTTTATGACTATACTTCTGATCGTAATAGTTCGAAATACTAATAATAAATACTAAAACTAATAAATTTGATATCTCAATTGTGTTGTTTAATTATACACTAAATCTATTATGGATAGAATACGCACTATATCTACCCATCTTGGCATAAATGGTTATTACTAGGGCCCGAATTTAAATGCACTTAAAACCATACAAATATGCTCTAAAAAATAACCCAAAATGTCCATAAAAATTGCATTTTACCAAAAAAATGACGTTTAAAAAAAAATCACCTTAAAAATAATATCATTTTTTTTTTTTCGGGCATAATTTAACACACTATTTAATATATTAAAACCACAAACAAACATAATACGAGCAACGTCTGTGATTTAATACGAACTCACTGATTATTTGTTATTTGACCGAATACTGGTGATGTTCCATAGTCAATAATTAAGGCCGCATCTGGGGGAATCTAGAATATCTGGACCCCCCCCCCGAAATTTCTTCAATATTTTACAAATGTTTAAAATAATTATTGATTTTTAATACCAACATAAATATTTTCAGTCAAAAATGACTTAAGCTCCAATTGATCATTGACTGCTCTTGATTTTATATCATAATATCATATGAAAATATGATATTAATTTTAATAAAAGAAGATTAAATCTTTTTCTGTCTTATTTTTAACCAAATATCAAAAGTTAAAATCTAAATTCAATAAAATTATAATAACATAAAACATATAATGATCGTCAATTATATTATCTTATCGCAATACATATGCTCTGAATGAAATTCACGATATCATTGTTGCTACAGTTTATGTATCGATGTTGATACAGAAGAATTTGTTCACTTTGATGAACAACTTAAAACGCAGCAAACCCATAATTCGGTTACATCCATGATTGAAAATTAGGATAAAATGACAAAGAGACTGGCAACGATGAAAAATATGAAGAATTAGAAAATTAGATAAAAAACTACAAAACTACTATATGTTATCACAAGCAACTATAAAAATTCGCTCTAATAGTGCTTAATACTGAGCTTTTGAATTTTACTTCAAGAGCCAAAGTATGTGTGTAACATGATGCCTTTTTAAGTTAAAAGCAAAAAAACAACCACTGAATTTTTCCAAAATATATAAATATTGTCATGCATATTGCATAAAAAAAAATATTTTTTCATTTTTTACATAAATATTATTATATACATATATATATATATATATATATACTGGATAAATATAAATAATCTAATAAATCATTTTTTTTTAACCCAATAAATAAGGAAACCCCTTTAATATGTAAAATTTGTACAGTCTTAAGCGATTCCGTCTTATTGAGGTTTTACTTATTTATAATGGCTCTTTTTTTTTTTTTTATATAAACTAAAAAAAGTTATTTTGTTCGGCTAATATTTCATTAACTTAAAATTAATAATACTAATTTATGTTATAATTCATTACTTATCAGCAATTATTCCTCAAACTGAAGAATATAAAAACTGAAATAAATAGTATAACAAAGACAATAGAATACATTTTTATTCAAATTACATAAATTCATCTATCAAATATTTTTAAAAGCATTTAGATTTTTTTTTTTTTGTGAAAGTGTAAAATATTTACAATTTGTATGTACAATAAGAAAATATAATAAGAAAAATTAAAAAAAAAACTTAAAAATAACTAAGGACGTAGACCATCCAGTAATTTAATCTTCTATAAAAATGATTTATTTTTTGTTATAAATAACTTGATAAATTTTAATTTGTAAAAACTGGGGAAGATTAATACAAATAAATATTATTTAATTATAATTTATTTATTTTGTAATCTTTTTTATTATTATTAATTTATAGGTCAATTCTATGATCAATTTATTTGACAGATTGGGGGTGTTTTTGAGGGTTAGACGTGAAATATGGAAACTGAGATATTCGGGTGGATACTCTATACTGAAAGGTTTTGTAATATTTTTTTTTTTTTTTTTTTGATAGTTAATATTATCTATTTTTGTATCTTTATCAAAAAAGTTATTTGTTACGCACCAGGGGACGGATATGATGATGCAAAGAAATATGTCTTATAAAGCTTGAATGGTGTGAATTTAGAAACGTTTAGTGCCACCCTAAATTAATATGGCATATGTCTACATCGGTCTTAGAAGAGATTTGTACAAATCGAATATTAGTATGGATAGAGAGTTCTGATTTTAGAATGGGGCGTAATTATTAGATATGTATAACATAAACATTTTTAACTAATCAATTTACTTGTATTATTTAATACATCACATAAATTCTAATTTAATTTCCACAAGCATACTTTATCAGTAGGTTTGTGATTCTAATTCAACTTTATTTGAAACGGGTATAGTCATTGCCGCATTTAGGAAATTTGATGCCCAGGGCTAATAAAAATGCAACGCTCTTACGTAGATGGAAGTACGGGATATATTCATGGCTTTTTGTATTTTTCATAAACTTGAGAGCGCCCTTATATCAATAGCACTTGGTTATGCCTATTTGCTCCTTCTTCTCCTAGATCCGGCACTGAGTCTACTCTTAAAGTTATAGTTATAAAATTTTATTATTATGATAAAACTAATTTTTTTGTTGTCATATTTTATAAACAATCAGTATTTGATTGAGTAGCAATCCACTAGAGATAATAGTCTAGTAATATATATATTTGGATCAAGATTGAATCTTGAACGGACATTATTTATTATTTCGATGATGCGTAACGGATAAATATTACAAGATTTTTTCAAATAAATACGACTACGGTATAATTTTCTAGAAGGTCAATGGATACGTGAATTAAAACGTAGAATTTGATTACAAGGTAAATTTTTATTGCCGAATATATTATTAATACTACCTGAGGCATAATTTGGTTAACATTTCTTGGGTTGCAAAATTTAACAATTTCATTATAAAATAATAAAAAATAAAATTGAAACTAAAAAATATTTTAATATTAATTAAAATTAATAAAAATTAGTAGCCTCATACCTGACACCAAATTTGTATAGTGATCGCTGTATTTATGTAATATCGCATGATATTGTGTTTTGTACCAAATTAATTATTTAATGGCGAAACACTTGAAGTGGTTGTGAGAAGATGGGTAGTTAATGAACAAAACATTTTAAAATAATTATAAGCTACAATAATTTATTTTATTTATTTATTTATTTATTAAAAATAGATAACCGCTATGTAAAAGTTGCTGATACTAGTAATGACTAAGTACTGGCAACGATGTGGCTATAACAACGGTACAACGACGAGAAATAGCCGAATGGTGAATAACCAGTCTAACACTGTAACTATCTTCTATTTCATACTTGATGCTCTAGTTATATTTATACGAGTTCTAACAATGATGTGTGGTGATGACTAGGTATTACTAATTATGTGCTTATCATGAAAATATTACGTGGTGTTCCATTGTTGAAGTGAAAAAAAAAATACTATTCAATGGAAAATCAAAAAAAAACATATTATGTTTTTTTAACCTTTCTCCCTCATTAATACTGGGAATGCAATGCATTTGATGCATATTCTACTCAATCGTATATCACACTCATTATATACCTATAATTATATATTATATATTTATCTATTAAATCTATTTTGGGCTTACTACAAATCCCTGAAATGTTTTTTTACTTAATATACTGATTCGAAATCTGTGGTAATTCAATATTCTAGGTGTTAACGTAGATATAACTGTCTTAGTCTGATCGTATTATGCCTAATCAATGACGTAATTAGGAATTTATCTTAGGGGATATAGACATTTTTTTACACATAAAAATTTTTTTTTCGAGTACAGTGGTGAGTGGTACCCAGGAGAACTATTTCATTAAAAAACTTTAAACACATTTATAGGTACACAAAATGTATTAATAAATTTTGCTTTAAATTTCTACACAATTTAGTACCTATACTATATTATAATAAATTCTTCAAAATGTAAATATTGAATATATTTAAATTAAATTTAACTTTTAAATTAAACAATAATTATTAAATTATTAAATTAATTTCGTTTGTAATATAATATAATGTACCTGTGTACATTATACCTCTTTTTTTGTATTGTTTATAAAAGAAATTGTGATTTTCTTGGCTGTTTAGCAAACTCGTTAATTGCATCATCAGGATTTAATAGGATTTAATTTATTGTCTTTTTCAATTTCATATTCAATATCTGTAATCACTTCACTACTCATCAAATTAACCGTATAGTGGATACAATTTCATCTTCGCTAGAAAAAAAGCAATATCGCACCGCTGTCTTTCTTAACATCATTTGACAGAATGTGGCATGCTGATCTCTTTAAGCTAAAAAAAATTCTATCACCTACGTTTTTCTTAATTTTCCAATCGTACCTTGATGAACGAAAATTCGCTGTTCGATACTGCACAAGTTTATCAACTTCATCCACAATAAATGCAGGAATTCCACAAGGCGATAACTACACCACTTTTCTTTAAAATTTTTATTACTGACCAACCAATCTCACCAAATAACATAGTAGTCGAATACGCTGACGATAAAGCCATTTTTTCCATTCACAAAAATCCTTTTACGACTCCTGAAAATCTTCAATCCCACTTTTTTGAACTTGAATCGTGGTATAAAAACTGGTTAAAATTAACGAAACTGAATCATGGCATATAACCTATACGCTCAAACATAAAATCTGCCCCCCCCCCCAATAAAATTAAATAGTATAGCAATACTAACCTCGAATACAACAAAATACTTCGAAGTACATTTCGATAAAAAAGTTTGACTGGTCAAACCATATCTACTGCACAAAAATCAAAGTTAAAATTCACACTTCCTATAAAATTAAACCTTTATAAAATTCTTTTAAAACCAATAAAACTGGATATACTGTATACAGATTTAGGAATCCACCAAAAAATCCAACCTAAACAAAATTCAAATAACTCAAAATAAAATATTCC
This sequence comes from Sipha flava, assembly GCF_003268045.1. NCBI lineage: Eukaryota > Metazoa > Arthropoda > Insecta > Hemiptera > Aphididae > Sipha > Sipha flava. The sequence continues at coordinate 1,927,901 of NW_020272917.1, forward strand.
GCCTAACTACTGCCCCATCCTATGTTACAAACCAAACCTTAAACTCCCATCTAAAAATGAAAACAACCGTACAAATCGTTATGAATTACTATACTCAAAACCATAATTCTTTAAAAAACCTCCCAAAAGATTTAATATCATCCGTTTCTGAAAACCCCCTCAAAAGGCTGATAAGAAAATGGTGTCGTGACCTTTTCACTTAACCCTTTATAAACGTATAGTATAACGCTCTAAGGAGTGTCATCAGTGGGCGGCTTCTCCAACTCAAATCCTCAACGTTTATATTATATTCTTATTATCATTTACGCTTATTGTACTTATATCGTATAAATTATGTAATTTAAATAAAAAAAATAAAAATAAAAATATTCAGTATCTTTAGATAAATGGTGATCATTCTCAATTTCCTGTAAAATTTAAAAATATTATATACCTATTGTCTATACCTATTAGAATATTTAAATAGTTAAGTAATTCATTATTAAGTATCCTAAATATTTAATTAAACTAATTGTATCACCTTAGTACTATCTGTATTTTTGTCTTCATTAGATTTTTTTTTTTTAAAAAAAAATATAGAATTGTACTTTTTTTTTTACTATCCATAAACTTATAACGAATTAGAATTACAGTTATAAAGAAATAAATAATTTTAAATTTAATAATAATATATTCAAATCATTAATAACGTAAAAACCGTCGAGCACTACGTGTACAATTGTACAAATAATATTTTATATTACAACGTCAACCGTCAACCTCAACAATAGTAACTACATAAAATTATAACTTTATCGGCGTATTAACTGCAGTCCTCAGTCATTATTTCTTATTATCAGTATTTTCCATGTTTTATTTATTGATTTCCTTATATTAATTCTATTTAATATATTTAGTCGTGATGTCAGTACGACAAAACACAATCCCACAAACCACAAATTAATAAATAAATACACACATTATACATATAGACTCTGAGAAGTATATATATATATATCTTTATCTCCCCTTAATTATGCCCCTGTGTCTAATGATTAATATAGATTTTTACACATCTTTTACAAAAAACTAAAATTTCAACACTATTTATATTTGTTAACTGACACTTAACATTTTTCACGGTTCAACGGTTATCATTTTCAGTATGGGCCCATTTATACCGTTTGTTTTGCAAACATTATTTTAAACGCTACACAATAATTTCTCAAGATATTATTTCGACGGTATTATAGCGTAGCTCTCGATTTGCCAAGTTTACGGCATATTATTCAAAACGATGACGACAAGACCCGTTTTTAATATAACAGTATCCATGGCCACTGTGCCATAATATATTTGTAACGAGAAATATATATTTTTAACCAGAACTTTCGCTCATTAATCAACCGACCTCAGTCGATAGTGACCAAATCGTAGTAGATTTATCGTAACGTCCACTAACTATAATAATAATAATAATAATAATAATAATAATAATAACCGTCGCCACTGTGTCGCGTTTATATTATATATCTTTAGAACACAAAGATCGGGTAAATAATACTTTATTAAAATAAACTTGAAAATATCCTTGCACTAACTTATTATAAACTATGCACGTTTTTATTCATGCCAATCAGACACAGGAAACTCGATCATGAATCATCGTGCTCCCACGGTTTTATGTAAAATTTGCTTACACATGTGCACAGGCCAAATGTTTGACGATGATACATTACTGTCATTGACAACGAATCCAATACTTTAACTTATGGTTCTGTTTTCCCAAAAAAAATGATAAAACATTTGATTCCATTTTTTAGAATATTTGTTTAATTGTGTTTTTTTAGTTTTAACACAAAAATAAAAAAATATTATAAAAAAATTATATGATAGACAAGTTTTATATTATCAGTTCAATGAGTCGAGTACCCCATGAAAATTAAACAATTTGTATTTTAAATTTTTAAACAAATTTTAATATATTCTTTATCATAGCATGGTTGATATGTTGACTCTAAGTTTAAAAATAAACAGGTTTAATTTTTTTTCTTCAAATTTCCTAGATCATCTTTATTCTCAATTTGAAAACTACACGTATTCAGTTTTTTACCAAATATGTATAACTGATCATGTTCTAATGTTTTATATTTAACATAAAACATTATAAAAGTTAATTGTACTTGAAGTGTATTTAACATATCTAACTATTACTTTTTTATGTTTTTTTTCTTCTTTATATATATATATATATACTTTTATCGCTATTAAAATAAAATATGTTTAAACATAGTTAAAACTTAGATATTTTATTATTGTTTTCCTACTTTTTTTATTAGAAAGCATATACATTTTCGTAATTATTCATATTATAGACAACTATTAATATAATTTAAAAATATGTTATTTTTTATTTCTTTAATTTAATTTATTTAACCTAATATCAGAAATATTTTATACAATCCAATCTCAAAATAATACTTTTTATAGATTACTTACCTCAAGAAAAATGCCCCCTATCATTAAAACGACTTTTGTAACAATTTGTGTAAGGTTTCTTATTTGAGAAGATATAAAAGTGTTTTTCTTTAAATATAAGATATTTCCTCCTTTTATATCATTATGAAAATTTAAGATTAATTCAAAAACGAAAAAAAAAATGTAATCAAAAAATACTATAGAACGAAGAAAACTTTTTTAAAACGTATTGGACGAATATTATTATCATAAATACAACTTCCGTTACAATAACACTAAGATAACTAAAATGCATTTATTTATTATAAATTATATTTATATTATAATACTATATTTACATGAATAAGAAAAAACTAATTTTAAATTGAAAATATTATAATTTACAACCTGTTATTCTAAAATAAGAAATTATTTTTAGTAGAATCCATTATGAATGTCCGGAGTAATTTCATAATTTTAAAATTAAAATAAAGTATTCTATAACGTACGTAATGTAATTGGAAGTAAAAACAATTATATTGGTTAATTATATGTATGAGGTTTGTGAAATAATTTAACATAAGTGAATGTGTTGAGGATTAATCAACAAAATAATTTATTTAGTACCGTCTATCAAAAAAATATTTAATAACGTAAATTTGGAGTATTTTGGAAATATTATTAATAACAGTATATCAATAAAATGCTACAGTATTTGAAAAACCATTTCTACGTTTCTGTGTTTTTTACCTATAAATAATCCAAACACTTGGAGATCATGAATAAACGTGAGTATTTCTTCGACAAGTTTTGTCTTTTAGTGAAAAAAACAATTTGACAAGTTTGTTCAAACGTAATGTGAAATAAAATTTAAAAAAAATAAAACTCAATCACTTATAGTATACCTACGCACTTATAATCAGTGGTGTAGTGAAGCGTACACGTGGATATACATGGTATTCGAAAATGTCTACTTTTTTGTTGGAGCTTAAATCTGTAAGTAATGTAGTGATATACAAAAGTAAGTTTACGATAGCGTTTTATCAAATAAATCTACAAACGCTTATAATTTACAGAGACATTTCAATAAGATTCAAATTGACTCAATAATATACTATATTTAAGTTTTTTTATAGCATTAATCTTAGGATATGGTACGTCTAACATCATATTTTACTGATTTACGTAGGTACTTATAATTGCTTGCAATTGCACCAAAATTGATAATCATTTCCGGTTAAGCTATTACATTACTTAATTTTTAGTAGGTAAACTGTAAGTGCTTGTTTGTTAAATATTACTAAAAGTCAGCTTTTATTGGTATGTATAATATAATTTATCAAATTTTAATATTAAATTAACCATCAGAATTTTTCCTCTAAGGACCTATTGTTATTTTTTCAAATAATTTGTCACGTAACATCTGACAACTGTGAGCACTAGGGATTAAAAAATTCTAGTACACAAACAGACCCATTGAATCTGAACATATACATATTTGATGATTTAATAACAATTTGATATGGTCAATGTTTTTTATGTTCTTTTTTAGGTTTTTTTTTATACCACGTGTGACAGCTATAAGCTGGTATAAAAGTTGTACATTAATCATGGTTTAGAAATAGGGGTCCTCCCTATTTCCTTCAATTGTGAGCATCCCGTTTCATTTGTAGTAACTTTCCCATCACCGATATCTAACAATTGTTTTGAGAATCTTCCGCACGCAGCTTTTTTTGATTGAATCGCAAGTATCGTAATCGTTCTCTCTATTTTTACATACATGTCAACCATGAATTGTTCACCAAACTCAAGACATCGTAGAATAACGTTGTTCTGATCGCATCTAATCATCAACTGATATGCATATTAATCCTTCGAACTAACGTTCTTGTTTGTTTCGGCACCTGTTGCGGGATCTTGTTGTTTAATATTTATGCAATAACCGTCATTTAATACAAAAAATAAAATAAATAGTTTTTTAATAGTATCATTTAATAATTCATTTTCAATTGCGCAGTTATCGACCGGGTTATAAATAATTAAACTACGATTTATTAAACAATAGCATTTAGAAGTATAAAAAATAGATAAAAACCTATTCGCATACCTACCAAACGTATATACAAAATTTCATTAAAAACGGTTAAGCCATTTTGGAGGAGTATGGTCACAAACACTGTGATACGAGATTTATATACATATATAATATAAATACAACGACCATGTATGTAGGCATAACTGCAAATTAAATTTGTTGTGTTCGGCTATACGTGAAAATACCATTAATGAAGATAAATCGCGTAAAAGTTGAGAAAAGGACATGTCATAAACAATTATTAACGACGTCCTACCGAAATATTTATGTATATACATATATGTGTGTATGTGTGTGTAACTGTTGCACTATTATACTGTGTGAAGTTAAAGGAATCCGGAAATATTATTTTCGAGGTGTAATTCACTTTAATTGATTTTAATTGAGTTTATACTTTATATATATTTATATAAAATGTACGTAAACCGGAAAAGGGTGAAAGACACAGAAATTAATTAAAAATATTTATTAATTTTGATCTGGAATTATTTTAATGCTTATATTTATTATAATTGAATTTATAATTATGTTATATACATATGTGTATACATATAATAAATTAGAGAATTTTTTCATTCTGATAAGACTTACAAGAAATATGAATAATATTAATTATACATTATGAAACATTAAAAAACTATTTTTATTGACTTATTTTAAAATAGTTAATCATTTAATCCATGATAATTTATGTATTTTAAAATATGCATACTTAAAACACAATAATTATCATGATTAACGTATCCAATTCAATCAAAATACACCATCGACATCTGATTATTCTAACTAATACTAATTATTGTATGAGGAAACCAATTATTAATATTAAATATTTTTAGTTAACCAAAATAAATTATATCATACTTATTATATATATATATATACACTATTTAATGACGATTATTAATTTATTTATGTGTACTAATACATCTCTTTACTTTCAAATTTATCTTAAAAGTCTACTAAAATTGAAACAGTTGGACGATTAATGAAAACTTCTGGTAATTGTGGTAATTAGGTTACACGGATACGAATAAAATGTTTAAACGAATATCAGCTGCAGCGACGATAACCCGTTTAGATACTCACTATAATATATTTATTATTTTTATTCGCTTATGAATTATTTATATTTTTATAAGTATAACATTAAAAATTGTTATGAAATTATAAAAAATATGTTCATTTTCTATGAATTTTGAACACTTTATAAGGATTTACCTTTAATCGAATTACCTGCGATGGATGAACATTGAAATATTATCGTATACAGGCAACTGTAATTCATTGCATATAGCGGGAATATTATCTTGTGTTGTGATAGAATAGATAATAAAATAAAACAAAAACTAAATGTTTTTCAGGCGGAGCGCACTTAGTTCGATATAAATAACATATTGTTAGTATTTCAGTGTCCGTTTTTCAAACCAACGATTAATCGTATATAACGCATAAAAAAGTGCTTAAAGTTCCTGGATGAATAGTGCTACACAGGTATAACTCGTATATTGGAGCCGAGAGAGGAATGCAAGGAGGTAAAGAATAAAATGTATAAATGTAGAATAGAAGCAATCATTATCATTAATATATTTTCTAGTAGACTGCATTAAAATACGAAAATAATTATGTATTTCCACACAATTTGAAAAAATATTCCTACGTATTTAACTTTAATAATTTAAGCATTATTTAGATATCATCACATATGCTTTGCGTGATGCTCCTGACAGAATTCCTAGCGGCGCCTATAAGTAGGTATATAAATAATAATACGCATGTTTCCGTAGTCTATTCGACTTTAATTTGATAAAATAAATATCAGAACAGAATGTCAAATACGTAATAAATTAAACTGTGATATTTCCTCCTTATAATTAATTTTATAGATACTGTATTCGTGAGTGTAAGTTTCCTCGCCTCCTTAATTTTTAACTAACAATATTTCACATCACAGACAACATTCTAGCATACTCATCATCACTTATGAAATGTAGCTAATGAGCATTTAGTTTTAATTCTAATAAAACATAATTTTACGGATAATATTAACTTTTAAATCTGAAATATTGAGAAAAATGACTGAACCTCCTCTATGCTTATCAGTTATCAGAACACTTAATTCTATGATCAAACAACTCCTAACTAATATTAACTTAATTAAATACAGTTAACTTCCTACTGCTAAATTATTGGGTAAAAATTATCTATTTAACTTAACTTAGTATAATACTAAATTTTATGATAAAACTAAAATTAACTAATATTAACTACACAATTAACTATATCTAAATTATTCTAACTATATTTATTTACTAATAAATAAACCCCTTATTAAATTATTAGGTAAACATTATCTATTTAATTTAACTTAACTTAGTATAATACTAAATGTTATGATTAAACTACAACCAACTAATATTAACTACGCAATTACTAAATCTAAATTATTCTAATTATATTTAATTACTACTAAATAAAACTTACATTAAATTTTATCGTAAAAATTATCTATTTAATTTAACTTAACTTAGTATGAAACTAAATGTTACGATCAAACTACTGCTAACTTATATTAACTACAGTTAACTAATGCTAAATAATTATAATTATTGTTAACTACACTAAATAAACTTTACATTAAATTACTAGGTAAAAATTATCTATTCAATATAATTTAACTTATTATAAAACTAAATTTCATGATCAAACTACTGCTAACTATTATTAAATACACCATTTATTATTTAAAAAAAAACGTATAATAACTAAATATATATAACTAAATATGCCAATAACAATTTATAATTTGTAAACAATCAATTTCTTCATTGAGACAGGAACTTGTGTTACTGTGATTGATGACCCCGAAAATATGTTTATATACTTATGTAGAACAGAAAAGTTCTTATTAAATAATTATAGAACAAACTCATTGAAACAATAAACTACCTATTACCACTTTTTTATAAAATGATACATACATAGTATCAATAATATAACCTGGCACAGTGATTTCCTATCTTTTTTCCTCAGCGGGCCACTTTGATAAACAATCATTTTAAAGCAGATCACCAAATATAAAAGTACGATTAATATCAATATCAAATAATTATTTGATTAACATTGATAACATTTGATAACATTAATGTTATTTTATTACACATAGTAGGTATACAATGTTCAAGTTACATTGATTTGACAGTACGCTCTTTTAAGTGGATGGGTTATATCATTAAATTTCTATTTAAAAATGCTCGAATGTAAATTAATAGATTTAAAAAAACAATCGTATTTTATAATAATTTTACTTTTTTTAAACATTTTGTTTCATTTTTAAAAAAATTGTAACGGGCCACAGGTTGGGCACTACTGATCTAACTTAATATGTATGTGTAATTTAATATAACAACCTTGTAAGTTGTAAATGTGTATGCATCATTCTATATTTAAATATTAATATTTTATAATAAGTAAAATGTTATAACATGACATTTTTTTCTAATTTATTTTGTCTAATATTCCGTTTAAAACACTTTAAAGTGTACCAGGCGAGATCCCGCATAAAACGCTTAAAGAGCGTAATAGAAAATACGCGGTTCTACAACTTCCCCTTTGAGAGCATCTTAAATAGGTTTTACAGTAGTACCTAAATAAATTATTTAATTTTACTTAACAATTTACTAAAAAAATGTTATACGACCGTGATACAACTTGATCATATGCTCTTCATCATGACTTGTCCGTCCTTTTTTAATTCAACCACCATAGATTTATTATCAATCACCATCTTGTCTGGATGATCAAATGCGTAAAAAAAAAAAAAAAATCGAAAAACCATCAAATTGATTCACTTACTAATATCTGTACTATTAAAAAACGTAATGAACTAATTTTGTTTTGTTGATTTGTATAACATAACAGTCAGTTAGATTTCGACCAGCATATATTTTACAATAATTACTAGTGATATCTGTTACATCCAACATCAATAATTGTAATTTTTTTACGCTTATATACAAATAGAACGAAAATACATAAAAATCTAATCGAAGTTTAACATTTTGCGGTTCTTAAAATCATATGTAACCCGGCCACGACTTTTCCGCGCGAAACCGGATATAATTCAGTTGACAACTATACATGATTTAATAAATAAAATCTAAACATAATGAAAACAAATCATCTAAACAAATCGTTGTATAATTTATCATCAATAAGCGTTTTGAAACGACGAATATGAGAACGAAAAAATGTTGGAAAACGCTGTCGGATACGAATACATGGACACCGCAGGCGGCTTTTCGTAGTACAAAGAATTCTATACAATGATGGATCTAGTATTTTTTAGTGGTGGGTGCAATTTTACTAAAAATGATTGATAATTTATGACTTCAGGGTAAAATAAGTTTAATTGGTTTAAATTTCCAAGAAAATCAGTTATGTCATGTGAAATTATTTTGTTTACTCCCTAGAAAGATATGAGCTCCCTTAACTCTTAGTCACTACTTTATGAATATATGATCCCATATCCCATGATCCCCAAGCATACATGAAGCAAAAGTAAACACATTTTTTTTTTAGTACGGAGACCTGTTAGGTATACCTATAAACTGCTAAACTTGGGGAATATTTTGCCGGAAAAGTTACTATCTAAGCCTTTAAAATTACCTTCAACTTAATTTTCTACTACCTAACTTAACATTTCCAATTTTTCCATGTCCGTGAAATGCAAGACAGTGTCTTGTAAGGTAATGGTAATATAAAAAATATGATTTACAATGAATCTATTTGTAGCTACCATTATTTTATTACTTTCTTCGAGTGCAGGAAGTAATGGTAAGCAATTATCTAATAATTTTAATTGAATGTGTTCATTCAAAGTGTTTATATGAAGTTTCATGAGATATTAACTTTAATGTAGATTTTTTCCATGAATTAAAACCATTTGTTGTCCAACAACTTTTCTCTCCGCCCCGCCAATCATGTTCAGTTAACAATAAACCTTTATCTTCACTTAATTATTATGACATCTAGTCTCACTTCACAGATGTTCCATCTGATATCGTTATAATATACCTTTCAGGTATAAAATAACTACCATTAGTTTTAGGGACATATATATAACCGGCATTAATTTATAATCAGACTAACAAGGTACTTTTTTTAAAACTAGTTTTTTTAAATTGTATGAAAATGTAAAAATTTTGTTTAATATTGCCGGATCATTATTAATAAATAATTTGAACTCAGTGTTATCATTAAAATTTTTCAACTCAAGTGAAGACCCAAGTCCTATGAAAATGAAATATTATAAAATTAAATTATGATAAAAATGCACTAAAAAAGTTAAAAAGTGATTAATTATTTTAGTGTAAACTATTATAATGGTGAGTTGAAACTAATGACTTATATATTATGAAAAAAATTTAATGAAGTTTGTACGAACGTCTAGAGACAGCACAAAAGCAAATATATTATCAATTATTATAATATTATAATCGTTAAAAATTTTTAAATAGCAAAACGTTTTTTTTTAGTTTGAAATTTTTTAATTTTTTTATTAGTTAATTTATTCAAATGAGTACGCACATTGTAATTGTCAATTTAGTAAAAAATGCAATTTAATTAGGCATATAAAATTACACATGGAGGGACGTATCATTACATAACAATGTAAGCAAGAGATGTTCCAAATAAGAAACGTTTAAACTCAACATTCTTGTAATAAATAATTATTATAATAACAGTAAAATAATAATAGGTACCAATATAAAAATGCATATAGGTAGGTACATTGGATAGTTACCATCAGTCTAAAAATTACAATAAATTAATTACTTATCAATTTCTTTATCTTGAATGTTTTCTACATAAACAACTGCTGTACCAACAATATTATGTTCTTGGTCTATGAATAAAATAAAATGTATTTTTTAAACATATATTTAATGATTAAAATGTATATTTAAAGGTTGATTATAGGTTTATTTAGTTAAATTATTTAAAAGTTTAGAATTAGTAGATATACAATTTTATTTAAGCTAAAATACTTTAAAAATTAAAACAGGTACTTAACTACATAAGATACGATGTTTACTAGTTGGGTCTTATTTAGTCTAGTTAGATCCCAGTGTTTTTCATGTAGTTAGTAACCCCTCTGCCACTAGGGGGGAGACTGAATAATTTTTTAGGCAGATTGGGTATTAAATTCTTTGAGAGTTCACCCAACTACCAAATTTAAAAATGTATTTTCAGCATTTTAAAATAGTTTTAATAATATTTATACTATATTATTCATAAGACATTAGTGATCTTATGTACTTACCAAGGACAAACACCCGTTATTCGTCAACATTTAGTTACTACCGACATTTTAAAATATTTAAGTACCAATTAGTATTTTTTATTTAAATTTAATAAAAACTAAAAAAATTGAAAAACCAAATATTTCTACTGAATAAATGGATAAACAATACTAATTAACAAAATATTAGCACAATACATCATATAATTACAAAGTTATTAAACACCAAAATTTCTAAAATAATATTTTACATGTTACAATTTTAAATTAATAAACTATATTACATTATACATACAAATAAATATTTAAAAATAATTGAATCATTTACCTTATTTTCAATTTTTGTAACACAAAGAAACAATAATATTGGTTTGAATATTTACATTATACAAATACATATTAATAATTGCAATTTTTGAAGATGTAAAACATAATAAACATTAAAATATTTAATATAATATATAGATAAAACATTATTATCATTTAAATTTATTTAAATTGTATGAAAATCCTAAGGTAACATAATTATTAAATAAAAATTTCCGATAACAAAATAACAAATATAATTTTTAAAAAGCTTGTTTGAAATGGTTCAAATTATTTTGTCATTAAAACTTAAAATGTATTGTATAATGCAATTATAATTATTTGATTATTCTAGATTGAATATTTAGAAAAATTAAGTCAGTCTTAATGACTTCTAAACCACAATTCAATAGTCTGGTTGAGTTAGTTCAAAATATACATTTACATAGGTAAAATATAAGTATTTTAAAAATTAAAAAGTTAGTTCATATTTAATTATTGTCGTCTTCTAACTGCTTTAGCTTTACGTCTTTCACCAGCAGGAGCTGTTCCCATTGAAAATAATGGTTGGCTAGATCCTGGCATAACTTAATTAAACATATACAAAAATGAGATTAAAAATGTATTAATTTAATGCTAGTATTATTCATAATATTAATTATATTAAACTTACCAGTTGCAGTTATTTGAGGTGATCCAAAATTAAATGATCCTAGAAAGGAAATTTATAAAGTTAAATAATATAATTCACTATTAGATATTATATAATAGGGGTCTCAAACGATATTGATACTTCGATATAATATCGATATCGTTAGATTTTTTAAACTATTTTCGATATCAATATCAAGTATAAATATCATGATATATTCAATAATGATATCTAAATAAATATCGTAGGTATATAGAAAAAATCACTTAATGAGGAATGGGGGATTTATTAAGAATTTGTAATCCTTTTGTAGGATTTTTAATGTGTAGGTAATTTCATGATTCAACGCATTATGCAGTGTGTTAGTATTAGTACTTAGTAATAAATTAATAATTATTGTTATTTATAAGTGAGTGTAAATGCATTGGAGATTAGGTACTCTTTCACTCGAACGCACACGCATATGTTACATATGCGACCACTGTTTAAGGTATAAAACTATAAACTATAAAATATAATATTTATTATTTATTATTTTTATTTACAATGTATAGATCAATTGGACCTAGTATTACATCATTGTAAGTAGCTCATTAGAAATTCTTATTTTATTAATATCCACATATTCTGTAAACCCACTTTTTTTAATTTTTAATTTGTTCATAGAGCACAGTTATGTCATATAAGACATAAGATGAATATGTCATAAGACGAAAGTGTAGAAAAAAAGTAAAAATATAATTCACACAAAATAAATCATATGAAAAGGACATGATGTATTTTTTCATTTTAATTAATTTACTTTATATTCATATTTATGATATTTAAAATTTTTAAATAATAAATTTAAAAAAATTGATCTCTACTTTTTTTTTTT
>NW_020272917.1:1940580-1942459 GCF_003268045.1 Sipha flava
TTTTTTTTTTTTTTTTATTAAATGTTATATTTTTGATAAATTATTGATACCGATATGTTGAATTTTTGATATATACCTAGGTATGTACTATGTATAAATATTAGAAATTACTAAATACTAAATATAAATAAATCGGTTTTTCAATTTATCAATATATTGATTTTTTAATATGCTGATATTTCGATGCTGTGATAAAATATTGGTTGTATCAATTCGATATCGATATTTAAAAATATATATCGTTTGAGACCCCTATTATATATATTATAAAGATTGAGATATTTCATTAAGGTCAATATGTACAAAACAATATAAATACTTAAGAATTAATACCTTGGGTTTGCGTTCCTCCAAATTGTGGTGTTGATAATGCTGATGGTGTTTGACCAAATTGGAAAGGAGAAACAGCCGGGGGTGAAGCGGCGTTAAAATTGAAAGCTCCTTCTGATTTTTGAGGTTGTTGAGTACCACCAAAGGCAAAAGTCGATGAGTTATTAGGAGCATTGCTTGTACTTCCAAATTGAAAACCTTGATTTGTTCCAAATGTATTAGATGAAGGTGGTGATGTTGTATTACCAAATGTGGGGGCTGCATTAGGAGAAGTCATGTTGCCAAATGGTAAGGGTTGTGATGGTTGAACATTACCAAATGACGTGGTTTGTGGAGGTGCTGAACTGCCAAAACCACTAAATGTTGGTGTAGAAAATGTATTTGAAGTTTGACCAAATTTCACAGGACTACTAACATTCTTGTTAGCATTAAATTGAAATGTATTACTAGCTGAGGCAGCACTTCCAAATTTAAATGGTTCCACTGGTTTTTCAGTATTATTTGTAAATTGTAATGGTTGATTCAAGGCAGGGAATGTATTTCCAAAAGATGCTGGTTTATCGTTACTCCCAAATTTAAAAGGAGCAATATTTGAATTTTGTGACCCAAATGTTGGAGTTGAAAATTGTGTTTTAGAATCTTCTGATTTTGGTACACTAAACTGAAATGCTGTCTTATCTTGTGGAGCAGAAGCACCAAAAGGAGCAGTTTTGACTGAAGAAAATTGAAATGAATTAGTTGGTGTTTCAGAAGGTTTATCATTAAGTTTTGAACTAGAACTATTAAATTGAAATACACCATTAGCTGTGTTATTAGGAAAAAGCATGCTAGAAGTCGATGTTGCAGATTTATTTTCAGTAGTTTGGCCAAAAACTAATTTAGGTCCTTGACTGTCAATAGATTGGCTAACAGAATTAGTGAACTGAGATTTTGATTGATCAGAATTTGATGTTCCAAACACTGGTGTAGGCAATGTACCAAATTGTAATTTTTGAGGCGACTTTCCGCTAATACTATCATATTTAGGAGGGTTACTAGTAGTCAATGATAATATATTACTATTGGTTTTTCCAAAATTAAAAAGATTTTGATTTTGTAAGTTATTTGATCCAATTACTACATTTTTTGATTCTGTTGAAGATGTAGTATCAGGTTTTGATGAACCAAATTGAAATTTAATAGGTTCAGTAGTTTTTGAATTATCAATTGATTTTTGATTATTTCCAAATGAAAATAATGAAGTAGAAGTTGGATTTACAGCATCTTTAGTAGTTTTAAACTGCAATACAGGTGTTGATTGTTTGTCATCTACTTTGGGTGCACCAAATTGCATTACTGGTGTTGACTGTTGGTCATCGGCTTTTGGCGAACCAAATTGCATGACTGGTGTTGATTGTTTGTCATCAACTTTTGGAGCACCAAATTGCATTACAGGTGTTGATTGTTTGTCATCAACTTTTGATGTACCAAATTGCATTACAGGTGCTGATTGTTTGTCATCAACTTTTGATGCACCAAATTGCATTACAGGTGTTGATTGTTTGTCATC
>NW_020272917.1:1942537-2036489 GCF_003268045.1 Sipha flava
TGTTTGTCATCAGCTTTTGGCGCACCAAATTGAAATACTGGTGTTGATTGTTTGTCATCAACTTTTGGTGCACCAAATTGCATTACAGGTGTTGAACGTTTTTCATTAGTTTCAAAAGTAAAACTTATTTTGTTTGAAGAATTTTCTATTGGACTATCAAAACGTGATACAGACAAATTGTTTTCATTTATTTTAGAAAGATTATTAGTTGTAGATGAATTTACAATAGATCCACCTGGAGTTGATGTTGGAATAGTAAACTGAAAAGATGGTACATTTTTATCATTTTTAGAATCTTTTTGTCCTTCAGTTGGAGATTTATCATTAGTATTTTCATTTTTCTCTGGCGATTGAAATTGTAATTTAGGTTGTTGATTAGGCCTTTGTACCGAATTCTTTGGAGTTTCAAAAGTAATTATATTATTAATAGATTTAGGTTTATCTTTATCATTCAGTTTTTCAACTCCTTCATTAGTTTGTTTATTATTCGTTTCTACTGATGATACAGCAGAAGCTGTTGGACTTTCAAAATTAAACTGTAATGGTGTGTTAATTTTATTTTCTTCATTTACTTTTGGTGTATTTTCAGACAGATTATGACCAAAAATTAGAGACATAGATTGTGTTGAAGGTGTTGTCACTGATGTAGCACTTGAAACAGGTACACTAAATAAATTAGCAGTAATCGCTGGCTGTATTTCATTCAGTTTGGGAGTTCTATTTTCTGCATTTTTCTTTTTTTCTTCGAGCTTATCAATACTAGTATATGGTACAGGATCAACATCGTCAAATACTTCATCAAGTATAGTTTTCATAGTTATTTTCTTCACAACCTGTGTTTTCCCACTTCTGTTAAATATTCGACTGGCTGCAACTGTTACTAAATCATCGGATAGGTCTGTTTCTGTTGTTTTGTCACTTTTATTAAGTTTATTTTGATCATTTTCAAGTAGCACAGTAGATCCACAACATGTACAGCTTTTACAGTGTTTACGATTTGGTGAGTTATCTTCATGATCTAATAAAATAAATATATGTAATTAAAGATTATTTTTAACTTTATTCTGATTTATTGTTTCAAAAACTTCTGTTTCTGCACATTAGTTTCTTTTACAATTACTCGGAGAAAAATATTATATTTAATGCAATAAAAATATTAGATAAACACAGTCATATTAATAAAACATAAATTTAATTAGATGGTATAATTATTGACAACTAATATTAAAAAATGTGTTTAGTGATATTAAATATTGTTAAAATAAAATATTAAGAATTAAGTAAGACTTAGATAAAAATAATTTTAAAATTAAATAATAAAGTAAAAATATAATTTTAAAGCCTAATAAATATTACATATATTTATAAAATATAGTCTTTCCTTATAGTTCATGTGAATATTACAAACCCATATAATATTTAAATAAAAATAATTACCTCTCGGATAAGGTCTTTTCTGACCAGACTTAAGTAAGAACTTGCTAGAGCTATAGGAGCTCAATATTTCATTATTACGAGTCTTAGGTTTCTTCTGTGAATGACACATATTTGTTTCAAAATCTCCATGTCTTTTAGTTCTAATAAAATTTTACAAATTATTAAATAAAAATAACAGTCAGATTAATAAGACATTAAACTATAGTAAAGTAAAGATAAATGAAAAGTGTACTAACATAGACAATATTAACATTATTATAAATTTACAATCAAATCAGTAATAAAATAATTTTTTTTATTTGATTAAAATAATAAATAATTAATAAAGTAATAAAGTAATAAAATAAATCAAAAATTAGTAAATTATTAATACATCTTAAGGGATATATAAATAAATAGTTTATGTATACAAATAAATTGATTTAATCTGGAGTATTATTATATTTGTAATATGAATTACTATTGGACTATTCAAAATTTAAATATCTAGCACTTAAAATTTCAAAAAAGCTACTATTCAATTTATGATTGCTAACATTTTATTAAAAAGTATGTCTTACTTTTTGTTGTCTATGTTGATATTTTTAGAGTTCATAACTATTGATATTGGTTGAGTTAATCTATGATTATGTCCATTCATAACTGTTAAACGATCAGGAGTGTTAGATTCAGTTATTGTTTTTCGACGTCGATCAACAAATGCATCACCACTGCTCTATAAAATCAAAATAAATTACATTAAATATAAGTAAATAGTTTGGAAATTAAATATTATAAAGCCCAACATACAAATTTATGAGTAATTTACTTTTAGAAAAATTAATTTTAAATAAAATATTATTATGTTGTGAACCCTTCACATGTCGCAAATATTGTTAACTGAACAATAACGTAGCTCGACAACAGCTGTGTTAGTGTTAGTAGCACAACAGTCAGTCGATTTGTGTACATAATCAAGTACAGTACATAATATTTAATCTCAATAAAGGCATATTAATAAATTCTCATAAGTGTATATTGTTTTAATTTATTTCAAAACTATATGAGGAACCAGTACTCTGATTGGTTTAAACCGTTGACACGGAGACAACCCAAAAAAAAGATTGTAATAACTCACGAAGATAACCGAGGGTCACAACAATTAATTACATTGTATTATACATGAAAAATTTAATTTAATTATATATTGAATTCGTACTAATTTTATTAAACTAAATTTTAATAAATTATATAAAATATAATGTATGAAAAAAAAAAATTCTCTAACCATAAGGCTATAAATATAAATTTAGTTGAATGTAAAATGTCTGTACAATCTACAGTTCAGCTAACTAGTTCAACCAAATTATTAACAATATTAAATTATTGATGGCTATCACTAACTTTAGTTATAATAACTGTGCTAGAGTGCAATGTTAATAATCAAATGTAAATCCTTTGAATAAAAAAAAATAGGCATAAAAAATTATATTAATGGTATTTAAGTAACATAAATACTAATATGAATAACAAAGTATATTAGTTATTTAAGTCTAGTTAGATCAACATTAAGTACATATTTATTCTCATTTTTCTTTATAAAAATAGTATTATCTTTAACACTAACTATTATAGTATTATT
Source organism: Sipha flava (assembly GCF_003268045.1). Taxonomy (NCBI): domain Eukaryota; kingdom Metazoa; phylum Arthropoda; class Insecta; order Hemiptera; family Aphididae; genus Sipha; species Sipha flava. The sequence goes on from NW_020272917.1 coordinate 1,945,596, forward strand.
ATAATTAGTATTATAAAACTTCATAATATTTTGATATTACATTATATTATATTTCAATATATTACCACTTGGCGAGTTCTTTTCCTAATACCAAAATTATCCAATGTTTCCATCAATTTCCTCTTTTTATCATATCCATCCCTCATTGAATAATTGCCATTGATTGTATTCCTTCCATTTAAACTATTCCTAAGAAATAAAGTAACAATTATTTATATAAAGAAATAGTAAAATAATTTACATTACTATAATATTGCAGACATTATGTAAAAAATTAAAGATAAATATCTCCCATATGAGATTAGTTAGATATGTATGAGGTTATTTGCTAATTACATTTTTTGGTGAATTCTTATTATAAATACAAAATAATTTAAAAATTAAATTAATCCGATTTAGTTACAATATTTACAAAATAATAAAAATTGGTTATAAAATGTAAACTAATATTATGAAAATAATAAATAACATGCAAAAACAAAATCAAGTTATAAAATAAAAAGTGAAGTCACAATCAATTTTAAACTAAATAAGTGTAAAATTCACAGTAGGGAATAATATAAATAATACAAAATTAGACTGGTAAAACTATGAATTAATACAAAAAATATGTTGTCATCATACAAATAGTTATAATTAATAATATAATTTATAAATAAATAAAATAAAATCGCAGCCTAATAATATAAGTATGGATAAAAAAGAAAAAAAAACAATAAGAATATATAAAATAAATATTAATGTTAAAACAATCAAATAAATTAAAATAATACATTTAAAATTCTAAATGAAGCAAAGAAAGTATTTAATATATACATATTGTAATATAACTACAAATACTAACTCTAATGTGAATGGTGTTGACAAATTTGATAAATCCATATTTGGTGTAGTTGACCTCATTTCACGAGCTCTTTGAACTATTCGATAACTAAATCCAGGGCTAGTAACAGTTTCTTTACAACTTGATCTAAAAGAAAATTATTTACAAAAAAAAATGATGATGAAAACATACATTTTTAAATCATAAAAAATAACATCTATAATTTTAAATATAGCAATAATAAGTACACCCTATAAACTATAGGAAATATTATACATTTAATACAAATTTAATGTATTATATTATTTATTAATAATACTGATACATGTATATGTAAATAATAATAAAGTACAGTCTAAGATTTAAAGAATATGCCATCTGGGACCCTATTTTAAAATGCTACATATACAAATTGGTTGTACTGTTACACCCATCATAAAAAAAAATTATATAAATAACAGTGTTATTTAAATATATATATTATTAAAATAAGATCTGCTCATATTGATCAAAGAAAAACCTCTGGAAGGAAATATTAAACCCATTTGTTTTTAAATCAATATAACTTGACAGTTGATGAGACTATGACAACGATCTACGAAACTCAACATTTGAATAGACAATAGAATAAAAATAAAAATTGTTTGGTAGTATACAAATAAACCATTTGTAACTTTTAATATCAAATTTAATAATCTGATGGTTATAAATTATAATACAGCCATACGGGTATACAAAAAACACTCGAAAATAATATAATAATAATACAAACAAAAAAGGAAATTCATCAGTCCGAGCTCAATATGGTCTAACTAATAATATTCTAAACGCTCATTCATTTGATAATTCTGCAGTAGACAATATAATATTATATAACTATTACTATTTGTTACACACATTTTTCAATGATTAATAATTCTTCCTAACAATTGTTATACATTAGAAAATGTTGTTTTCGCTGTTAAGAAATTATCTCCTCTCCTTAAAACTAACACCAAGGGCAACTGCTTCTTTGCCACCCCTTAACCCAGTACTGATAATGTACTTTTTAAAACGAATCAGGATAACTTTATTTTAAAAAATAAATAAATTAAGATTAAAAATTTAAGTTTCATTTGAGGTTACAACTTTGAAATCAATTATACCAATATTTAATTTATCAAAATAACTGTAAATATTATTAGTTGAATGAGAAAGATATGTTTTTAGGAATCTATAAGCATGGTATAAAATATGAGAATACAATTTTATATTGATAAATAGATAATAAGATAGATTAATATCGGTAAAACTGCATTTCTTGTACCATAAAAATGTTTTTTATAAAATCCTCAAAAGGTACTAGTTGATAAAAATTATTATATACCCATATAGATGTAATATAACATTGTACATACCTTAAGGGAGAATTAATTTCATTTGATTTATGGGCTATGGGCAACTTGTTGTGAAATATATTGAGAGCACTGGCCTCTGGACTATTAAGATTTAATGTTGTCCCGCTCAAGTTGTCAGGAACCTTATTCTTATCAGCATCCGATTTGGCATTTAAAAATTTTAAAAATGAAAACATAATTAGAAATGTTAATCTCACAGCTCACGATAACGCTGACAATTTTAAATAAGAGACTGTTTTAACAAAAATATTCAATGAAAACTAATAACTAAAAACTAAAAAATATCAGGAAACAACGTGCGAGTAATAAGAGTTGTTACGCCAAGTCACGCGGACAATAGTTGTTACTGAATGTCCTTATTACAATATTCACAACAGTATCTGGGCGACATTCTTATCAAATAATTTTTATCACTGACTAAAATGAAAAACCGTTGAAAAAGCAATGAAGAATGATATTATACCATGGTACATGATTTAACTTCCTTGACCGTGGAACAATAACATTAAAACACGATAAAATATCTTCTTACATTTTGTTTATGTTTATGTTTGACCACACTGTAAATAATCATTGATCGTCGAGTCACTACATAGAGTAAGATAGAGGAGGCGTTAGCTATTAAAACCATGTATCACAATTGAATCCAATCCGTTGGTCATTGACCCTAATAGAAGAGTCCAAGGAAGATAATTTTCTCCGTTGGTCGCGCTGTTTTCAACGAAAAGTATGTATAAACATATTACTTTTCATTCATTGAATACAGCGAAACTAGCGGAGAAAATTATCGTACTTGAACTCTTCATGGGGACAATGATCGACAGATTGGCTTCAGTTTTGATAGCTAACGCTGCCTCTATCTTATTCTATGAGTCACTACCACATGAGAGGATTGCGACAGTAATGTGAGCTAGTTTTTCGGAGCAGTTATCATGGCTGAAATTAACGATAGTTTCATTATCATCCTTTGTTTGTTATCACTAAATATAGTATAAAATCTATAATTATGATACAGAATTTAAGCTTTGACGTTATTAGCTCTATTAATATTTACAATGAATTAGAATATTCGTTATTTTTCAATTTACCTTATGACTTTGAAGTGTCATCAGATAGGGGGGCGGGGGAAATTGACCTCTCGGATGTATGGCGGACAAAACTATAATTTGAAAAATAATAAAAAATAGTTCCTGTGCCACTGGTCTTGATATTCTCTCAAATGTATACAGTACAATAAATTCTATGCATTTTGAGTCCTCATTTTTTCTAAGCTGAGCCCCTTGACGGTACTGTCAAGGTTAGCCCCAGTCCCACTTCTAATTGCGGCACAGTTTGGATGCTGAAATAGTTATAATTCTTATTGAACACAATTTTTTTATTGTGTTATAAGACCAGAATATTAAGTTTAGTGTCGTATATAGAAAAAACCAGTTATATAATATATTATTATATATACTATATTATAATATAATAAGTGCTCGAATTGGGAAAAATTAAGTAAAGGAGCTCAGTCCAACGATTTGAATACTGCGTTCCACGTGCGCAATTAGTTGACACAGAATCATGGGGGGCTTCGTCCTTCTTCCTCCCTCCACCAACCTTAAATATATTTTGAATACCACTTTTCAGCTAAACAAATATTTAAATTCCAAATACAATATATTTTGATAGCAATACGAACATCCTATATGTTACAATAGAAAATAAAAATAAAATAATAATTAACATAGGTAATTGTAGGCGATCAGGCAGTCTCATGAATCGAATGATATAATCATATATTTGATTTTTGTTTTTATCTATTTTTCCTCTTTAGTGCGGGCCACGGCCTTAAAAGATTAGTCTAAGGTCGTAGTGAGAGCATTTATTTTTTTCCGAAATGACAATATCGTCGATCGCCAATATTAATAACAAACCGTACAATGTACAAAGTATAATACACCAAATTCACAGACATTACTATTTATATTTTTCCAGAAATGACGACGTTATCCCTTATCATAACCACCATATAATCTTAAATTATAAAAATAGTTTTGTTATTATAAATCGTAAAATTTATTTTCCAAGTGACGTAAATTGAAATTCACATAAAAATTATTTTGGACATAAATTAGGATGAACGTGGCGTCCCCCCATTCCGATGAAAAAATATAGTTGGGGTACGCAAAAAAAAAAAAAATAGTAGAGGAGCTCCGTCTCCCCGCGCACCAACCCAATTCGAGCACTTGTTTTAACGACTTCACAGCTGAATACATAGATTTAAACGAATATCTGATAATTTTGTATCGTTCGAATCATATTATAGTTTTACCGGAATCGCAAGCAATATTTTTGTTTTAGATTCAGAGTGATGTGAACAACAGATGAGAATCGGTGAAATTCTTTGGTTCGATAAATACACCAGGAATTATTTCGGTCCAGTTAGTAAAATCTTCCTTGTGTTTTATAATTCACTTAAAATATTGGTCTACTGAGCAATTTCTCAACTTTCTGACACGTCAATCTTCCTTTGAAAGCTAACAGAATAAATTATTGGTTTTACAATAACGTGTTTTTTTTACATAAACTTTTTAGGGTAGTAAAAGTGTTCTGAAAATGTTACGTCTTATGTGACTATATAATTTAATCGATTCGAAATTAAACACAGATGGTACTTTTAAGAGGTAATTTTTTCAATTTTCCAGACAATCTTTACAAACGTTCCACATTGAATACATTGAATATATCTGTTAATGTCGCACGTTCTTAAAATTTACAGTTTAATTATATGACAATATAATTATTATATAACTACTCGTATATAATATTTTATATTGTATAATAAGTAGTTCTATATATTTTATTCGTGTATATACTGTACTACGAAATATATAATATTTGTTTCCCATAAGTAAAATTAAGTCCTTTTAGGTTATAATAAAACAAGTCCGAACGCCGACTGGTATTTTCGTTGGGAAGGGGGGACACCCCCCAAGACCACCCATTGAGACGGCCCTGCGTAACATACATTGCTACAAATTATTCGTGCTTACTATTCACTACAAATTACTATAATTCGTAACATAATTCCTAAAATAATCGTTCAAACGACTTCAAAGAAGAATTATATTTACCTATATCCGATATCCTTTCTCCTGTGCCTCCCCCGAAAGGCTGAAAATAAATTGGTGCCGCGTTATTTTCTCCACTTAACCTCTACAAACAAATAATGAAATGCCCTAAGAAGTTTCGTCAACGGGTGGTTTCTTTAACAACTCTACTTGTCGATGTAAATGTCTTCTTTAATCATTTATCTTTACTGTACAGTATAATAAAGTATATACATTATTATATGATATGAATATTTTATATTTAACAAAACAAATAGTAACAGATTTATAAAAAAGTTATTGTTGTACATCACATTATAATCATTTAACATAAAAAAAAAAAGTAGTTTTTATATGAAATAATAATTTCAATCTTTAACAATATAAATCTTTTTTCAAAAGAATGAAACACAATAAAAAGTATAAATTTGAAAAAGCTGAAATTTATACAAATGGAACAATAATAATTAATAAAATAAATAGAATATCAGCTTCAAAAAACAACAAAAAAAAAAAAAAAAAAAAAAAATAACAAAATGTTAATAAAGAATAAAAAATTAATAAAATAATCAAAAAACAACATTCATGGTCAATTTTGTTGCAAATAAGAAGAAAGAGTTTTTTCACGTTATTGTTGATAACCAAACAATTAACAGCAATAATGTCTTTATAAATGGATTCATCTGAAACATAAAATCACATTTAAGTTATAGCTTTAAAATAATAAAACATGTTCAATAAATTAGTTATATCTAAAATAAAAAATAAAAACTTACACATAAGTTTACCGATCGGAAAAAAGGAAAGTAAAGATTGACCTTGCTTTTCAAGAATTTCTGTATTATTAAGATCCTTGATATGTTCTTTTACATTTGAAAAAACGGACATTAAATCATCTATACTTTTGCCATTAAGTTTTGAACAAAACACAAAAGCATGACCCATTTCAATAGGTTTGATGACTCCGGTCTAAAAGAAATTGAAAATTAAAATTCAATACAAATTACATTGAAAAAATGGGAATAGATAATTTAAAAATTGTAGTTCATAAATTATAAATACCTTAAGGAACATATTAATAAGCACATAGAAAACACCAACATTAACTTGAGAGAGTAATGGATATCCAATTAACAAAAAACTGTCAAAAGCTTTAAGTTCCTTCAATGATTCTAAAATTGAAGTCAGAGAGTCAAGCTGTTAGACTATATACGAAAGAGTTAATTACGACTGTAGAAGAGAATAAAAAAAATCCAAGACAGTTCTTTGAAAAAAGTAGAAGGATTAAACAAGGATTCAAACCACAGACAAATATGATGATAAACGATAACACAGAACTAGTAACTGACAAAAAAGAAATAGCAGAGATATTTAAAACCCATTTTGAGAACTTCTTGAATAGACCCAAAAGTATATCAGATGAGAGAGAAGACATTATGATTACTGTAGAACCTAATATAGTAGAACCCATTAGAGAAGAAATAGCAAAGATAATAAACTCACTTAAAAACAATAAATCACCGGGAGAAGACCAGATAACAGCAGAGCTATTGAAACATGGAGGAAAACAAATGGTGAATGATGTGCATAAGGTAATTATAGAAATCTGAAAAACAGAAACCATGCCAAAGGAATGGAACACAGCAATCCTTTGCCCAATATACAAAAAAGGAGACCCAATGTTACCTGAGAACTACAGAAGGATATATTTACCACACACACGCTACAAAATGCTAACAACGCTCATAATGGAACTATTAAACTATTATGTAACAGACATAATAGGGGATTACCAATGCGGATTCAGTAAGGGTAAATCGACCATAGACCATATACACACAATTCGACAAATAGCAGAAAAACATTATGAGTATAATAAAGATCTGTACTTAGTATTTGTAGATTTTAAACAAGCATATGATTCAATAAGCAGGAATAAACTATGGAAAACAATGGAAAACTTTGGAATACCCTAAAAATACATAGCCCTAGTCAAAATGTGCAATAGTAACACCAACCTTAAAGTACGATTCTGGCAAGAAACGTCAACGCAATTTAAAGTACAGACTAGTCTCTGCCAGGACAATGCATTATCTCTAATGCTATACAAAATAGTCCTAGAGAAAGTGGTAAGGGATATGTCAGAAGATCGAAAAATGAACTTCAGTGAACTGAATGTTCTATTGGCATATGCTGATGACATAGTCATAATGGGAAACTCAAGAGATAATACTGAGATAATATTGAAATAGATACTCCTTTTTTCAGAAATAAGCTCAACAGTAATTTCTTTGAATGGCTTAAAAATGCTACAATAATGTTCCATTACATCAAAATCATCGGGTAATAAATTTTCAACTTTACCAATAAGTGCTATTGTAGATATTAAAAGATCTTTAATATCTATACATCTTTGGAACATATCGTATGTACTGTTCCAACAGGTAGCAACATCCTAAATTAATTTAAGTAAAGATTGACCAATTTGTGTTTCTGTTTGTTTTAATTTATTATAAAATGTTGTTGATCGTTTAAAAAATTCTACAATACTTTTAACTTTTTTGTGAAAATTTTGTATGTCTGATATCCCACTTTGTGCAATTAAATTTATGCCATGTGCCAAGCATGGCATATAACACCAATTTGAATTTAAACTTATTGCACATGTAATAATAACCGCGTTATCGCTAACAGCGATTTTTATTTTTTCGGATATTTCCCACTCATCAAAACATTTATTCATAAATTCAAAAAAATTAATTGCAGTTAGGGCTTGTTCGAAATAATCATAATTATCATGATTCTTTACTGCTCGTCAATTGTTAGCGATTTATTCATAGAATGATTTTGGTATAAATGCGTCCATCATTGTTTGAGATTGGGAGGTTTTAATAGAAGTATGTGTTATTTTAGAAGTCAAAAATGAAGATGTCGGTAGTTGGTTTTGTGTATCAGAAGTATTTTGCTGAAAAAAAACTATATTAAGGTCATCAATATTTTACTCCAGATCAAGATTGTCAGTTTTTTCAGTACAAATTTTTTCCTAACATCATATTGTATAACGTGTTTTCTTTTTAAATGCCTACTGAGGTTTGCGGATGAACCACGGAGAGTAGATGTGTAACATGTCACTGGAAAAATAACATTATTATTATAATAAATAATGAATAACGTGCCCTTTACAGATTATCACCTTCTATCGCCAATAGTCTAATTATTTCTAAATAATCATTATCAGTTTTTATTTTTCAAAAATAACTTTTGAAGAATTGTACAAATATTTGGTTTTCGAACTATCGTGGCCAATAAGTCTGGTTCGATAAATATTTTCAAGTTCGATTTTCGAACAGTAAAAAATGCTTGATAATTCGATTTAATTTTTTTCATGCCGAGTTCGAATTTTGAACCGAACTTAACATCAAAGGTTTGATTCGATTTGGTTCGAGATTCGAACAGTTCAACCCATCACTAATTCCTATTTGAAAAATTGTATTTTACTGCGTTTTCACCTATATAAAATAGTTAAAAATTAGAATGTATCAAAAAAATTTGTATTTATATGTCTGTAGGCAGTAAAAAAAAACCCGAATCAAATTCAATGTCATACATTGAAAAATTTCCTGTTACATTTAAAATTGAATACATGGTATACCGTTTATTAATAATTTTAGTACTCAAATTTAATTTGGAATTTAAATACATATTGAAAATCCTTGCAACTTTAGGGTGAATATTTTATCAATATCATTGGTATTTATTATAAAACTAACCTACAGTTTGGACATTTTTTTATATGTATAAATTAAATTAGAATTCAAATATTGCCATTCCCTCGATTCAGTTATCAAAATATATTTTTTTATATTTAAATAAATGTCAACCATTGTTTACATAACAGAGAACATAAGGAAAATCGCAGTAAAATACAATTTATAAATAATATTTTTACTTTAATTGTAAAAAAAAAAGCTTGATTTGAATGGTCAAATTACTGCGGGTGATCACATGATTAGAATACTAATTATTATCTTTTTGTATAGATTTTATTGATAGTGCCCCACTATCTTGTCATTCTTAACTGACCTTTTCTTGAAAAATAAAAATGCAAATTATCTTAATAATCTTATTCTCAATATGTGGTAACTCCTCGTTAAATTTTTTGGAATTCTAATACTACTTCTTTCCCGATTTGAACAATATTGTACCGTTTATGAATGCCTAATATTATACATTTGTCATCTTATTCTCCTTCGCATTTCTTTCAGTTATATAGAATCAGCCACCGTTGTCCTAAACATCCACTCATCTCGATTTTCTACATCCCCTTTGCACACAACAATAGTAATCTTATCATTCTCAATCATATCCAACATAATTATTCGAATTATTTGAATAATAATATACGTATATAATATGCACAAATAAAGGGGAAACATTATAAAGAATCTACCTTTTTTTTTTATAATCACTTCTTTTGATAATGTGTACTGTGAAAGTTTTGAATATTTAGAAAGTCGATCCTTGATAATAATTGTAAGCTTTAAAATTTAATTTTTTGAATTTTCTTTTTTTTTTTTTAGATATCACTATAAAATAATAATATCAATGTTTGTGAAAAATTATTTAAAATTTTACAATTCATGAAATTATCAAAAGTAAATTTTTTTTTTTTAGTAATTTTGTAACAAAATTTGTTTTTACTCGTGACTATTTTTGAACAGCATGTATTGTCGTTTGAAATTATTAACATATGTCTTATATAATACATTATATAATATATAATCATATTAAGATATTATTAAAAAGATTTAAATGTTAACTTGAGTTTTTTAGATTTTTATGTACGATATATTTTATAAAACTTGAAAAAACGTCTTTTTTATTAAAGTTTTTATAAGTATTTTATAATTGGACAAAGCTGTATAAAAATTATAAAAATCTGTTTGTAGTTTAAAATTTATAGAAATTTTAAGTTTTTCAATTGTATATTGATTTAAAATTTATCAGATCAATCCACTTATGTCAGTCACATATTTTTGTATCTCACATCACATGATATTTTACCTGAAAATATTAATAATGTCAGATAAAAAAAAAAAAAAAAATCTTTGTTTTTTTTTAACTTTATTTTTTGACAATAGTACAAATTTTATTTATAATTTAATTTATATACGTTTTTTATTGTTATTATCAATCTAATTAAAAAAAAAAAAAAAAAAACTATTATGCTTTAAAGTACTATTTTTTTGATTTGTTATAGTACATTAAAATACAATAGTTTTTAAGTTATATAATAATACATTTTTATTTTGTTGGTTTGATTTAATTCACATTCAATGTAAATAATAATATATTATAATAATTCACAACTCAAAACTCACAAAACGGTATAGGGTACTATAATTATAATAACTTCTATGTAGGCAAATAGGTGTCCATTGAATGTGGTCAGTTGTAATAATATGGTAATTACGATGTAATATAAAAAGAAAAATTCGATACAATTTCTGTTTTTAATTGTATAACCATAAGTTATATAAATACTGGGCAGTAATATATATACATTATTACATTTTGACTAGATTTCAAAACTTTTATATCATCAAAATAGTTCACGGCAGTTTTAGGAGTGTAGGACATCTAAGTTAATGATAAAAGTTTTAAAATGTGTATTACATTATTGAGAACATCTTTTGTAGGTATACACATTGTCCTTTTCTTATTAAAGCTTCTTTGTACAAGAGTCATACGATAAAAAAGTTTCTTTGTCACTTTGAACACTCCTTCGTAATATAATAAGTACTTGTCGACTCATTTTTAGTCCCTGCTTTAAGGAACATATAATCAGACCTAAGACATAATAAAATTACCGAAAATAAATTCTACCCCCCCCCCAACCTTTCACATTCATATATGAGATCATTCATTCGAATATTTGTATAATTTCTAATATACTAGTAAAATGCATTGGAAACGAGGTTAAAACAGATAGCAACCAAAAATAAAAAAAATAAAACACTAAAACGGAAAAATTTTAAGTATCAAGTATCTTGTTTTACTTATAAGTCTTAATTTATATTTTCATATAATGTATACACTAAAAAAATCATTTTCGTTAAAAATCTGAAAACTTCTTAGTATTTTTAGTAAAAATTGACTTTTATCGATTTTAAACTTAATTCTGTTATATTAGGTTTGGATTTTAACAATTTACATCATATTAATATTTTATATTAGGTATTTATATATAAGTGTAAATATTGAGATGTTAAATTTATTTTTGATATCTAATGAGTTATGCTTATTTAACTCATCGAACTCTTATTGCTAAGATTTATCATTAGAATTCAGTATAATGAATAGAAAATTATTAACTTCACAAAAATATACACAAATTAGTCAGTAAATCGTTATGCTTGCAAACCTTTTTTATTACAGGTGAAATATTCAAAGGAAATTCAGCAATGAAAATATTAAGGCTATGTAACATCGTAACATAAACCGATTGTTTTTGTTTCCCTGTAAATTTTGCTGCGATTTATTAAAAAAATTTCAAAATTTAAACATTCAATTTTCATTCAACTCGTAGTATCATCTGTTTCCAATTTATGATCAATAATTAATAGACATAATATTTTGTTAGATATATATGAATAAAATACTTGTTAATAATTATATTTTAAATCAAAATATAAATGTTAATAAACCAAAAACACACAACATTGTAAAAACAAACATCGATTATTATCGTATTTCCTGAATTTAAATGAGTTATAGTGGATTAAAACTCTATAACCGACTATAAATGAGAAAAAAAATCATCTTACTTGCATATAATTTACACTTGTGATTATTTTTGTACTATAAAATAAATAAAATACTTATATTTTATGGTGTTCGCACTAGTAACGAACGTATTTTAATCGACTTCACAATAAAGTATGTTAGATGCTCAATGAAAATATGAAACTAAACGTGTTTTTAGCATATTTAATTATGTAAAATGTTATTTTTCAGTCATGAGATGTGTTAATATAATTTTCAATTAAAGTTGATACTATGTGATGTTAAAAATGTAAAAAAAAATGTAAAAAAATTCGAAAGTCATTTTGTCCTAATTACCTAATCTTTACCTAACCATGCAACATAGATGAACCACACTATATGTACCGCCCACCTATATACCCGTATGTGACATCCCTAACTTATCTATTTATTATTTTATGGTATTAGTTTATTAGTATATACTAAAGTATTATTATCATACACCACCAAAAAATCTATTTTCGCTGAAATCTCGTTCGCCATAGTTAGATGTTTGGAAATGTGCGGAAAATATTGTGCGTCTGTCCTAATCTCTAAAATTGCTAAACTTTTTATTTTGTATTTATATAATAATAAACACAACGGGTATACATTTATACAGAGTGATTTTTTTTCAGTAAGCAAACTATCATTATATCGGTCTATTGTGTATTGTTCAAACATATTTTATTGAATATTCTTAATCAGAAAATTAATCTTAGAAGTTTGAACAATAAATAAGTATAATATTGAACTAATTGATGGTTATGTATGTATAATTTACAAGTAGAAATGATCGATACTGTATTCGATTTTATGAAGCACTCGATATTTATATTAAGTTTCAGGATTCAAGAATATCAGAATCGAGATCGATTTTAATATTTATTTCAATACAAATGAGTATAAAATATACAAATCACTAATATTCACGGTAGTAAACATTATTATGCAATATATCGAAATAAAATTTTAAAAAGGTATAATCAAGACTCGACATTTTTTGTATCCCTACATGAAAATTATGAAATGTACGACGAGTAGAGCGAAATATGACAGTAAATAAGATAACCTAACAGCAAAATTTATAACATAATTACTTCAAACCAGGGATAACTGAGTTTTTAGAAATCACTGACCAAAATCGAATAAAAATTCACCTGTACACAGTATATAGCGGAATAGTCGAATTGCACTTATTACCTACAAATAAATGGTCGAACTGCACTCCAGTAAAAAGCAGGTAGTGATCGAACTGCACTCGTTCAAAAAAGAGTTATAATGGAATACCCTCTAAAAATATTATTAATCTTTCTGTTGAAGAACGCTACAACGTACTTATTTAATAGCATTATAAATTAGTTCGTTCCATTTAGATAATGCAGATAATATTATATAATAATAACATATATAATCAGAAGCGTATTACCAGGGTAGAATCTTTGAATACAGTTAGTCATTACTACAAAAAATTATAATAATGAAAATAATTAAATTTGACGATTAAAAAAAAAAATGTATACCTAATAATAATAATATGTATAATATAACATAATATAATGTATAATATAACAATTATAATGTAAATATATATAATTAAGGCTTTGTACCAGAATAATTTTTTCGGGTTTCGGGTTTCGGGTGTTCAAACACCGTAATACAACATTTAAACAAATATTTGGGTGTTAATAACCGTTATTATTCGGGTTAATATTGGTTAATATGGGTTTTAAGTAGTCAAGGAAAAATATTATTTTTCGTTGGTGGAGGATGATGGGGAGGCTGAGCCCCCTCCACTAATGAAATATTTATATTTTTTGTTACCTGCCTATGTAATAAAATATCAATTTCTTATACAACTGTGCAACAGTTTTTTAGACTAAACTATCATTATGTTAATTTCAAGCAATGGTGTAACTACGATTTATTTTTGGGAAGAGGGGGTTGTTTTATATGTGTATGAAGCTTATAAATTATATTATCTATTAAGATTAAAAATACTAACACTATGTCCTACTCCTAGTTAATGCGGGCATATCGCATGCGACAAAAAACAAACTATTTTGTATTCTGCGTTTGTGTTTGTTGCATATGCGGAAATCGGGGGTGGGACTTGAGGGGACTAAGCTCCCCCCAAAAAAAATTACAGGTCTTAGCCCCCTAGCATTAAAAATTGTTAAATGACTAAAAATACAATAATTATTATAATTGTAAAATACATTTTCAATAACTGAATTAAAAAAAATATATTCTATGATAAAAATTAAATCAAATTTGTAAGATTTTACAAACTTGTTGTCATGACTTGGAACGATCGCAATTAATGTAATATTAATAATATGTAATATTACCCGTACAAGGTTGTTTAATTTAATTAATTAATAATTTCTGTTTAGAATACCTACTCCAAAAATGTTTAAGATAAGGCACTTAATTGTTTTTTTGTTTAGATTGTTGATTGAAAATGTCAAATTACCAAACTTCGTAAATTGCCTTGTTGTAATAAATAATTGTGCACAGTGGTATTTATAGGTGTAATAAGCAAATAATGCTCAGCCCTCCCACAAATTTCACCAAATTTCCGCTTATGTTTTGTGGTGCGTGCACACACTAAAAACGCACTTGCTAGAACATAGCGTAATACAAAAATAATAATAATTTGTAATTATGAATGTTAGGATGCAATTATTAAACCAACAAAAATTGAAAATTCACGCCATAGACATGTGTATACATGCCATACGGTGAACAAATACGAATAAAGCGAACAACAATTTAGGTAATCATACGCGAGACATCAGTTCTATTTCAAACTTACAGTATTGCAATAAATAACGACTCGGTGATTCGTAGAAAACCTATATTACCTATTAAATTATAATAATACAACGTATCCTCTAGGGATAATTTTAAAAATAGTATCCCAGTTGTTTTCACTTGAACATTCAACATACCATACCATTCATGTTAATATGATGTATTGCTATTGTCTTTATTTTGATAAATTTATATTAATTAACAATTTTGTATATTATTTGTGAAATTATTCCTGTGAATAATAATTTTACTATTAAACAACTAATGACAAAATTGAAATAACCACAAAAATACATACAAAATGATATATCACATAAAGATTGTAAAAAAAAAATTATTCGAGTTTCGGGTTAAAACCAATATTTTATTCAGGTTTTGGTTGATTCGGATGTTTAAAAAAAAAATCATTCGGGTTATATGGATTTTGTGTGTTTCATTTTTTAAGGGTTCTTAAGGGTGTACGGGTTCGGGTTAATTCGGGTGCAAAGCCCTGTATATAATTAACATATAATAATGTTATAATAAAACAATAATTTTTAACCACGCTAATGATTACTAAATGGTAATAAATGTAACTAAATAAAATAAATCTAACCCCTTCAAATGCATGATAATTTTATTGAAATACTTTTTTGAGCTCAAGTGCAGTTCGACCACTACCTGCTTTTTACCCGAGTACAGTTCGACGATTACCTTTTTTATACCCAAGTGCGATTCGACTAAAATAAGTGCAATTCGACCATACCCGTATATAGGCTGACGAAAAAAAAGTTACGTCCATTCACACACATATACCTAAGTTAATATTATATGCATACACCGATAATGCACGTATACGTAAACGTACTTTTTATAATATTATGTATGTACATTTTTGCCGAGGGATAACCGTGTGGATCCCTCGAACAGTCTTTAAATTACCATCATTTAATTTTTGTTTATTTTTTTATTGTTTCGGGCCATATCTCATTAATCTTCTTCCGCGCACGCGTATACATCCTGTCCGTGCGTATTGCATCGGGAGTCGGTACTCAAGGTGTCACTCTTGAGGTAAGCGTCCACAGGTTCGCGTCGTACGCGTCAGACGGATCGTACGAAACGGATTTCGGAACCATTTGTGCATTAAGCCAGCACAAGTGCATCCACCGACACGCATCACAGCCCGTCGGGGATACCGATGAAATTTCGGACTGACGTCAAATGACGTCGTACGGGAATACGAAATCAAACAACAATTGTGTTGTTAAAAATCGTATTATAAATGGCTGTCGCCTGGCTAGTCTGATTGCTG
Organism: Sipha flava; assembly: GCF_003268045.1. Lineage (NCBI taxonomy): Eukaryota > Metazoa > Arthropoda > Insecta > Hemiptera > Aphididae > Sipha > Sipha flava. The sequence continues at coordinate 1,961,820 of NW_020272917.1, forward strand.
CGAACACAGTGAATGTACTGCCGCTAAGCGGTCTGTCTGTTACGATCCGACCGATACGTACGATGCAAACCTACGGACGCGAACCTTTAATTGCGTGTACACGTATAGAAGCGATACGAAACGTAAATCGTGCACATCCATGAAAGTGAGGAGTACCATCGATGGCGGTTGGCGGTGAAAGTGGTTGCCAGAAGCTTACGGACGGCGAGGGTGGTTGCAAGAGGCTGGTGGGTGAGAATAGGGAGAGAGAGATGATGGAGATAAAACATAGGGAACACACACCACCACCACCTCCACCACCAACACCCCGGTTATCACGCGCGGAAGTGCGGTGGTTGCCTGCGGGTGTTCCATTTGCACTTGAGTATCCGCACATAGGTCATGCGGAACGTGGCGTTGCATAGGGCGTAACACACCGGGTTGATGGTACTGTTGATGTAGCACAGGTAGTAGAAAAAGTCCCACACGCCCTGCGTCACCCACTCCTTGCTGTTATCCGGTTCGCCAGCCTCGCCACCACCCGTGGCCGCGGTGAACGGTTTCAGCAACACCAGTATGTTGTACGGCGTCCACGTGATAATGAACGTCAGCAGGATGGCCGATAACGTTTTCGCCGCCTTCCGTTCGCTCTTCTTCTCCTGAAACTTTTTCTTCTTCTTCTCCTTGGCTTGCAGCGCGGCCCCCTGCGCCCGTGTCAACTGCTTCGGTTGCAGTATCTTCGCCGCATTCAACGGCAGCCGCATGTCTTGCGACGACGGCCTGCGTGACATCGGACCTGCCCCGCCACTGCCTATCCCATGCAACCGTCTCGACTCTTCGTAACACCCGTGGTACTGTTTCACCGTCGGCGCGTCTTGGTCACTGTCGCCTGGTAACTTTATCACGATCGTGTACACCTGTGTCGCAATCGAACAGAATAAACATATATGATATTAGAAAAACGGTTTAGCACAAACTGCAATACAATTATTTTTGTTTTTAATATACATAATTTGCAAAAACGGCACCGTTTTGAAATCGAGACTACCGATGTAGTACATATAATTGTATTTGTACCATTTTTGATACCTCTTACTGTAGCCGAATGAAAATAAAAGAGGCATGTAATATTTTTGTTCTGCGTACGAATTAAAATTAAACAGCGAAATTTGAAAACTCTTTTATGTTCAAAACCATAAGTACTACAGTATAAGTGTTTTATATAATATAATATGGAGAATACAAGGTTTTAAATTTTATTTGAATTTTATTAAGGTTTCGAAGGGGCAAAGTGACCCAAGTTTCTTTTAATAAGTATTTTAAAAATTAAATCGAAATGCAAATGATTGAGTTTGGATTTTTTTTACTATAACTTCTCTTACAACAACAAATGCTAGAATTAAGTACATGTTCTTAAATCAAACCATATGATAGATCAAATAGCTCGAAGATCGAAGAACAAAGAAATCTTATATTGGTATGGTTAAGTATTTAATAATAGTTTAAAATGTGCCATATATATATATATATATTTAGTATTTACCAGTAAAAGCTAATTGTATGAACTACAACATCACAAGTATGAGGTGTTTGTGTTTAAAACTTAAAATAGTTCTTAAATATTTTTTTCAGGAGCTGTTATGTTTCTACAAAAACGTACAGAGCCCCAAAAATCAGGAATTTCTATTTGAAAGAATAATAATAGGTACATAAAAAATGATTCACACATTTCTATATATATACGCAGGGGTATGCCGAGAGGGGGGAGTTTGGGTATTCAAACTCTTCCCCCGAAACGTTGACAAATTTATTATAAAAAAAAGTATAGCTTAATATTTTTATAATATTTAAGTTTAATATTATTATTATTTGCCAGTGTTATTTATATAGTCCATTGTCGATCTATCTAGTACTATAAAATTATTTATTACCAAAAATTATTAACTCGTGAATAAATATATTGTGAATATATACATTTAAATTTCATGGTAGTATAATAAAATTATTGAAACCCCTCCTCTACCCTAAATGGCAAATGTCTAGGCACGTCCCAGTATACACGAGTATATTTTTACATGGCAGAACTTCGAATTAAAATTAAATGTATATAATAAAACATAACGTTTCCTGTAAATCTTATTTGAATTTAATGACTTCTTTAGTACGATGTATGCAATTGTATAAATATATTAAATTAAAAATCAATTGTTTTGCACTGCAATTAGAAATTGAAAATGTCCACAGCCACAGACTGGAAAATATTCCTACATATTATACATTAGATAAATTTAATATTCTTGCGAAATGTTTCCTTTGCCACAACATAATTATGCAAAATACTGAAGTTAACGGGCATTTGATCTCTTTTATTTATTTTTGCATCTATGAAGGTATTAAAATAGACAAGAATAGATTAAAAAAATGTTTTTCAAATATATTTAACAATATTAAATTAAATTTCTAACTCGGTAGAGTACATATGAGTTGTCATAATCGACATATGAACATATAAAAAAAATGTGGTATTAACATAGCATTAACACTATAACTGTAATGTAGTACAGTAATGTACTTGGGGATATTCTCATAGGAGATTATATGTAATTTCTTTCTCAAAATAGAATACTCGTTTTATGTATATTTTCTCGGCTCATTTTAATGATATTGTAGAATATAAAAATAGATTAATAGTAGTAAAATGGGTCATATAAAACTACTTTGGAGACCTAAGACCCTTATTTGAGAACAGAGCTTAAGAAGTAATTACGTAAGCCTAGAAATATTGAAGTTCCTATTTTTATCCCAACTAAGATTTTAAAATTTATTTATTTATTTTAATTTAAGTAAATTTTCTAACGGTATATATATAAATAATAATAGTTAGAGATTCTAAACGAATTTGGTATATTCACATTGATACACTATTCACGTTCATGTATGTCAGTTGCTAACCATATATTTAATTTTTTATTTTTAAATAACATATATATTATTTTTGGCTTACATTTTAAATAAGAGAACTTAATATTTCTAAAAATGTCACACACAATATAAATTTAGGTATGCATTATGCGAACTAATCGAATTTATCAAGGATTTTAAAAATAGACTTTAATCCATCACGAGATTAACACAATATGATCAACAAAATCCTTTGCTGGATTTTTAACTTTCAATTTTTCCCACCTTTGGTATTATGATTGCGAGTATAAGCCACATAGTTCAATACCTATTGGATTAATGTTACTATATTATTTTGCACATGTGGTAGGTATACAGCAGAAATTAAAACATTTCTTGCACTGTGTCTGAAATGCCATTGAAGCTATTTCACGCTATACGTGTGGTCCAAACGTAATGGTGTGCTCGTGCTTACCGAGTCGTTGGACAAGGACCGGTTAGTCAGCCGGTTATTATTGTTGACCACGTGACAGGATTTCGACGGCGGCGGCGTAGTGCAGGGCTGCTGCTGATGGATGACGTTCAAAGACGTGGACCTGGACACGGTCGTGCCGTAGCTGGTGCCTCCCGGCACATCGCTGGGCGTCTGATCGTCCTCCTCGTCGTAATCGTCATCGCGGCCCGAGTACCACCAGTCCACGCACCAATCGCGTAACCACGACCACGTCAGAAGGCGTCTCGCTTTCTGTAACACGCCCAGGGGTCAATACTGAATGGATATCGCATTGCCCTGCAAGACTGTATCGCGAGCACAATGAAAATAATATTACGGTTTCGCAATGAAATTATGATCGATAATGTCTTGCACATTGCAATAAATTTAGTTTTATTAAATTTATTCATTAAGATTAGCAAATGTTGAAATTTCAGTGATACTTTGTTTTCATTTATCATTATTGGGTAACTCGATGACTAGATTATATTATTAAACAATGGACAGTAATTTGATAACTTTATTGAGTAGGTACCATAAAAAAATTACAAATTTTCGTTTAATTTATCTGATTACATATTAAATATTATGAGTATATAGTACAGATCAAGGGCGGCCAAACGATCGATCGCGGACGATTTCAGAGTCGATCATGTTAGAATTTATTTTTAGGTCACATGCACGAAAATTAATCGTGGTGATTATGAACAAATTGTCGGTAAGTTTTATCTGTATAGTTTTTATCTTTTATTCTGGTTTATAAAATAATTATCCAAGAAAGTCGATCTTCAAAGGTGAAGTATATTTTTAGTAAAATGTGACCAAAAAAAGTTTGGCCGCCTCTGGTATAGATTAAGCAACTTAATCGGTCAGAATTAAATTTAGGAAATATAACTGTTAACTAGCCGAATAATAGAAAAATAAGTAAATATAATCAAGATATATAAAAGTTCTTTTGAGTACAAACACTGATTTGGAAAACACTATAAAATAAAAATCATAAATAACATAAACATTTTTAATTCATTATGTAAATCGAATTATTTTCTATCCGTTAATGATTAAACTAATTGCATTTTCAAAACTTAAATATTTATAACACGAATTACATATATTAAATATCATGTTTATTAATTAAACAACATCAATAAGTTTATATTTAATAATATACCTGTATGTCTCTTACATTTAATCAATTTTATACTTTTGACATTTCATTGAGCCATTGGTTTTAATTTGAGTCTTAAATTACAGTTTCAGATCAGTAGTTCTAAACCTTTTGGACACTACGGAATAATTATAAAACTTTTAATACATCACGGACTACCTGAACTGAAGACCTTAATGTTCTTATAAACAAGAATGAATTTTTTTCACATATTTTAGAATTTAATTTATGAATAAATAAAAAATAATTGAATTTTTATAATGGATTTATAATAATTATAATCCTACTATAAGAAATAGTTTTATTTATGATATCATATAAAAATAAATTATATTATTAATTATATTATTATAACAAATTGTTGTTCGATTTTAAGTAAAAGTTTAAAATTATTAAAAATGTAACACAAATTACTATTATATAAAAAATGTACATTATATTATTTTATTTATTAAAAAGTAACTTACAATTATAAAAATAATTTAATGGGTTTTTTAGGCTTGCATTTATCTAACTAACAGAGTATTCTTTGGAGAATACTGCTTAAAATTATACGCATGTCTCTTGTGGCGTGCAACTGATTTCTTCGTTTATTTTTAATGTAGTGCAGTAATAATGTAATAGTATAATAATAATTACCATGCATCAAATATCTTCAAAATGTTGAAAATTAAATACACTTAAACGGGTAAATAGTTAAAAACTATTTTAATATAAATTGTTTAGACATTGATAGTAATTATTATTTTTTAATAGGAAAATTTTAACTTAACAGTTGTCTAACATATGTTAAATCTCTGTTTATAAATTTCTGCAGTCACGACCTCCCTATGTGTCAAATACATACATTTTAAGATTACACGTTACCACCATAAATTATTCTGAAATACGAAAATTTTAAAAATTTCTAAGAATATAAATTAATACATTTTTCAAAAGTATCGCGGAATCTTTTCGTTGGGCGAACAGTGATTACTTTCGGTAATTCGTATACGTTAGCAAATAGTACAAATAACATCAAGTTTTCATTTCTATAAAACTTTAGTTGTCTAGTTTTTAATATATTGTTGTACAATAATTGAGTACCGCAAAGATATAAGATAGTTTTGCATACAAAAATGACAAATCTTCATGACATATACATTATACATATAAAAGATGAAAATAGAGAGAGATACTTGTGTGACTTTGATCGCCCAAATATTTCAGTAGACTCCTATAATATTTAATAATTTTTCCATTTATGATTTATTATGCGTTTGGCCTGCAATGAGACCAATTCCCCTTCTCTTCCTTCTCACTATGGAAATGACGCAGATCCGTCTATGATAATATATTTGGTACGAGTCACTGGTCATCCCAGGGGAAATTCACGATTAATATGCTCCATACAGACTCGTCTCGATAGTCATCCGCGTTCGTTATAATCAATCGAAAACGAATTCTGAACTTCCACGAAAAGCGGAACTGTGCCTACTAACGATCATCATCGGCTGATGATTGATTTCCTCCGCCGGTCATTAAATAATATGTTTTCGTGGTTAATATAAATTTATTATTATTGTTTGACAGCCATATATACATTAATCGTGTTTTCACCAAACAACAAGAGACTCGTGGTTGCAATTATCAAATACAATTAGAGTTCAGAGCTCTCGGTTTTATAGGGACATATATGTATGTAAGGGTCGTAAAAATCCATTGAGTCGCGTCGCTAAAGTAAATAATAAATATTGAAGGAAAAATTTGATGGATTTTGCATTATTTCATTTTTTTTTTTTTTTAACAAATTCTTTGACAAAATTTTCCTTTCATAATAAATTTAAAGTATAATTTTAATAAATAACCTAATTCTTAATTTTAATAAATAATATAATTAATAAATTATATTTATTGTAAAATCAAAAAATTTTTAATTATGTATTGAACTATAATCGATAGAACAATATTGCTTATCTTGCAATCTTATTAATGATTTCAATTTCTAACTGCTTACACCTAATTTCAGTTCCTTTAAACTAAAAAACAGAATCGTTATATATCGTTATATCAATCATAAAATAGATAATAATATACTAAATATGAGTCTGAGAACTTAACAATTTTATATATCTGACGTATTTCTCATATGTTGACAGACACGTCGGTATTGCTATACATTGAACATATATAGATGATGTGGATATATATAATGTCTTTGTTAGTAATGTAGCAAAATATTATAAATAATTACCAATGAACACTGCGAGTACGCTTTGCGCAACGAACTAGTCTCATACATCTCCCGTTGATCCAACGAATTAGCTTGGTTCGATTCGGACCGTATGTGACCCCACGATTCCTCGTGTTGATGATCGCTGAAAATGAATAAAATCACGTCATATTATTATAATACACAAGCTTCAATATTTTTTTAAAAATATTATTATTATTATATTATCATGGAGAACAGTGTTTTATGCCATATTTATAAAAATCTCACTTGTGTGGTTTGTTCATGGCTTGCAGATTCGGCAAGTCTTTTTGTCTCTTTTTTGTCTCTCTGTATATACGAAAATATAGAAAACACATGACCGTTACTGGCACATAAAAGGCCGCGATGGCCGTACCGAAAGTAATGTACTGATTGGTCAGTATGAATTGAATATAACACTGTGTTTCGGGTACGGTCCGGCGACCTTCTATGATAGGCCACAAGTAAATCCACGGTGGCCACAAACCGAGAGATATGATCCACGCGGCCGCTGAAAAGAAATAAAAACATTTATTATTCTGATCAAGTTCGAGTGTTGATGAAACGCACATTAAGAGTAAATTCCGTTTTTGCGGCGCATAACAGTTTAAGAAGTTTCTCATCCTATATATATATTTATATGTACGTATAGCACAGTGTACGGGTTTTCGTGTTTTTCAAGATTAATACGAAAATAATTTAATAGTTTGTTAGAACCGTAGGTGGGTGAGTGTTGAACAAAATATATTCTCAACAACGCCTAACGGTCACTTGAAACCACTTTGAGCGTAAGTCCCGTTTCGCTAATGAATATGAAATGACTATTACGATTTTTTTAAAAAATTATTCAAGTATATCTGAACGATGATTATGTTGTTAATATAATTATATTTTCAATGCGTTATCTCAGACCGAAGTAAAAGCCGTTAAACAATACTCCACAGTAAACAAAACGGAATACGCTTTGAAATATTTTTCGCTAAAGCATTTGGAAGAACACTAGGACAACCAATTAAAATAAAAAAATATTATACATATTGATATATAAATTCTACAATAAGTATTTATATTTAATAATATTTATCATAAAAATTTGAAAATTGAACAAAGAAAGTTTTTATTTAATTTTATCAATCCACCATTGGTATTGCGTAAAAATCAGTAGTCGAGTAATTATATTAATTATGGGTTGTATATTAATCAGTTAATTATATTTACTATACCTCATAAGTTTACTTAAATTCCTCATAGGAAAAAATAACATTATGACTTAATGATCTTTAGTTCGATAAAACCTATTAACAAATAAATTAATTTGTAATAAAAAATAACCATTTATTTTTATTTTTATGGGGAAAATAATAATATTATGTATTACATTTCCAGCACTTTTTGTCATGGTATATTTATGTATTGAATACTTATATTTTTCTTATATTTTTCTTATATTTTTAATTTATTCTTATAAAATTATATTATATATATATTTAATTGTATATTTTGAAGTCAAATTACTATTCTAAAAAATTGAATACTTCTATAAAAATACCATGCACAAATGATTTACAATAATAAAAAATATTTTTTTCAAAAACACATACATTACAATTTCTCATTGCAAAATAATTCATTAATATTATCAAATTTTAATTAAATATAACTGCTATAATTTTGTAGATCTATACAGTTTAATATAAATATATAAAATCTATTTTATTTAAAAATTTAAATACTTCCAAATATAATATTGAAATACTTTTTTAATTTCTAAAACTTCATCAAATTAATTGTCACTTCTTATAGTATTAAACAAATATAATAATTATATTAAAAATCAGCAAAGAATTTGTTTTTTAAATTCTTTAAAATTTTTATTTACAACAAGATCTTACAGCCTCAAACTTATATCTCAGAGGCTCAGGCAAAATACGCCGTTAAAAATATCAACATTTTAAAAAGTGCTTTCCGCTAAAAAAGTGTACTTAGCACATATGGTTGTATAAAACATGTGTGCAACTTACATTCACATATGAGATATTATATAATGTTTTGTGTTATTTGCGACTGCCTATCAAACTATTCATTAATCAATTTAACAATGACATCTTCATTACGGTTCATATAATCTGACTTGCTGTCTATTAATGGGACTCCATTCGGTGCGGATGTATATTGCAACCGCGTACGTCTACTCATGATATGCGGTATACCTTCAAGTAATAATATATTTATATATATTTATATATATATAACCTATAATACGTGACGTAGATTGAAATCGACATCACATGGTATTATAATAATATCTATAGAATAGGTGTATAGTTGACGACGTGAAGCACTCATGGATTAAAATGTAATTTTTATTGTTCGCGAGGAATCCGTAGGCACATAATAATGCAAATGTATCTATATGCATAGTAAATTTTACGTGAATTCAGCGAACATTGCAAAAATACACGATTGACAGTGTCGTCAACTTATTCTTATTTTACATGTGTTAAGATTTAATATAGTATGAACTTAAATCGTATATGAATTTAATTTTTAGATTTACGTTTGAATTTTATCATAGCAAATCGTGTATTATCATTTTATAGTGATAATATGATAGATAATTTAAATCAAACATGTTTAATGTATTCAATTATTGACATCCATTATAAGGTTAAATTATAAATATAATATCATTAAACTAGTTTTTTAAATAATTGATCATTTAATTATTTTTGAAAAATACGCAAAGTTAATGTATTGAATAAGATATCCATTTTATGGAAATAGGGATTTCACTAAATAAGAATATTTTGTGTAATATAGAAAACAATAACGGATAATAACACCAAGCATGTTAAGATTAAATATTCATTCTTAAAAAAAGTTGTCAATTTACTATTTTTATACTTGAGAAAATAATAAATTATTTAATAAAAACATTACACAATACACAAATATCAATATAATAATGATTTTAAATAGGCCAAAAATAATAAAGTAGTGAAAGTATAAAAGTTTGTCGAGACATTTTTTAGAAAACTATTTTTTAGGTGAAAAGTATATGCAGCATTTGCTTTATTATTTAACTTTCGCGAAATAAGTTGATCAATAATTACAGTTATCAGGTAAATAATAAAGTACATAATACGCAGAAACCTAGAAAAGTCTTATTGCAAAAAATACTCAACGAGCTAAATTTTACATACATTTCTTATTTGTTGACCTTATTTTCGACCAATTACCAACAGTTTTATTCAAAGTTTAATTTTGATATTTTACACTCATTTACACTAGAATATCGTATTTTAAAGTTTGAAAGGTTGGAATAATTCTTATCGAGAACCTCGCAGTACATATCAAATAACATACATAAGTTCAAAAATATAAAAAGGAGACAAGATTATAAGACTTAGAGGACTTATAGAGGACTTATAATGTTTATCACTTGTACAATGATTCAAGAAAAATTTTATTTTTCGTATAAGTGTTGAATTATACGGCATCAAGTATTTATATGACATTTATATTATGATACGCATACAATGATATATTGCGTTTAATTTTTATATTTATGATGGATAATTTTTAGATATATAATTAGGTATTGTATCTAATTATCTAACATGAGTAGGAATCGTTGGAACTCACTCGTGGTCGGGCGAATACTTAGTGACGTAAGCTGCAACAAAGAACGATGTACTGTGGGTCTATTTTAAAATTTGTTACATGCTTAAAAAAAATTTGATTCAATACCACTGGGTCAAGTTGGTTTAAACACACGGACGCTGTAAGCACTATAGGTATTTGATACACATATTGTTGACATATGCGATAACAGAATAACGGTTTATCGAGATTTATTTTCAGCGTGCTTTTTTGGAGCCGAAGTATGCCTTTGCAAGTATATCGGAAACCACCAAGCGTAAGCTTGAAATGTATTTTTACGATTGTTTCCATTTCCTGGTGGTTGGTTGGCGGTCAATCGCGTGTTGTATTATTATTTATTTGTTATTACTATTATTATTATTATTATTATTATAGGACACGTTATTATTATTATTATTATTGTCGTCACACGACGAGAAATCGCTTCGGAACATTTTACACAAGCATCACACACCCAATGACCGGTATAAATTATACCCGCCGAATGTATATTTTGATGTACATAATCCTTTACCGTTGACGACCGTGGCATAGTTCTGCAATATGTTTATAAACTCCTCGAACTGTAACCTCATACACGCATCGCGTACATCATAATATTATTTATACATCAGGTAAATTGTTTGTATGTGCATATTTAGATACAGTATACTGGGTAATTAATTTATCACGAGACACTGATTTCCTTGATAGATTTGTATAGTAAAATGTACAGTAAATTCAGAAATAGTTTTTGAATTTTACCTTTTTTTCAATATAGCTAATTTTTAGGTAGAATGAGCATTATTCGGTTTTAAAAATATTCTGTGTATACATAAGCATAACAAATTATATTTGGTAAATCTTACTGTCATGGCCGGTGCTATAAATTATTAATAAAGAGGGGAGAGAGTCATAGATATACAAATTTGTAGACTACTTTTAAAAAAAAAATTCTTTAATAGTAATATTACTGAATTTGTTAATGATTGCCGTCTATATAAATAGGTCACTTATGGGTAGGGGAATGCAACCCCACATCCCCCTAAAATTATCACTGCTTACTGTGCAGAAAGGTATACGGATGGTGTGACCTTCATCTCTTTGAACAACTTTAAATATGTTAACTGCATTGGCATATTATAATTATTAGAAAGACCGATTATATGAATATATTTTAAGCTCAGATATATATAAATAAAAATAAAAATTATATTAACTATAAGTGTAAAAAAAAATATGCTGACGTAAGACAATTTAAGTTAAAAATAAATAACAAAGAATAGTATAAAATTAAAATTAAAATTATTCACGATGAAAGTCCTTTTAAATAATTATGCGAATAGTGAAACCAAACCGAATGATAATACCTATAAAATAAATAATTTTATAATAATGTGTCCACTGAATTTACACGATAAGCAAAATAATAATTTTTGAATTTCATTATTGACTACAGACTACATAATAGATTATGGTAAATAATAACCTATGTACGTTTCTTTTATGCTATTTTAAAAGCATTATAATTTTTAAATATAAATGGCTTATTTGAAAAAAATATTCGTTGAATTTAAAATTTAATATTATTGCGGATAATATAAATTGTTACAATGTTAGGTTAGGTATATATATATATATGCACATTTGAAATATGGAAAATGTTCAAAGTATATAAAATATGTAAATGACATATGTAAAAACGTTGAGTTAATCTTATTTAATATCAATAGAATTTTGCTAAATTGTGTTTCAAATAAAATATGAGACTCAATATTATCAGAAATCATTTTTTGTCACTTGACACTTTATTTGACGTAAAAGTCACATTGTGTATAAGAGTCCACATACACCTAACACACGCTTACACTGTAGGTCACTTATACATACATATACGTTTATTTAGTTCAGTTGATGTATACGCATATTATGCATACGCATTTTTATATAAGTACCACAAAATAAGTATAGAAAATTGTGATCAGAGTTGAATACGTGAGATAAACACGTAAATACGTAATACATTTACTAACCCATGTATGTTTATATGTATATGTGTGTGTGTGTGTGTGTGTGTGTGTGTGTATAAAATTAAGTTATATGTAAATAATAATTATCATGTAATCAAGGTAGGTAATCTATGCAATAGTTTTAAAAGAAAAATTGTGTTAAATAGGTTATCGGAAAATGATTAAATGCTTATAAATGTGAATAAGTAATGAGTCTGCCATCAATGTCGCTGATGGATATAAATATTGAACATATATGTACATTTGTGTTAAAAATAAAGGTACCACGAGATATTTTTATAAAACTACCCTCAATTTCTATGGCAGTTATAAAATTCTGAATAGAAACATTATAATAGTTATAAATTGAATCTAATTTAATAATAATTTAATGATAGGTTAGGGGGCGGTGAAAGGATATGGCGCAAAAGTCAGCAACTTGCTATTCAATAGAACACGTCTCAACATTGAGATTTCTTTTGATTTTTATGTATGTGACTTTTATATTAGTTCGTTTAAAAATAAAAATATAGTGTTCAAGCCAGTGACATTACGGCTTTGTAAATTTTTTTTTTAAAAATTGACTCTTTTCTTTAGATGCCGACTTACTGTCTCGATTTATTAAAATACTGATTGTTAAATTTTGTGTGGGTCCAGAAAGTATAATAACAATAATTTTGTTCTAACTCAATACAGAAATGAAACTCATCACTGCCACCTCATTCATGGGACGTAGATAGGAATAATGATATGATACTTATTGATAAAAAAAAAAAAAATGAAAAAAAAAAACCGTTACTCACATATGAACAGCAGCGCTTTGCCTTTGGTCCGTTTAGCCCTGTACGTTAACGGTCTGGTGACGGACAGGTATCGGTCGAAGCTGATCAGCAGCAGGTTGAGCACGGAAGCATTGCTGGCCAGGTAGTCGAGCGCGAGCCAACCGTCGCACACGTGCCGGCCGAACGGCCAGTAACCGAGTATGGTGTACACGGTGAACAGCGGCATGGATATGAGGCCGATGAAGAAGTCGGCCAGCGCCAGGCTGAACAGGAAGTAGTTGCTGATGTTCTGCAGCTGCTTGTCGATCTTGAACGACACCATGACCATTATGTTGCCGGACACGGTGATGAAGCTGAGCATGCCGGACACGAGCGCGATGAACGCCGTCTGGGATAGCGTGAACCTAGGCGGGACGTCCCCGCCGCCGCCCTCGTCACCGCCCGGGTCGACGGATGCGGTGGCGTTCGTGGCCGTCGCGGCCGCAGCCACGACCACCGCCGCCGCCGACGCCATCGTTGTCCACGCATTGCTGTTGCTGCTGCTGCTGCTACTGCTACTGCTGCTGCCCGCCGCCGCTTCGGACGACGACGTCGATGACGCGATGTACAGTGCCGACAGCGCCGCCCGAGCCGCGAGCGCGTTCATTACGCGGCCATTCGCGTCTCCATCGTCGTCCACTACGCTATCTCCGCGGGGCCCCGGGGGCAGCCACCACCACCGCCACCACCGCCGCTGCAGCTGCCACCGGGACCCACCAACACGACCGCCGCCACCGCCGCCACCACCGCCGCCGCCGCCACCGCCGACGGCTACGTGTTCTCTTTCCTGACAACGAGCAAACGGACACTTTAGCAACACGCGACGACCGACGCACGTGCGTCAAGGTGCTCTTAGACCCAGTCTATGCGCACGGAACGTTTAGTGATCACCGTCAACTAGCCGTCGCGTATACGCATAATATATTCTTTGGCCGACCAATAGGTAGGGTGAAAAAATACAAAAATCATAAAATAATTGCTTACTTTAGACAAATTTTAGATTCAAGTGATATTCAATTTTAAAGGGGGGAAAAAAATTAATAAAGAACGAATATATACATATTTGTTTTAGAATATGTATTTATGAACTATGCACGGTGTAGATTATAGTTTTTGTGTTTGTAAGTCATTATGTTTGGTAAAAATATATAATAAAGTTTTTAAATCAACTGATCGGCTAATTAAAATCTGAAATATATATATATATATATTATTTTTAACTATGTAACAATGAAAATACTCTATATTTTTATCGGTTTTGGGGGAGTATTGCAAATCCGTTAGAGCAATAAAATATGAACAAAGAAATATGTTATCAAACGATCTTGAATCATCCATAACGGCGTCATATATAGCCAATTTTACTACTCCGGTGTGTTGCGATCTTGTGCATGCCAACTCGATAAAATAATATTATTACGAGTCATATTCTCATACTATTTTATTAAATTCTGAAAAACGAAGTAATGCACCAATATTGTGCAGGATGTTTCATATCATTTCATTCCAGTTATTTAAATTTTAAGTGATCATAAATAATTAATAACTCATACGATATTTAATTATTATATACTGACATGTATAAATTATTTTATTATATTGAAAATGAATTTTTGTATAATAAGTTATTATTGTTTATAAAAAGTATAGACCTAGTAAAATTTTTATGAAATTTTCTTTAAAAAGTGTCACAAAATACACACACATACACACACACACACACACATATATATATATATATATATATATATATATATATATATATACATATATAAATACAAAATTCAGGAATAATAGTATCAAAAAATTGCCCATTTTACTGTCACACAACATAATTTATATTTTACTATAGTTAATTCATTAGATGGTAATAGGGTTAAATTATTTAAATGTCAACACGTTTGAACTTTAAGGCACTTCCCATAAATAAAAGGCTAAAATTATTCAGAAGTCAGAGCCTGCGTTTATGATTGTACGGTATACGTAATGTGCAAGTTCTTGGGAACAAGTAAGATTCTTCATATTTGCCTTCGGGAAACATTTGGATATGGCTAGATTTGGTCTATCAAGTTAATTGAATATTAAAAAAAAAAAAGAAATGTGTAAATATTTTAGGGGTAAGAAGATTATCCTGTTCTAGCTACGCTATCAACATTATAGAGAATAGTACACATACTTAATCTAAGTTAAAAAATAAATGTACGTAAAAGATTAAACCAATACTGACTACACACACGTGTTGTTGTAGGTTAAGGAACAACACTGTGGGATTTTCCCTCCCACTGAGTTCTATTGTGACTACCGTATGAATACGCATCTATAATCCGGTTATCGTAACCGTCCTAGTCTTGTATGGATATTTTATTTTGATGAAGAACAAATTACATTTTATTCAAATATGGACATTGCACAGACATATGTAAGTATATCATTTTATATCGTAATTTATTATACATAATATAAGATCAATGTGAGTGGAATTTTGGTTTTACTTCTCCTTAAAATTTGAGTCAGCGTAACTCAGCTCTAGCCTTTATAACTGTTTTACTGAAAAATTGAATAATTATACTATACATACAAACAGGGTTAATTATTTTAACTTAAATCTAAAAATGAGCAACTCAAAAAAAAAAAAAAAAGCAAACTAGTAAAATCATTTTTTCTACTTTCCAAAGTCAAAATTTCAAACAATAAAATTGTTAATCTTACTAGTCTAATAAAAACTTAAAAATCCGAAAAAATAATTTATTTTAGGGTACACAATTAAAACTAAATGTTATTATTTGAAAATCAAAAATTAACTCTATTTAAAAAAATAAAAATGGAAAATAAGGACATTTTTTAAGTACAAACAAAAAAATATAAAATGCAACCTTGTAAATAAATCAGTACATATTTTAAATTAGTTAATTAGACGACCAAAATATCACTCAATAAAAATATTTTGTTGCTTAATTGTTTATTGTGTTTTGAAAGACTGGGAAAAAATCAATTAATTGTCAAAAAAAAATTTTTTTTTTTAAATAATGTAAAAAATGATTTGATAATGTATGATGGATATATTTGTATATATTTCAATATATTGTCAAATTATCGATATATACTTTTTCTATCAACAATCAGATTTATTTTTAATAGTAATGCGGACAAAACATGAAATACCATCGTACATTGACTATATATATATCGATTATTTCAAAAAAAAATATCGTTTGTGAAAATTCCTTAAAAATCCACTAAAATTATTGATGGCAAAAAATAATATCTACATTTATATTTTTTTAGATATAGCCGTACTTAGATTAATATAATTATTACAATATATATATGTATAATTAGACCGAACATATTATAGAAAATATATATTTGTATCATCTATAAACTATAATCAGACATCCATTAAGTTATTCATCAAATTACTAATAAAATTTACTTTCCCAATAGTGGACACTTTTTACTATAATAATGACTCTATTCAAAATTATGGTTTTATACTATATATAGTCCTTATTATAGTAATTATTAATTATGTAACGTTATACGTGGTTAATCTCATTATTTATATTATGGAATCAACCGGAAGTTTTTCATGGAGTTTTTTGTGCATCAAATGTATTATACTCATAATTTATTTATTTTATGTACTCTTACTCTCTTCTATATATCTATAATATGTTAATAACCGAAATATACTTAAACATAAAACTCATGCATAGACGTGATATTGAAAAGATCATATTCATCATGTACGTACATCGACTACGTCTAATCGAAAATGTTATTTTTTTCTCGTTAAATTAGGGTTATATATGACTTTTTTTTTAACATTTAGGCCTTGTCGTTGCCTTATAGCATAGTAGGGAGGAAGGATTTAGCGCTGAACGTTTACTGAGCAAAACGAATACAAATCCTACACGTCCGAAAGTCGTTAAAACATAATATATTGTATATACATTATACATATATATATTCCTATGAATATAATCTGTAATTTGAACCTGTTATGCGCTACAACGTTGTGTTGAAATCTACATAATTACAGCATACTTCTCGGTCAATTAATGTGTTTTTGAACAAATTTAATGTAACACAGTTTAATATATAATTTAATATTGCAAAAAAATTTCTATTTCCTATTATTTTTAATTAAGTAACATCCACATGCACTAAGACATCAAATGTTCCTATCTTTAAAATTTAAAATTAGAATATTTTATTGAATATGATGATGCACGGAATTCGTACTTCAAACCGGTCAACCTATAACGTAATGTTATTATTCATAAGTATAACGTATAATACGTTTAAACGAGAGAAGAGAGCGCAGCATCAATATTTTACCTGGTATCTTCCGCCGTTTAATTTATCCACTGACGGCTAATTATTAAAAACTTATGAATAATCAACAACCATATTAAAGGTTCTATAGTATGCAATGTTGATCGCATTTCCGGAAAAACGTTCTGTTTGACAATACGAAGTCGAAAATATTTAAATGTATTGCCGTTAAAATAATATGTATATGTATTGTATTTCAAATGCAGATAAACCGGTGTAGACACTGAGAAGATTTTATAGTGCACATAGCAGCATGCAGCTTGACATCACATCATAACATCGATGGATATTGATCTACTGGGGTATAAGCGTTTAGCTATACACAAAAATGTTCCATCCGGTAAGCACGAAAACGGGATTTTCTTTTCAAGAGGGAGTGGAATAAAAAAAAAAAATAAATAAAAAAAATGTCATTCCCTCGAAACGAAATCAGAACCTTTTACAGTAATAAAAAAATGTTAATACCAGTTTCCTACGTTTAAGATGAAAAAAAAACCTTTTGTTTTACATTTTAAATGATGAGTACCTGTTTCGTA
The DNA here is from genome assembly GCF_003268045.1 of Sipha flava. Lineage (NCBI taxonomy): Eukaryota > Metazoa > Arthropoda > Insecta > Hemiptera > Aphididae > Sipha > Sipha flava. The sequence goes on from NW_020272917.1 coordinate 1,979,940, forward strand.
TATATTTAAATCATAAAGGATTACCCGTTTACGGGAAGGCGCGGAAAAATTTCGAGTGGGGTCTGGACCCCATGGACCACCCTTACTCCTTTGTTGCGTGCCTACTTTCCGGACCGAGTTCAAAGTGGCGTGTTCGGAAAACGCCACGTATATAATAATTGCTAGTCCGGAAAAACCGCGAGAACGGTAGTACCGCGAAACGTATTACACCCGTTGTCGACAATAATAGAATATCGTGTGTACGGCGAACGCTGCGCGAAAATTGTTATTATTATGTTATTGTGTCACGGGCGCGCGTGTATGACTGTGTACGATCGCGCACACGCGCCGGGACGCCCAGCCCCCTCGACCGCCGCCAGCGGATTTCCCGACACGGGGCGGCGGGCTACAACGTCCGTGTTGCTGCCCGGGGTTTACTTTCCGCGTGCTCGGCAAAACCTAGTAGTATTTTTATTACGGTTTTGAAATACCGTCGCCGTCAGCCGCCCGGCGGTATTGGCAAATCAAAAAGAAAATTATGTACGATTCAAATAGAAAAACACGCGTATCATATGGTTCTGATTTGTATCCACGTTGATTGCCGTGTGATAACAATATATTGTGTACGTTCGAGAGCCACATAATATTATCGCGCACGGACAAGTCTTTTGGGTTCCGTCGAACAACTATATAGAAAATGTGTAGAAGCTGTGCTCCGGAGTGAACGATTTTCGGTTTTCTAAGCGATACCCGTTGAAGTGTATGGACACGGATGGGTTGAAAAAAAAAAACTGTGATAAGCGTATGAGTTTCTTTGTATACATGTTTTATGTTTTTAGATTTTGGGTATTGAATTACAACAAAATTATTTCTACCAAAACCAATTTAAAATGCTCCCAACATACTCGTATTCATCGCTACGGTTAAATATTATATGATATTTATATATATTTATAATTTATGTTTGTATGTACATAATATACAGAAACAATATATCAGTTAACATATCGTTTTTTAAGTTGTTTTGAGTTATCATTATACGTACTTCAGCGTTCTATCCAATAATTCTGTAGCTTTATTTACTTGTTTACTCTTATTTTACATTATATTTATGAAATTTTAAAATTAATTGAAAACATTTAGTTTTATTATCTTAATTGATAATATTAAATGAATTGGTTGAGAATTAATGGAGTTCACGTGAACGTATAGGCTGTAAAAAACCAGAAAATATTTTGATTTAGTTGGCGTAGCTTTTCTATACTATGCTGTGTATACTGCAGCGTGTTCTTATCGTCAGGGCTCACGGTTTTCCGGTGGTTGCACAATGTTTAAACAGTGTTTCTCAAAATTTCAATTACAATTGTAACGGATAATTTTTACAATTTCACAATCCGTAATATTATATAAAAATCTCATAGTTAACTTTTTAAGACACATTGTATAACAACATATGTTAAATTCAGTACTGTAATTAAATGTGTGGACCATACTCTGCCATCATAACAAATTATTAAAATATACAGAACGATACTTAAAAAAAATTTTATGAAAATATACAGTACAACCATATGGATAATACTATTGTGTGAGATAAAAATTTTTAAAATATTCAAATGGAATGACTTAGATAATATATTAATTATTATTTAAATTATTAAGCAAAATTCGTATCAATATGTATAATATACCATATATATATATTGCGGATGTATAATTACATGTATATTTATATAACTCGTTTGACGAAAGCTAAATAGTGGTAATTGGTATAAAAATATTTATAAATGTAAACCATAAAACTGTATAAAAACGAATCAACTACAATTTTTATAATTTAAACATATTATTTTAATTTTTACGAGAGCTCAGATTTTTGTTTTGTTGACAATGAGACCAAAAATGTAACAAAAGGGAGTTAATAGTGAATTTTATATAATAAGCGGTATACAAAATGTACAGTAAAGAAAAACTCGAGAGATTTAGAGCCGATTACATTTCAAGCATTATTTTATCAATATACATGTTTTATATAATATATGTATATTACAGAATCATTTGGCGCCGTAAGTACCAAGTACAATTGTAATACTCTACGAGTGTTATTATGTCGTACCAAATATCTATACATGCATTATGCACACGTAACCTAAAAAAAAAAAGCCACAGAAACCCCGAGCTTAATATTCTATTGTAATTTAATATTGCATCGTTGTAACGCGAGTTCGACGCTACATTATAAGTTATACGATGACACAACCGTATAAACCATGTATAAACTACTACGTTAAACCCTTTTTAAAAAATAAAAAATAAAAAAAATTAAAATAAAGAACTATTAAACATAATACTGAATGGATACAGATTTTAAGCAAGCTACAAAAATTGGGTAAGTCACCGACTGGTAAGGCTGTTTTTATATGTTTTTATACATCAAAACCATGGTAAATGATTATGATCAAAAAGGATTCTAAACTGAACTTCGTGAAAAATAATTCCAATATATTGATTTTATAAAAAAATAAAATAAAATTACTAAAGTTTTATCCGTTAAGGTTTGCAAAGATTGTCTGGAAAATTGAAAAAATTACCTCTTAAAAATACCATCTGTGTTTAATTTCGAATCGATTAAATTATATAGTCACATAAGACGTAACATTTTCAGAACACTTTTACTACCCTAAAAAGTTTATGTAAAAAAAACACGTTATTGTAAAACCAATAATTTATTCTGTTAGCTTTCAAAGGAAGATTGACGTGTCAGAAAGTTGAGAAATTGCTCAGTAGACCAATATTTTAAGTGAATTATAAAACACAAGGAAGATTTTACTAACTGGACCGAAATAATTCCTGGTGTATTTATCGAACCAAAGAATTTCACCGATTCTCATCTGTTGTTCACATCACTCTGAATCTAAAACAAAAATATTGCTTGCGATTCCGGTAAAACTATAATATGATTCGAACGATACAAAATTATCAGATATTCGTTTAAATCTATGTATTCAGCTGTGAAGTCGTTAAAACAAGTGCTCGAATTGGGTTGGTGCGCGGGGAGACGGAGCTCCTCTACTATTTTTTTTTTTTTTGCGTACCCCAACTATATTTTTTCATCGGAATGGGGGGACGCCACGTTCATCCTAATTTATGTCCAAAATAATTTTTATGTGAATTTCAATTTACGTCACTTGGAAAATAAATTTTACGATTTATAATAACAAAACTATTTTTATAATTTAAGATTAAAGAGGAAAAATAGATAAAAACAAAAATCAAATATATGATTATATCATTCGATTCATGAGACTCCCTGATCGTCTACAATTATGTTAATTATTATTTTCTATTGTAACATGTAGGATGTTGGTATTGCTATCAAAATATATTATATTTAGAATTTAAATATTAGTGTAGCAGAAAAGTGGCATTAAAAATAATTGTAAGTTTGGTGGATGGTGGGGAGGGGATCAGGGAAAAACCCCCCATGGGTCTGTATTAAATAATTGCGCACATGGAACGCAGTTTTCAATTCATTGGACCGAGCTCCTCTACTTAATTTTTCCCAATTCGAGCACTGATTTTAAACACTGGTTTTAACCCATTAAATATAATCCAAACTTACCAATCTAAAACTTTAATGTAAATCACAAAAGCACCCTATAGCTTTATTACATTTCTTATCATACATTCTAAAATAACCTCTTATTCTACATGTTTTAGACGTTGCTGTAATGTATTATAAAAGATTCCCTACTAGATTTTTTGTTCACCAAAATTCTCTCATGTTTGAAATATCTGCTGAATCCATTCTTGGAAATCTCCGTAATCGGTTAAAACGTAACTGGTGTACAGTTCTCTGAATTTGTTAAAACTTTATGATCTCAAGCTATTGAAGACCTTGTTCTCTATTAAAATTCCAGGGATCTTATAATAATAACGATCTAATATTTGTTGTTAAAATTATTTTTACCGATCGTATTATAAATATTTAAAATAATTATAAAACATTAATTGTTATAATATATACGTAAAAAAAAATTATGTTTGATTATAACAATGATTATAAGTGTCGTATTTGTATTCATTGAGATTTTAAGTACAGCCAGTCTAGGTTAGGATTGATTGGTGACTGAAACAATAACTGTGCAAACGAAAATTAATAATAAAAAACAAACATTTATAAATTACTTAAGAATAAAATATTTCTATGGTCAAGTCGGTTAAAATATATAATAGGGTTAAACGGATATTTTTATTGTTAAAAATAGTTTCAATGCATAAAAGTGTATAAGTAATCTGATATTGAAATCGTCAATTCAAAATCGATAAAAATAAAAATAAATGATAAATTTAAGTTTCAATTACACGCTTAGCAATTCAGCTGGGACAAAATTCTTAGTAACTACATTAAAAGTGTATAGATATTTTTTAAATTTAGATTAAATAATTATTTTAAACGTTAATTTAACGATTTTTATACATTACCGCGGGAATAGAAATGAAGAAATGATATTATGGGTTCTTGATTTGAAAGGGAAATGAATATCAGGGAAGTATAGGAAGGAAGAGAAAAATTAAATAACAAGGTCAACGTAAATGAACTACAAGGATTTCCAAGAAAATGATAACGAAACGGATCTACTGCTAATAACGAATACTGTTACTTGAATTGCATGTAATGATTCCACCTTTCAGATAAAATAAAAATACAATGTTTTATGTACATGCGTTATTTGTTATATGATAATTTATATTTAGGCAGGGAAATATTTACAGTTTATAGTTTAGTCACCAAACGATGTTAAGATAACTTCAAAATAATATTAAGACAAACTGTTTTTTATAAACCGTTATAAACCATAGAACAGATACGTTTGTACACATCCAAATAAATCACATCATTTTTGGTTCATATTTACATATGCATTTTACATATTTACTGACAAATATCAATACTATTACAAATTTTAAAAAAACAACAATATTTAAAGCAACACATATACATATCTTAACACAATTTGATATTTCTATAAGATTATAAATTATTTAGTAACAGATACGATTGTTTACTTGAGAATTATGGAAGTATGGTTATAAGCTAAACTGTTGATAATACAAAGTACCAATAAAACCCATTGTAACTTCATAAATATATAGTAATATCGATAACAGTTTTATTTGTACATTAAAAAAAACTATTGTAGCAACTTAGAATGTTTTAGAAATCATTAAAAATAAATATATATTTAATAATATTTAAAAAAAAAAAAGGAAAAAAAAGGTAGCTAGTAAAACTGTTTATTACTAAGAATTTTGTAATAAAAATGTAAAATTTAAATTAAATTTAAAAGCAGCTTTATTTCTTCTCTTTAATAATTTTCTCAACGCCATGTTACTTTTTACGAGTAATATAGTTACCCTGTGAGGTTGTCTTGGAAATACGTTTCAGCCGATAGCTTTTCCATTATATGTACATTTACTTCAGCGGCATCTCTTTACATCAATTTATATAAACGAAAAAAAAACAAATTCAAAATATTTAGTTAAATACTTATTCGGAAAAATGAATAATTTATTTTAATACGAATATATGCGCTACATTAATTATAATTTGGTTTTATTTCAAATTATTTTCAAACAAAAAATATTTATCACATATTTTCGGGTGTTGACCAGTTGCCCTCTACGCTTGTTATCGAGATTTTAAAAATATATCAGTTGCCCTCACATGTTAATATATACACGATTACAATATATAGCTCGTAAAATAGGGGAAGTAAATATAAAAATCATTAATAAAATATAAAATTATTTATAAAAATAAAGTAAAATAGTATAAAATTATAGTCAAATTAATAATAAATAATCTAATTATAATTATAAGTGGCATATTCAATATAATAATGCTTCTGCAAATGGAGTTTACATCGTTTAATGTTATATCATATACAAGTTCATTATATTTATAATATATAATATTGTATTTTGTAATAACTAATAAATATTAATAACCTACTTGGTTCAAAGTAAGTATTTAACCAAAATGCATAATTTTAGATGTGTCTGAGTGGATAATTATAATCATTTATTATATCTTTATTATATCGTTGTTGGAAATTATTATATGATACGATGTTTACCTATGTCTTTGATAAGTACATTTTAGTAGACGAAATACGGAAAGCACTGACGTTGTTAACACGATGGAAAATATTACGCGAGTGTATAGTTAAAAAGGCAACATTTTGTTAGTTTTAAATAATTATATTTTTTATAAAGATCGCATTATACAAGCTAGTGTAAAATGGCGATATACATTAAAGTCGTGTACGTCAAAGCTGTTTTTACGTGAAGACGAAACGGTGCTTTTAAAATCAGTTATTGAACACAAAAACATTTGCCGCGTAAAAATTTAACAAAATAACCATTTCTAATAATTTAAAACGGAAAGCTGTGGATAAAATTTCTAAATGACCATTAAAATTAATATGAGAAGAAGTTCAATCAAATGTACATGATATAATATTAAACGATGTAAAATCCATTTGCAGAAGCATTATTATATTGAATATGCCACTTATCGTTACAATTAGATTATTTATTATGAATTTGTACTATTTTACTCGCATTTATATTGTAATCTTGTATATGTTAAAATATGAGAGCAACTGGTACATTTTCCTTTAGGTAATTTGAAGGAAATTGGTATAAAAAAGGTACTTTTAGGGGCAACTGGTACATGTCCATATTTTATTTTAGAAAAAACAAATTTTGTACCGCCTAATATTATGTAAACACTATTTAGTTATAATCTGAAGTATTTAAAAAAAGATATGCATAGGTTTTATGTTCGAATATCAAAGATTTTCCATAATTTACTGCAAAAAACCTCGATTTAATATATTGTGGCAAAAAATAAATTAAATCTCGCATCGACGTGGCCGTAAAAATATGCATAGGATATTAAGTTTTATGAAAATAAAAATAAAATGTATTTTTGTTTAATAAATTAGTTTTTGCTTGTAACCATAACAACCCACAATATACACAAGATTTTTGGAGAATTTTCTCTGAAAAAATATAACATTGCATACATATGTTTTAAAATAAAGAAAACGAATGATGTTTATTCAAAGTATAAACATGATTTGAATATTATAATGTACAATGTATGTGTAATTTATTGTCGAATAGATCATTATTAAAGAAAATAAAGTAGGTACATGGGATGTATAATATTTGAATGAAAACATAGAATCGCATCATACTTCACCACTCGAACTGCTATATGCGTTTACGTATAATAATATAAGGTAACCGTAATAATTTTTATTTTCAAAGTTCAGTAAAAACATTTATTCATAAAGTAGTATCGCATAAATGCGGTGAGAGTAGGATTCGATTAACCACGGAGTAGTAAAATTGTACATTGTAGTTTTTAAATAATAAAACTTATCTAAAATGTATTCGTTTAAACCCGCACAATAAATACAGAAAGTTATCACATAAATGAATGTAATTTCTTCGTAGGATGTTTCATATGGCAGCACAAATTTAAGAGATTAAAATATTTAATACAGTCAGTTTTGCATACTTATGAATTATTACTACATTTCAGTACATTACATTGTAAAATGAATTTAAAAACTCCCGTAAATTCACCACAAACTCATCATAATGATTATACTTAGCGTTTTTTCATGTTTCTATAAAACAAACCTTACTGTGTTTATAATATATGTCATCACCATAGAAAATTAAACTTTCTATATAAACTGTGGAAATGTTTAATACTTAAGATAAATATGGTTTGAATTTATTTCACTATCTTTTTATTAAATAATTTTGAAAACCTACAGAAGAAATTTAATGCATAATCTGTATATCTACATATATAGGTAATCAGATAATAAAATACCTTTTTATAAATACTCATTATCGTATACGAAACCTACGTGAATCGCTGTCTTTAACATTTGATTTACAACGTTGTATGCCCACATACGAACATTTAAAAGTATCGAGTTCTATAACTTCTACATTATTTTATACAGATAATTGATTTATCCACATTCTCTTTTTCTTTGTATTATGTTACACAATATATAAATAATTAATTGTATACAAAAAAAAAAAATAAATAAAATAAATGGCCTATAAGACCGTAATTGAGTGCAAAATTTGGCACGCGCATCTCAAATATAACAATTTTCTATCATTACTTTTCTTGATCACCAATTTGATTTTTACTTACCTTTTAAATTAAATGTTTAATAATACTTAATTAAAGTAGACATTTTGAAGAGATGATTATTAACGTCGTAAAAAAATACGTATACTTTTAAATAAACCAACTGTTGCCTAACCAATTAGTTCAAAAAACACGTTTCATTGGATTCACCAAGAGAAATGACATTATTTAGAAGTTTAATATTTTAATTTACAAATAAAAAGTATTTTATAATTGAAACAGTATAAAAATTATTATGTTATCTATTAAATCGATATTTATTTAACATGCCTATATTAATTTAATTATATAATAATATTTTTTTCAGTTTGACATCAAAAGATATGTAGAATAAAACTAAAAATAAAAATGTAATAAAAAAATAATAATAATTTAGGCATTCTAATTTAAACTACCACACTGATTTTGATTTAAACGTTGATATTATGCCTAATTTAAATGTATTTTATGTATATAAAATACATAATAATAGAAAATAAAAAACATCATATATATTAAAAATACTCACATAATTAGATTTTATAATAAAATGTATGCAATCAAATAAACATTTTATGTTAAATAATATAATATAATATAATACATTTTTCATTGAAAATTTTTTCAAAATCAAAAAAATATATATATAAAATTAACTTTATCCATATAATATGAATAAATAACAATAAAAGTACGAAATAAGTTAATCATGAACTTAATAAAACCTGGATGACATTAATTAATACATATCCATAACGTTAGTAGCAATTTTATGTAATATCTCATGCATTTTTAATTTATTAATTCAAATATCCTCTATTGTTTAAAAAAAAAATAAATATTACAGAAGTATATTTTCATTATTATAAAAATAACAATATTATAACTACAGTGTATTCAAAACAATTTTACAACAATTTATTCTATTGACAAAGTAAAAGTGATAAGAATAATAGATTTTGAAAGGGCACTTAACAGTTTAGAATGTAGATTGATGAATTTGAAGAGGTCTGACCTGGCTAATTTCATTCGAATATTCTAGAATATTCTAGAATAAGTAAAAGAAGAAAGTCGCTCATATAGTGAGTTCTGATGAATTTAATGCTTTTCATAAAAGAGAATATAGTTGAGCTTTAGAAAATTTTTTTAGTGTTAATATTCTGAAATCTTTGTATACATTTATTTACGACATTCAAAAAATCAAAAGTAATTTAGCGAATTTAATTTCACTGGAAGGTCTAAAATAAAATGATTTTAATATTCTCCAGTTTGATATGTTTTTGTTCATAATATAATCAATTACGTTTTAGTAACTTAAGCACATAATGACTGAGTGATAATGTACTAATACGCGTATTTTATAAATTATTTTTGAAAAAATATTAAAAACGATGAAACATCTCTCAATAACTAATTAATTTTCAAGTCAGATATGTTTTAAAATTCTTGTATTTTTATTTTAGAAAAAAAATCTTTGATTGTTAAACTGTGATTGAAATTACATAATATACGATCGACGGTGGTACTTAATTATGATAATTGCATGTCCAATAATCGTTTAATTATTTTTTCACTATTATGTTGTAAATATATAATTTATAAAAATATGATTTGTTTAACATAGCTATTATTTTTGGATAGGACGATATGGAGTAACAACAAACTAATAATAATTATAATACTCAACAAATTTGTAAAGAATTATAAATTCGTATACATATTTATAATAATATAACTTGATTCATGAAAAATATCTTTTCACGTGTCACTAACGCCATGAATCACTTAATTAAAATACATCAAATACCAATTTAATATATAAGTGATAATGACATAACGCAATAATAATGACATCTTATAATAATTTTTATCTGTGATTTGAAGATTCACGTTTTTAAAAGTATCCGTAACAAATGACGCATGTAATAAATCACAAACTCTCGACAAGCAAAGAAATGTGACAAAAACAGCAGGACATATTAATATATAGCGTTTTTGATGAAATTCGTTTAACCCCAACTTAAGTGGTAAAGTTTCCCCTCTAAATAGTGTTCACCAATGTATCGGTATGAAACGATGGTGGTTCTTTAAATTTAAATATGACTTCATCTAAAAAATAAAAATGCTTCTTCATTTATTGTAATTGAAAACTATTTACAAAATGTTAAAGATAAAGGTAGTTGAAAATAGCTTAAAAAAATACCCTATATTTTTATTTTTATCTTCTTTTATTATATTATATACTATATATTTACTTCTTATATGGACGTATATTTTAAAAAATTTTCAATAAGAATGAACTTCTGATTACTCGTATTTTCGGATCACCAGATCAATGGAAAAAAAAATCGCTCTATACATATACAGTGTTCGATAAGTTTCAAAACTTTTCCTCTGGGTTTCTACAATTTAAACAGTTTATGAAACTTTTCGAAGACGGTTAACGCCCTGTGCATACAAACATATAAGAATTAATACCGAAATCTATGTGCGTGTGAATCGCATATACTGAGTGGTCTTTGTAATGCATTCGCATATTATACGTTTGAGATATCAACTTTTATTCTCGGTGCGAAACATACATAAACATTGGGTGTGTATTTTTCGCTGTGCGTATTATTGTTATCGATTTGACGACCGAGCGTAAGAACATACGGAGATAAATATAATAATAACAATGTGTACAGTGAAAAATCGTGAAAAAGTCTCGACACGGTCTAGACGGTTCCCTGCTACTAAATACACTATCGCATGCCCCATACACACCTATATGTACTCGTACATGCGAAACATATGCTATACCTAAGCGTAAATCGATTGTCGAACGATCAAGACAACGTCTTTCGAAATTTGAATACTTATGTACATACGCGTACATACCTACATAATATAATAATATATCAATCGATAAGAAACCTTAGTTTAACCGCGTTCCGGCATTTTATAGATTTTGTCGGATTTCAGTACAACTATGGCACAACAGGTGATACTGATATAATATACTATTGTAGTTACGTTGCAATCAGATCGTATAAATACTGCGTTCTACGTAGACGTGTAAAATATTATAGAACAGAGGTTTTCAACCTATGCGTCGCGGCTCCCAGGGGCGTCATCGGTTATTATCAAGGGAGTCGCGTTCGCAGTAGAAATTAAAAATAAAATTTTAATGTAACATACTTCTTGTTATTTTTTTTTTTTTTTTTTTTTAGGCCACGTAAGTCCGCGCTCACTATAAATGTCTGCTCGCTTCAAAAACTATTAGTTCAAGCCTCAATGAAGTCTTGCTATCTGTTATTGAAATAGTGAACTTCATCAAAACTTGACCTATAAAATCCAGATATTTTAAAAAAAATGTATAAAGACATGGAAGCTGAGCATACCTCTCTTTTGTACTATTGCAACTCTCATTGACTTTAATGAGGAAATGTGTTAAAAACAGTATTTGAACTTCAAAAAGAACTTCATTGTTTTCTTCTAGAAAAAAATTTTTTTTAAAAATTTGAAAATGGAATCTTTCTAATAAAACGATCGTATTTATGTTATATGTTTTAAGAACTCAATAAAATAAATGTATCTCTACAAGACTTACATTTTGCAATAACTCTAATCTTGGCAAGAATACAGACAATTATATAGATAAGTAAAAATGTTATCTTAGATAAGTAATTAGATAACTTAGCGTTATTTATCTAGATAAGATAAAAGATGACAAAAATCTATCTAGATAATTTATCTAAATAAGTCTCAACACTATACATGAAACACTAATCACAACTTATTCTTCACTCCCAAAATAATTTTTCTGAGGACGATCAACAACAAAATTTGATTAAAAATTCTTTTACTGCTAATTTACCGCCAGAACTAACAATTTCTGAACAAGAAGAATAGTTGTTGATGTATCAGTTACTGATAGACTTATCCTCAAATTCAGTAACTAAATCCAAATTTTCATTTTTATCTTTACCAGAATTTTAGATATCTATAAAGAAGCAGTAACCGATGGCAGACAATAAAGCTATCAGGACTTTGATTCCATTTGTATATAATGTATACAAATATATACAATAAGTACGAGAATAATGTCAACGATGGAAACGTGGTTGACAAACCCAAGGAAATACAGATACTATTGTACAGTAAAACGCATGTACAATGACATTGATAAGACTAGAAATAATAAATGTTCTTTTATATTACATATTATTATACTTTTTACATCTAAATGATAGTGTCAAATTCCGTTTGAACTTATAACTTCTGTTGTATTTATGTTTATCGTAAATTTATTTCATTTTTTTTCGTTCATATTTTTCATAAATATATTTTATATTTTTAATATATTTAAATATATATACATATGATAATTTATATATAAAAATATATTTCGTTCTACACTATTTTTTAACTGTACACTGAAAACCATGCCATCAATTTACATTCTATCCACACACGCAGAAAAGTCTGTTCACGATGGTTCCTTGGTATTACCTGTCTTGAGCGTACATTTGATTTGAGCCTGTTAAATGATGCTTGGCTAAATTTATTGTATAGTGCAAACTGGAAACTAGTCCAAAACCGATTATTTATTTATGCGATTTCATCTGGATTTTCACATTGCATATCTAATATTTCGAAATGTATCATGTTGTGCGAATTTATTCGCATACGATCACAATAAACAAAATGAACTGTATAACACTGATATCATTGAAAAACATGTATTTTTGATACGAACTCTTACATAATAAAGTAAAAATTATCTTATGTAGAATTGTATTTGATTCCGTTGCCACAATTAGGGACATTTTTATGAGATAGGCGAAGAATGCATGTAGAATGAAATGTGTACCATTTTTTATCATGAATATCCATTTAAACAATATTATTTTTTTATTGAATATTTTGCTGTGGTGCGAAATTCTTAATCTCTAAATTGTTTTCAAATGATACAAACCGTATCCAAATGGGATAATATCGACATAACATTATATTAGTAATGTCTTTCACTCGATCTCATTCTCCTATATTACACTTATTTTATCGGCGATTCCAATCTTGTGCGTATTTACAACTTTTTCATTGACCTAAACTTCAAATTTAACATTTCGTTAGATCCTAGGTCTCACGTCGAAATTAGATGTTTTGAAGCATTTAAGGGGTTTTTTTTTATAAATAAATGAAAATATTTTCGGACTCAAAGCTCAAATTAGTAGTTGAAACACTTTTTTACTCTAGTCCGTCCAATTTGAATAAATCGTCTAAAGTCCGTTTACTGTCACTTACGCTTATTTGGTTGAAAGAACATAACGTATATTTTTTCGGTTTGCTGGTTCTATATTAAGTATTCTTCATATGCCTCATCAATATTCACCCATTGCTGAACATCTTAACTTAAATACACTTATCGATCGTCGATTTTCTATAGGTAATAAATTCCTAAATAAAACTTGCTTGATAGTAAAATTGATTCTTCATCCTTGTAATTTTTAATTTATTTCAATGTTCTTCAAAAATAGTCTAAATACATTTTTATCCGTTTTTACACAATCAATTACTCATCAAATGAACCCACTTAGACGTCTTATGAAAAATGCCTATGAGAATCCCACTTTTGATACCAAGTTAATATCTGTTTCTTTATATTTTTCTTATTGGCTCTTTTTTCTTACCGTTTATAGTATTTTACTTATCTATGTTGTGTTACTTAATGTTGTAATATTTTATCATTTTTTGTATAATTTTTTTTTTATGTAACTGGAATTTTTGTATTAAAAAGGTTAAGCTCGTTTTTAATGTAATATAATTATGAGTAGGGTCTTTCGGCTGAGCATAGGGCGCAACTGGCATACAGTGAAATCTAATATTGCGAACGTAAACAGTGAAAGCTATCCAGGACAGAATCGCACGAAAACAAAGAGACATTTTGTTCAAAACAAGTTCCCAGCTTACGGATAATATCAAATTGAAAATTATATCTACGCGGTGTAATCCGAGACGAGACCCAATCGACGTTCCGTCTAGCACGATTTTCCGTAGTGTTATCATGATGTCAGGACGATGCCTGTAACAAGTTTCTTCATATTCCGTTTTAGATAAGTTACCGGCTCGTCCGGTGCGCGGTTATATTATTACCATCCCAGCAGTGTGGTAATCCGAGACGTGACCGTATCGAATTCCAATACCAGACTGGTTTCCACGTAGCATTAAGAGGACATCCATCTGAGGACGGTGATTTATTGAACACGTATTTGTACAGTACATCGGACGATAACGCGTATGCGCACGCGCGACCGCGGGTCAGCACTCAAAAGAACCGCGACTGTTGCGAACGCGAACGACGAAAAACGCATGTGACCCGCGTGCGACGACACACCGTTAAACGATACGTGCACATGGCTAGGAGATACGGGCGCAGCATTCGACTGCGACACATGCACCGTTTCGGTTGAGCTACGAACTAAAATCACGTCCGTCGCGGGACCGTTTGAATAAATCGGAAGAAAAAAAATAATAATAATAACAAGCAATACTGAACGCGATTTATCAACGTTACTTATTAAATTCAGCATGCACGCCGTCGTCGAACGTAACTTATAAACTAGTCACATGCAATGCGTACGCGTGTACGCTACGTGCACACACGTCCGGTGATACGAATCCGTTCGAGGACGTTAGAACGCACGTTTTACATGGGTGCGAGTGTGTCGCCCTATAGAACACATAGTGCTCCGCAAAGGACCACTCGTTCTCACGTGACAAGGTTAGTGTGGTCGTCGGAACATTATCGGAACCACCGTGGAACACATGCATGCGAAAGCGATATACGTGCGTACAAAATAATTATATTATTATATTAATAAATACAGATGATACATCATACGCTTACTGCGTGCACACTACGTATAAGCATACACGCACATACACACAAACATACACACACACACACACACACACACTTGTATATTAATTATAAATATATATTAAACATATTTATGTATAACGTTGAGAGGTGTATTTGTTGTACCTGTGTCGTATATGTTTGATAAAAGGGCACATCGGTAGTATTATATTTTTGTTGTTGTTATTATTATTATTATTATTATTATTATTATTATTATTATTATACGTATACGCGAGAACACTAATGTGCGGCAACTGGCTCGCGCCCGAAACGTCGTGATGCTTATACGGCGGCCGCTGGTCCGGGACTGTGGAAGCTGTGCGAGCAGTTCCGCCGGCAGGTCAGGGGGCTCATTGATTTTCGGCACCCGTTGTAGTCTCCCCGCCCTGCTGCGCGTCAGTCCGACCCGCGTTCCCCGTTTCTGTCCACCTCATCACGTCTCCGCGCGTGGGTCACATTGCACCGAAGCAGAACGCTTCACGCCCAACCAATCGCCGAGTGCATCGATTCCGAAAAATACGCCCCGCGGCATCCTTCCTCGTCGTGTCCTTCGATAGTAAGTGCGACGGGGGTAACGGTCCCGAAGGAGCGGGTGAATCTTCCTCGCCGTGCTACGAACGTGTGGAGGAGACGAGTTGAGACGGTTAGATGGAAAGAGAGAGAGAGAGTGAGAGAGAGAGAGAGAGAGTGAGGTTGTTGTAGTAATATAAAATAATTATCGTTCCGGAAGGGGTCTGAAGCCAGATATCACTAAGTCAACCGGGAAATGAAAACAATATGGTATGTTGGCTGATGAAAACAATATTGTTTTCACCGGCCACATTATATTTATAGCTGACTTCAATAATTGATGAAAACTGTTATTATAATAATAACATTTATACGTATAAAATTAATATACTTAAAATGTATTTATATGTTTCTCATATTACTATTTTCACGCAGTACTGTTTGACGCGAAATTCCACGTTGTTTTTATCAACAGCGATTCCCAAATGACCATGAGGCTTACAGGTCGTTAAAATATAACACGGTGAATCGTAATATTACCCGTTCGATAGGTCGAACAATGAATTATTATCATCATTAGACTCCACTCAAGCCGTTGCGTCAAGGACACTTCGTTTAATGCGTATAAACGTTTTCGATCAATTATGATTAAACTGTACACCATACAGCTTTGAAAAAATTATTAATTAAATTATTAATTTTTATTTACATATAAAAAAAAAATAAAATGAAAAAATGACCTAACCCACTAAATCATTTTCTGTCATAATTATTCAAAAAATTGCTGATATACTATCTTGATAAAATAAAATCAATAATTATTGTTGTTAACTAATAATTACACATTTCATAAATATCATAATTTTATGGAAAAAATTCATTGAAAATTTAAGTTATAAAACAACCTGAATAACTTCAATATATCAAGTAAAAGAATTGTGTGTAACTTTCTCTCGTAGCCTCAAATATTGTACAGGCACCTACTATTGTAAGAAATTAATATTTTGCAGCATAATATTCAACTGAGATAACGGACGCGGCCAGTAAAACCAATACTGATTTACAGAAATTACCCAGTTTCAACACGCTGAAGTAGTAAAATTGCCTAAATATAACGCCGTTGATAAAAGTTTACCTATTGAATTCATGACGGACAACGTAATACAAAGTCATGTGTTCATATAATGCAATAACAGTGTATTCAAATTCATAATGTTTACAATAAATAACTTGCTAAATATTATAAATTGAAAAATAAATATAAATGTACCTCGTAAGCCGAATACATAAGTTACAATGCAACCAAATATGTTATTTTATTTCACAGTCGAATCAAACATTTACCAGATGATTAAGGATATTTCGAAAGAAACATTAATACAAAATTTATATAAATATGTAATTCTCTTAAATTAACTAAGAGATTATTTGTTTAAATAATTGTTTGATATATATATATATATATATATATATTAATAGAACAAGGAATAATAAATTTCATCTATTGGAGAAGAACGATATATAGTTTATTTCATAGTATTATAATTATTTTTGAATCAAATAACAACAACCATCTAAAAATCAATCTCATTCGATAATAATAAAGTTATTTTTGTTTTCTAATGAATAATAATATGGTAGTATATTTCATCATTTTAATGTTAAAATAAAGAATATATTATACTTTAAATATACATAATACTATAACAGTGCATCAAATTAAGGCGAGTAAATTATAAACGTAATCGTTTTGATTATTTATCGATTTCTTAAACAGATTATCATAATGTTTCCAATAAAAATTACTGTAGAAAACATCAAAACAAAATATAAGGATGTAAACTACTATTGATTTTTCAAGATATATTATATTGCTATTATCCAACGCAAGAAACGTCGATAGTTTATGACAGTAATATTCTAAACTATATACTAATATTATTGAATATTTGTTTTCATTTTAGTGGTTTATCCTCGTATCCTAAGACCATAACTTGTTGGATTTTATTCTTAATCCATTTCAATGTTGGTTTATCATCGTACTCAATACATTTTTCATCACCTCTGAAGAAATAACTCGAATGATGTTCGTCCTGTATAAAAATTAAAAATAAAAAAAATTATAAACGGTTTTTTGGTAAATTATCAATGACGCGTCAAAACGTACTTGTCGGACTTTGAAAATTAATTTATTTTCTTCGATTTTCGGCGCATCTATAATATTATCTACATAAATGCTCCATTCTATCTCCCACGGTCCTTTAGTGCGATATTTTTCTGCTAAAATCACCCGTCTAAAATACATTATCTAAATCAGTTCAAAAAATGATTTCCAAATAAATGCATAATTTACCTTAATGTAATAAGAAGGACCTTTTTACCCTCAGGAAGGAAACTAACATGTGCCCAATAACAGTCATTAGAAAGTGAACGATTTAAAATTTTAAACAGGTGTAAGCCCACTGCTTCGTATAAAGAGTAACTTTTCATTCCCTATAAATATAAATTTGTTGTTAAAGTTAAAATAAATAATAATAATATTCCCCACAAACCATTGGATTAACGTATCTTGGAATTCGTGTTCGCATCACTACATCTTCACCAGACTCTATAACTCTAAAATAACAAAATATATAAATAAATACAAACAAAATATGTTTTATAATACCTTTTAACTCCATCATATGCCATTGACACCTTGTCGGATACATTTGATTTTGACAGCACTGCCAATAAGTTCCGACCAGGACCTCTAAAGAATGATTCTGCAGCACTTTCATCCTCTCCACCTAGACATTACAAGTTAAATGTATAATATATATAAGATATAATATACGCTAAATATAATAATACCGATATGAGGTCTTTGTAATGCACCAGACATAGATAAAAGCACTGACATTTCCGTCCCTTTATGGGCAGATATCACTCGTTCTGGTATTGATTCATCAAAATTCCATTTTTCTTCATTGTGTTCAACAGACGTAAATGAGCCTTGTACACTGTTGCATAAAGGCCCCAATTGCTCCTACAAAAATAAAAATTGTAATTTAATTATTAATAATACAGTCGAATTGAAATATATTTAATAATTAGTTATTTTTCTAACATCAAAGTTGATTTTTTCCTCTATAATTTCGTCCATTTCGTAAATGTTTTCCAATACATCCAAATTAAAAATAGAAACATGACATTGTTTTAACATCTGTCGTGCATAGAATTTCCATCCATAATTAAACAATGAGCTAAATGACTCCTTATATAGTCCTTTTCTTGTTAAGCTATTAATACTACATTATTTTGAAAGGAAAATTAATATTATTTAAAACGAACAATACCAAAAAATCATACTTAAGATTTATAGCTTTTATATCACTTAAACGATTAGCATGACCATCGAGTACATAAAGAAGAGCATCTGTTGCAAAACTACTGGAACTCTTCAATGAGCTAAGCTCTGGTACTTTAGCCGAAAAACTTAATTGTGCATTAAATGGGGAAAAATGAAAATACTCAATAAACGCTTTTCCAGATTTTTTCCCCTAAAGATTAAAATTTAACAATTTTTCAAAAAAATAAATAAATATTAGTCAAAACACTCTTACCGGCGGTATATTAGGGGCATGAAGCGAACTTACATCTTGCCTGAATCTAGCATCTAATGGACATTCAAAAACTGCAAGAAGTGGTGATAAGGTTTTATGCATACTAACCACAAACGTTCTATCTAACTGTACAACAAAATCTTGAACGCTTACATTAAAATATCTAAAATTGAATAAATATATTAGTTTTATTACAATATTACCCAATAAATATACACATTTAAATGTTAGTACTTGTAAACATCGTAATAGTTGGAAACTGATGTTTTAGAATATGCAATTTCCAAAAATGATTTTAAACAACGAGATGTTTTACATGTAGATGTTGGATACAATGCAGTTTTAAATGTACAGTCTGATAACTGATTATCTATCTATAATTTTAAATAACATAAGTATTATGTAATCAAAAAATGTATTTTGAACTCTTTATTAGCATTAGTAGTTTTTATAGCAATTAGTTTATTTAGACAAAAATGTATCTGAAACATATTTAAATAAGTCATATTTATTTTAATCTCACTTGTATTCTATGAATTTTAAATAAAATGGCAGTATTTTTTGAAGTAATTCTACACAGACTCCAAACAGCTGGATTGTATGAACGACGAAGTTGTCCAAAGAATGGTCTAATCATTTGCATTTTATCAAAATCCACCTACATAAAATGTTTATTTTAAATTTTATAATGAAAACTGATTATTCATTTTTCTTACGTGGATATAGTCTTTTAAATGTGCTTTTTTATTTTCATTTGCCCACATATCTTCCAGCCAGCATGCGAGTTCAACTGTAAATGGTTTCCACATATTTCCTACTTTCACCATCCATTCAGAAGCTGAATCTGTTAAACTAACATAGGCAATTTCTTCCATGTGTACACCACGAGAAGTACTCTAAAACATAAACCTTATTTTATTACAAAACCTTAATTATTTTGAAAAATCGTACCAGGGACAATCCAATTCCTTTAATAGATAGAACTAAATCGATACTAGATTTATTATTTTCAATATTTTTTCGCGCTGTTGATGCTGTTTTTTCATCTTGTGTAAAAAGCAATACTCTTTGACCTCCAACGTCAACATAACTGACCCAATAAACCATTACCTTAGCCTTTTTTGTTTTAGTTAACTAAATCGAGCATCAGATTAATAATTATAGATATTAAAAAAAAAAATTAATATTTTACTTTAGGATATGGTTCATCAGAATCTGAATTTTCAGTACTACTATCATCACTTAGTTCTGTTGTTTGACTTGTTATTAATTTCATTAAATTTAAATTGTTGTTTGCGGTCTCTGTTTGTTTTACTTGGCAAAAGCTTATTCTTTCTTGCCCAAATCCTTCTTTTTCATACTTAGCAACAAAACCTTTAGATTTTTTGCTGTACACATTCCAGTAAAGAACACGTTCTTCCGTTGGATCATCCCAAGTATATAAAACTGATTGATTAGGATTTAGTAATGTTACCTTTACATTAATCAGATATTGGGTGAATTATAATATAATATATTTAATAAATATAGAGATTGTTCATACTTGACCCAAATTTTTTTGATGAATTTTTAGAAAAATATCATCACACATATTGTCAACTCGTACTGGGGCATCGTTTTGACAAAACTTATGAAAACTTATTAAAAACGGATTTTCTCCACCACCTGTTACTTTAACTACAAGTGCCCTCTAAAAATAAATTTATTTTTATTTAATTAAACTTATTATTATGTATTTATATTTTTACTCCTCTATCCATTCTAAGAACAGTCTGTTGTTCTTTTATAATTGAAAAATGTTGTGATCCCGATTTGCTATCACGAAATTTAACAAACATTCTCATTGAATCAGTTTCAGGCCAAAAAGGTAGTGTCTTCAATAAAATAAATATATTATATGTTAAATTATTTTAACTACCTATTAACCTAAAAAATACCTGTCCTTGTAAAATATCTGTCCATAAATCTGCTTCTTGGTTATCTTCCATGAAACGTAAACTCCTATTAGAACTATTTACGACAGAAAAATTTGGTAAAAATGTCACAATTGTGGTTAAATGTGGACACAAATGAGATAAAACGGGTTTCATTAAAATTCGGTATTTTTTCTGTCGCTCTTTATCTTTACAAATAACAAGTCCAGGGCAATACACAGCATCCATTGAAAATGCAGATGACCAATTCGAATGATAAGCCCTAAGCTTAATGTATCGTTTTTTTAATCGTTTGTATGAAAACAAAATAGGTTCTTCTGAGTGTGATTCATACACAATATCAGATCGCGAACCCTAATATACAAATAAATTAACTCAAATTAATTAAATAACCTTATATCATTCTTAATATAATATACCCTTAATTGTAATGGTAATCCAGTTTTATTTACAATCCAATATGGAGAATGGATAATAATACGACAAGAATCTTCATTGGTGATTTTAATTGCAATTTTCAAATGTTTATTACCACCATCTGTGTCATGTTCAGTGCTCAAGTTAATAATTTTTTCATTAATATCTTTTCGTAAGTTAAAATTGCCAGACCATGATATACCAAGATATGATGGTACAATTAAGTCAGTTTTCAAAACCCTATGTGTTAAATTTAACATATATACATCAATTTTTTCTGAAGCTTCAATATGGTGCTTGAAATGTGGAAAATTGATTTCTATAGCAAACGGAAGAAAATTGTGTATGATCACTGGAGGAACTGCTCTTAAAGTGTAATTTGGCACGGTTCTTGAAGCTCGGTTAAATACTGATTCTCCTTCTTCACAAACCACCTATAGAAAACTTGTAATTTATATAGGGCATCTAACTATTAATAACACTTATTAATAGTTAAAAATCAACTATTAATTATTACAAATAATATTATACTTATACTCAATAAATAATTCATGTTCTCACCCTAACAGAAAAACTTGGTAAATCATCGACTTTAGATGATGTAGCACACACTAAATCTTTTCCAAAACTTGTATCAATTGATAAATCAGGCCACCAGACTCCTGTATCACTTACAAGATAATTTCTTTAAAAAAATAACATTATTTTATATAAATATTTCCTAATTTAAATACCAATTACTGGCTATGACTTTTTTATTTTCTATTTGACTTACTGCAAATTAGCAGGAGATAAAAATAATTTTGAATGATATGCTACAGCTATTGGTACATTAAAAACTGATCCTGATTCAAGAATTGCTAAAGTACATATAGCTTCAAATGGATTGTCAGACTCTTCAAAAATTTCAGAATCCATTTCAAAAGTATCCATAGCTTCGGTACGGTTATAATGAATCATTAAGGGATAAGATGTATCATTTTTCAACTATAAGATAAATGGTTTATTGAAAAAAGATTGATTTTTATTAATATTAAGTGAGTACCATAAGTGGTGATCTTAGAGTAATTATGTGACTCAATTTCTTAGACACAACAGACACCATAATCCAATATCTAGTGTCATTTTTTATTGGTGAAAGGGCATGCAATTTGTTACACGTACGTTTAGGACAAACCACAATCAAATCATCAAAACCTGCATATAATTATTTTTTAAAAAATATTTTACTTTACTAAAATTAAGAAAATAAACTTGCCTTCAACTTTTATATTTAGCTGATAGTCGGAGATTTTTGTATAAATCAATTCACTAGAATTATCATCGACGTTATCGAAGTTCTTTTTTTTTATTAAATTGTTAACAAAAGTGCAATCATTAGACATGCTAAAATATAAATAATAATATATATATATATATATATATATATATATATCATATATTAATTACCTAAGATTAAAATATTACTGTGAATTTAAATTACAAAGATAGTTATAATATATTGTTGATTAAATATGAAATATGTATCTTCTTCTTCGCTTTTCTCCCAACTCATTGGGGTCAGCCACCCTTGTCCAAAACCTCTTCTCTACTCGAATTGTTATACCTCTTGCGTACACACTAACAGCCCTCATATCATTCTCAATCGTATTCAACAATTTCTTTTTAGTCTTCCTTTCTCCCTTAAACGTTCATTTACTGCTTTGGTTTCTCACATACCAAAAACCATCTCAGCCTATTTTTTCTCATCTTGTCCACTATTGACGCTTTATCTATACTAGTTCACACATATTCGTTCCAATCATATATTCTATCATCTCTTGTTATTCCAATCATCCATCTAAGCATTTTCATGTTCGCAACATTCATACTCTGTTCTATTCTCCTGTCAACCGCCTACACTCCGAACACTCCGTTAATTAAATATTTATCTAATATTTGTTTTTTGTACTTATGAGTAATTTAAATATAAATTCTATAAAATGATTCATGATAAATTAATTAAATAATTATATTATTAACTGACCTTTGCCTAGATATGGAAGATGTTCTAGATCCATCGATTGCTTCTAAAATATGAACTAATCCTTTCTAAAATAAATAAAACACTGTTAATTACTAGAAATTTACCCCAACTAACAAACTGAATATAATAAATAATGTAAATCAAAATACAAATCTTTAAATAAGTGAAAAAGTGGAAAATTTTGAAGTTTAAAAAGAAAAAATAAACAATAATCATTACGTATTTTACTTGGTAAAGTAATGACCAATTGTAGTGTGACCTGGATGCGTTCGTTTAACACTATGAAATAACAAGAATTACGAAACTGATTATTCAGATTTAAATAATGTTAAATCATTTTGTGCGCATTGTGTAAGAAGTAACATTGCTTACGATGATATGCTCATATTGATAAAATTAAAATCTGTCCCTAACAATATCACTATAATACAAGTGTATATGTCCATAATACAAGCGAACGAGGATGAAGTAGAAAATATTTACAAAAAGATAAAAGAACTCATCAACTCAGAGACTTTTAGGAAAATCTAATCGCCATGGAGGACTCAAATGATAAGAGGGTAGAGGGGAAGATGCAGATAATAGAGAAGTTGGTAAATATGAACTCATAACAAGGAATGAAGAGGTAATTGGCTTGTCAAATTCTGCAGAGAGTATTGTTTAGTTATAACACCCCTTTTAAGAATTATAAAAAGAAGGCATTATACATATAAAATTCCAAAATATATCAATTAGAATATATTTTGGTAAATAATAGATACAAAAATAAAATAAAATCCAGGAACTGATATTATCAGTGACCACAACCTAGAAATGATTAAATCCATGTTGAAGTTTAAAAAGTAAGGAAAATAAAAAAAATAAAAAATAAATGGAAAATAGTTGAATTAAAGCGACCAAAAATAAGAAAGTCATTCGAAAAGAAATGTAATAAAAAACTTGAAATTAAAAGTAAGCGGAGATTAGAGGTTTCCGAAAATAGAGAACAGAGATAACGTTACATAAATGAATCAATTGTCGAATTTACAGAAAAAATATTAATTAGAAAAAAATCAACTCCTTGATGTGAATAAATAACAATGAGAATATTACAAGATATAGAGAGAAGAAGTTTGTTTAAAAACAAAACAGATGAAGAAAGTAAAAGACAGTATAAATTGTTAAGAAATAAAATAAACCGAGAAGCAAAAATAGCCAAAGAAATGTAAATCGAAAATAATTATGAAAAAATAGATAACATAATGAAATACAACCAACAAGACAAAAAATTGGAAGGTTATCAAACAACAATTCAATAAAAGGAATAAATGAAAATGTAGGTCTGTATGGAGAAGAAGAAAACACTGACTCACTCTTTGATTGAAAGATACTTTTCATTCAATAACAAATAGGTACAGGGATTCTAAAATCAGAATTTGAAGAAACACTTGGAAAAAAATAAAGCACCAGGTCCAGACAAATTCAATACAGATCTTCTACAACAGGCAGGAAACGAAATAAAGAACGCTCCGTATAAATTAATATGTAAAATATACGAGACTGGGATAATTTCGAGAAATTTTAGATATAGCAGATTATTTATTTTGACAAAAAAACCAAGAATCAACCAAAGCTAAAATTTTAGAATGTTAAGCTTGATATCACATATAGATAAATTACTAATAATTAATATAAGCAAAATGATAAGTAAGAAGCTAGAAGCTAGAATAACGAACGACCAATATGGTTTCTAGATGAACCAAAGAACTGGAGAAACTATTTTAGGTTTGAGAATCATATTCAGAAAGCAAAGTGATAGACATAAAATTACTTATATAACCTTTGTGTACCTAGAAAGCATTTGATAGTATAAATTCAACAACTATTTTTAAAATCATGGAAAAAATTGAGATAGATTTCAAAGACAAATTTTTCTATAAGATTTATAAAGAACAAGAAACCATTATTACTATTAATTCAACAACAAGGTCTGCTAAAATTCAAAAAAGCGAGAGATAAGGGAGTGCACTTTCGGTGACATTGACTAATTTATGATTGATATTATTTATTTATTTAAATTTATCAATTTATTTAATTTTTGAAAAATCAATAAGCATCGTAGAACTTTGGTTAGTTCAAAAAGGAATCGGAGTGAAAATAGAAAGAATACTAACACTAATTATTTGCTTTGCAATTGATATAGTAATTCATGCAACATCTGAGAGAGATTTACAAACAGCGTTAAATATAATAAATATCATGTTCAAAGAATATTATCTAAAAATGAATGCAGCATAAAATAAAGACTAAAACCCCAATATGGTACAAAACGGTCCATCGATAAATTTAGTACTAGAAAATATAGTAATTGTCCAAGCAGACTATTTCAAATACTTAGACAGCATAACAAACTACAGGAAATCGATAAAGGAAATTAGAAGCATAGTTATTCAAGCAAATCATATATTCTATAATATATTATATTATATATTATTATTTATTATTATTATTTATTATTATATTATTATTATTATATATTATATTATAATATATTATATTCTATATGAAGAAATTACTAATATCAACAAATATGTACATAGTTATTAAGAAGAGACACATAAAAGCATACGTTTGGAGTTTGGCTTTATATGGAAACGAAACGTGAACAGGTAATAATAAAGAAAAAAATATTCTGGATGCTCTATAAATATGGTGTTGAAGAAAGATGCAGAGAAAAAGCTGGATTAAAAGAAGAACAGATGAAGAAGTATTGAAAGTAATAGATCATTAATAGACACATTAAAGAGAAGAAGATGGCAGATGATAAGACACACGTTGAGGCATGGGGATAAATTACATAGTTTAATTATTGAAGGAATGATAGAAGGAACACGATCAAGAGGAATACCTAGAACAAAATACATCAGTCAAATAATGTAGAATGTAAGAGTCTTCTCGCGGAGAGCTAAAAAATATGAAAAAGTACAGAGAAAAATGGAAAAAAAAATTGTTTCAGGAGAAATTTGTTAAAAACCAATTCCCGGATTGAAAAGCAAAAATTTTTAAAATACTGTCCAGTAAATTAATAAAAAAAAAAAAAAAAAATGCTTTAATCTAATCTAAACCAACAAGTCTACTAGAAGTTTTACCTTTAAATTGAATAAGTTTACAAATAATAAATTCATACATACATAAAGTTATGATTTTTAAACAATTATTACTTGGGTTATCTTAGTAAATTAGTTTTCTCCCTCTTTCTTAGTATTTATTTTAACAAGAACTTATATTATATTAATTTTCAAATGCTTAATTTAACTAAGGGAATATTATTATTTACTTAATCAATAAATTATAAAAATGTACGTTAATATTTCATACAAAATTATAATAAATTAATGTATTTATGAACAAGATAACATTTTTATTAAATTAAATAATATAAAATTGTTATTAATTTGGAAAAATTAGATGAGTTCGAAACACAAATAGATTAAAGTAATATGTTATAACTTATATTAGTATATTTTATTTACTTATTAAAATAAGATAGACATGTTTACCATAAAATGTATACTTAAATGTATAATTAAATTATAGCTTAATACTAGTAATTATTTTCATAATTTTTGTAATTTCTATCCAAAATAATTTAATTCATATTTTACCAAATATAATTTATAATTTATAATTTACCTCCGTTTTTTGATAAAGCATAACAATAGATCTCACTGCAAGATCATTAACTAAAACAAAACTCTCAGTAGAATCACAATCATCAGTTTTTGGATTATATAGTGATTTTATGAGAGTGTCAATAACAGATATGTTAGCTGGAGTAAATGATACTTCTAGCCTATCAGTTTCAACAATTATATATGTAGATATTTCTAATTCTTCAGAATCATTTTCCAACCCAGAATCACTAGAATCACCTAAAAAATTACATATTTAAATTATATAATATTTATAAAAACAGTATTTTATTAATATTACTAATTTTTTTCTTTAAAATTCTATCTTCATTTATACTTCTTGCTTCGTGTTCAGCTACACTATCATCACTAGAATCTGTATTAGTTATATCTTCATCACTAAAATCACTGTAAAAAAAATTTAAAAAATAATTTGATACACCTATATATATATATTACAATTTTATGCTAACATACTCTGAAATTAAATGTGTTACAGCTTTAGCTAATTTATCCATAACTCCAGTATCTTGATCTGAATCTGAATCATCAGAGTACCATTTTTCTAAAGATGTTTCTAAATTTATAGATATATTTATTCCAAAAACAATTATTTATTTATTTATACATTTATAAATGACAAAATTATTAGCTTAACCTTTTGACTTCACTGTTTTTCTGATAAATTTCATTTCAGCTTCACTTTCATCATCTGAACTTTCACTCTCACCTTCTGCAATAGATTGATGAGATCGTACCATTTCATCCAAATCAATATGTTTTTCATTCAACTTTCCTAAGAAACCCTATAAACAACAAATAGTTTTTACTAAAAATATAATTGTGTATAATGTTGATATATACCTTTAAAGTTATATTCCAAGGTTCAATAAATGGTTCCCAAACACTCAAATTACAATTATAATATGAAGCTCTAACATTTATGCTCCCTAAAAAAAATGTATAATATGATAAAGTATAATATTTATAGCTCAAACTTTTAACAAATGTACCATTTAACTGCAGTTGATCAGACCAATCTTTTAGTTGAACTTTCAAAGATGATTTTAATATTATTAAAGGGATATCTTCTAAATCTAATTCTTCTACCTCAAAAGATATATTTATATCTTGTACATAAAGTTCAAAATTTTCTGATTTTACATCAATAGTATCAACAAATTTAGATTGAAAATATGAAAATAATGTTCCTTTAGATAATAATTTATTAGGTAAATAACTTGGTACTATAGACTTTGGAGTCCATAAATCATCATTTTTAAACTCCCAATAAGATGATCCGCAAAATTCGTACTCTTCGTCGTAATGTAATTCTATATAGTCAATTACCTTTAAAATAAAACAAAAATTATTATTTTTTTAATAATTAAAAATTACAAACTTACGTTGAGAATTATGTGAACTGTACTTGTTGATAAATTTAAAATTAAGGGACTAGAACTCATTAAAATTTCAATTGTATCCCGATCACCTGACTTTAAAGTTTTTGAAAATTCTATATCACATGGATGTAAAACCTATAAATCATTAAAAAAAATGTAAAATCAAACAATTTTAATTAATTACAAGTGAAAAAATATCAATGAACTAATATATTTGTACACGTACCATTTTTTCAGCTTTTCTTTTGGTTGATACTGCTAATATATGAAAATTGGACAATGAACAAACCAACCGCTCTTCATGTCCTGGATGACGACTATAATCTAAAAGGAACTCTGTTCTACACAAAAGTACTTGATCACGAAAATCTAGTTCTTCCATTCCAGGAGGTAATATTACTATTTCAGGACGACCAAAGCGAACAGATATAGTTAAAGCTGAACAAAAATTAAACAATATTATTTTTTTATTCATATCACTTAATTTAATTTACACTAGTTGCTAATAGATAAAAAACAAACAATACCCGACTGCTTTTCAGCGTTCAATGTTTTTTTCTCTACCATTGGTTTTTCATCTCTGTATTTTCTACGGCCTTCTGAACTAATCAATGGAGATGCTAAAGTGTCATCAGTAATTTTTCTTTTTGTCGGTAATGAGTCAAGTACAAATTGTATTAATTCCACAACAAATGGAATAGAAACATTTAATCGAGTTTTATCCAAATGAATATGTACTGTCCTGTCACCTGAATATGTTTTTTCAAAGGACAAATCAAACAATGGTGGCGTTGATACAGATATAAGTACTTCATTAGATGAATCCGATGGACCAATAGATTCAAATATCCTATTTATTTATATTGAAATTTAGATTTTTTTTCAATTATTTTATGAAGCATACTAAAATATTATGCTTACATTTTTTTAGATCTATTGTGTCTTCTGGTATCTTCTAACACACATTTTTGTACCGTAGTACTTAAAACCACTCTATCGTCTGAAAACATATCTATCTTAATATTAATGTCATCCAAGTCTAATTTGCATAATGAATGATTTATATCTCTTATAGGAGAACTTAAAATCTAAAACAAAATTTTAATTGAAATAAAAATTAATAAATAAACTTGTGTTAATATTTATATTTTTAAAATTAGTATTAAGCACTGACTTCATCAGAATTTGCAAACAAAGCAATTTGTATACTATCTACATTAAATTTGAAATCGACTTCTTGAATGGAAACTTCATGATTAAAAAACACTTGTATCTTTTTTAAATCTTGATCTTCTTGGACCTCAGAAACATGTGGCATTATCATATAAACTAATTCATCAATACAATATCCATATTCAAAATTATCTGCCCAAACTTGTAAAAATGTTGCAAAATCTTTTTGTCCCAAATTAATTTGTATATTATCAATAACTCCGTTTATCCAATACAAAAGTTTATTTGTTATATTTTTTTTAATATCTAAACGGATCCCGAATGGTTCAACCATTGGTTCCTATAAGAAATTGAAATCAATTAATACTAGTTTTCAATAATAATATTTAACTTTGCAAATACTTGTATAACAAGTGTTCCGTCCAATGTCATAATAGCTCTAGATACATTAATTGCATCCCAATTTGCTAAAATATTATCAATTATATCAATATTATCATAATCCTTTTTTAATTGTTCTTTAAAAAAATTTTCAACAGTAAGATCTCCTAAACTGCATAAAATAACATTGGGAGATGTAGAATTTTGTGGAAACAATACTACAGGAACATGTAGACATATTGACAAATGAATTTTACTCTTCCAACCCTTTCTTAAATCTGGAGTAAAAGGAAAAATTACTTTATGTATACGTTGACTTAAACCAACAAGTTCTTCAGAAATAATGGGCTCCATGAAATACTAAATTAAATATAACATTTAAATAACGAGAATAACAAATTACGAAGAAAAAAATATTATTTTACACTAACTTGAAAATCTAATAAAATATTGCATAAAATAGTAATATGCACTCGTCCGATGTACACCTTGATACTTCCATCTGATTTAACGTCATCTTTTCTTGCATCAATATTAGTTTTATATAGCCTTGGGTTATGCCGCACATACTTGAATTCCAACAGTTTATCTTCGTCTGTATATAAAAGCTAAACAAATTATGTATATTAAAATATTCTCCTGAATTTTTTAAATTTTATTCAAATAATATACCTTAGGATACAACGTAACTTCAGATAAATCATCAATACTCATATTCATTGCATACAATCTAAACACCATACGATCGTTTGCTTTAAACGTGCAATCACTTTCCAACCCACCAATCTAACCACAAAATGATACGTATATTGATATATATATATACAAAATGTCATTATAACTATGTATTAAAAATGACAATCGATATTTTTAAAATGTACCTTAACGTCCAAAAAATCTAATCCAGTATCACAAATTAAAATTTTACAATTCAAAATTGTAGCAGAGTAACTGAACTTTGTTGCACCTTGAGGCACAGGTGGATCATCATTGGAAAAACAACTATTTATACAACTTTGTATATTTTCTGTTGTCAAAACTGAACAAATCCTTCTATTACTGAGTCTGGAAAGGGATATTTTTTAATTATTACATAATAATGTTATTGATATGAATAAGACTTACTTTTGGACAATATATTGCAAATATTTGTAAAATGTTATAAATGCCGTTCGGTGAAATACAAATGATACATGATTTAAATCTAATACTAAAGACTTTTCAACACTGTGGAAATGACTTTTGAAATCAGGACAATCAGCTTTTACCTAAATTATATAAAACAAAAAAATGTAACTTAATAATGAAATAATAATTATGCATAAAGTATTTATCATCAATACTTTTCTGTATAGTAAATTAATAGATTCTTGTACTAAGCAATTGGAAGTTACTGAAAATAATTCGACAAACTCGCCGTTTTTACACGTGTGTTGCAAATCATATAAACTAATCGATCCAATAGATGTTTGCACAGCTGGACCATATTCCATAATTGCCAAATCGAAACAAAACCGTTTTAATGTCAAATTTAAATAAGATTTTTCAGATCGATCATTGGAACGACGAAGATTAAGAGATATCTAAAAATTATAAATTAGAAGACACCTATAAAATATTTAAATTTAAATTTACTTCTCCAACGACGCATCTGAAAAGAGATGTTATTGTGTTATTTGGTGAAACATTATCATCAAATCCAGGTAAATCTACTGTACGAGCCCAAAGTTCAGCAAATTCTTCATCACTAATTTCTGATGATACAATACTTCTATAAAAATTGAAATAAACTTTAACATTATTTTATTAATTTTTATTCTGGTTAATTTGAAGAAAAAAAATTGTTAGATTTATATTTTATTTCATAAGCTTTATTATTTTTTGGAGCAATTGAAACCATTAAACATCAATAAAGTGATTTATATAATTTTGTCATATTATTACAATAGGTTAAAGTATTTTTTTATGTTTTACTGAACATTTAGAATGTATAACAATACTTAAATTAATTAAAAGTAACATTTTAACAACAAAATAAATAAAATATAAACCTAAAAAGTTCTAAAATATAAAAGCTATAGATGTAATAAAATTCAATTATATAATAGCTTACTTTTTTTCTACATCTTTAAAGGCCTTTTTAGCTTCAGCTCTTTCTTCAACTGATCTAATATTAATGCTTTTAAATTTTTGATAAAATGCTAAAGTAGATTTCAATTCTTGTAACTCTTCTATATTTTGATGTAAATTAATCTAAATAGATTTTCAAATAGCGAGATTAATTTTAAATTTTAAACTAAGAAAATAAATCTTATAAATAAAATCAAACTAACTTTATCTAAAATATATACTTCATCATCATCACTATAATGTCTTTTTATTGTTGCTGATAATACATGGTTCATTGGTAATGGTGTGTTTTCGAAAAAATCTAATATAGAATTAATTTTGAAATCAGATAAGTTCAATTTGATACTATGTACTGAAATATTAGTTTTTCTTTTTGCTAATTGTTTATATTCAGGTCGAATACTATTTGACACAACAATTTGTACAAATGTGTTTGCAAGAAAGTGCATGGTAGAATCAGGCTGACTTCTTAAACTCCTCCAATCATTTCCTACAAATTAGATCATACATTATATAAAAAAAAATTAGTACATTATGTATAAGTACTAATTACTACATTATAAATTAATAATTTTTATTAAATTATAGATCATTATTTGAAAAATATACTGAAATCCAAGGCTGGGCAAGTTATTGATGTTTTTTTAACTCAGTTAAGTTAATTCACATGAGTATTACATAAATTAAGTTAAAAATTTAGTTAAAAAATATCGTTAACTTAACTTCAATTGAAACCTAAATGAAGTTAATTACAAAAAAAAAATGTACATTAAGTGCTGATATAAGTTTTATATATATATATACAGAGTTGGGCATTAGTCGAATAAAATATTATTCAATTGACTATTTGAATAAAAAATTATTCTTCATTGATTTATTCTTAATTTTATTATTGATTTTTATTTAATATATTTTATTCATTATTCAGTTATTCGTTATTCGTTATTCCCTATAATTATATAAATAATAAATCTAAATCCTAAATAATGATGTATAATAATAATAGACTTATTAATTAAATTTAAATAATTTATATAAAGGTAATATATATTAATACATATAATGATTGAAAAAATATATTAAATATACTTTTATATTTAATATCATTATTATAATTATTAACATTCATAATTTTAACGAATAAATTTATTCAGTACACCACAATTATTCAGAATAAAAAAATTATTCTTTATTCATAAATAAATTAGTTATACATGCTTTTATTTTTTATTCTTTATTTTGATTTATTTTTTGCCCAACTCTGTATGTATATATATATTAACAATTTACAACAGATCTTATGTAGAATATATTTTATTAAACTCTAGAGTAGAAAAATATACATTTCTTCATTGGGATTGTTTTTAAGCACTCAAATATCAAATTGACGGTAGTTTATTTATGGTTTGTTTTTTAAAAATTTTCATTCAAATCACAAATAATAAATATAATTTTAAAAAAGTATTATTTTTAACATTCAATTACAGTATGAAAACTAAAAATAATTACTGCAGCTGAAAGTGTAACTATAAAATTATGCAGACACTAAATGTATACAGTAGATACAAAATATTAAAATAATTATACAATATTATTTAACTATATTAAAATCAAAACAAATAAAACAGTACAATGAACAGGTTAATTTAAATGCCTATTGAATTTCAATAAAAGAGATATCTCAAAATTTTGATCAGCTTTTAAATTTCTTCTCATATCCAATAATATTTAATAATATCAATTTTATTTAATAATATCATCGATTATGGAACAGTTTTAATAATAATTGTATTCTATAATCAACGATGATAAGTACCTAATTATGTAATATAGATTTACGGCCACTTTTCATTAGAATGGTAATGTAATTCATGGGTATCAGAGCTATTTTTACTTAATAATCTTAAGACGGTCGACTACTTTTACCGAGACTGGTGGGACCCAAATTATTAGTTAATATCATGATGAATAATGCTCTTATCTAAAAATTCCTCGAAATTTTTATTTTTATATTTTTCTAAATTCCATAAAATTGTTATTGAATATGGTATTTTACAAAATATTTTTATGGTCTTGATATCAAAATTAACTTGATTGGAATAAATTAAAAATAATACGTTAATTTATAAGGAAAAAAGTTAAGTTAATAAATTAAATTAACTTTATTGTTAATAAAAAGTGTTGCAAATGATACCGATTAAAGTAATAATGTATAATGTAATTTTTATTTTGAATTTCTTTGCATTTTATGAAAAATTTAATTCTATATGCATTTTTAGAGCACATTTTGCTATTTTTATAGAATTTTTAAAGAATTTATCAATTAATTCTTAAATATAAGGATATTTGATCTCGCGTTTCGGTGTTTGTTCACTCAAAACTTACACGTTTAGTATGTAATCTACTAAATTGATGATGAACTTATAAATATGAGCATATCGACCACATGCACTTATCAAAAATAGAACAAAATGAAGACAGTCAAATGAAATTTTTCCATGCAAGAGTCTACCGACGATCAAATGTAAATGAATAGAATGTAAATGTTAAAAAAATAATTGAATTATATATAATATATAACCTATTATATTATTATTATGTTAAATTAATATAATTAAATATGTTTGATAACATGATTTTTATAATATCGTGTTTAAACTATAATAAATACATTTTAACGCATTTTTTATAATTTTTTATGAGCATTTTTTGTAATTTTTTAGAACATTAAAATCTCAGATCTACTTATGACTAATTATTATTTTATAATAATTAATTTTAAAAATTAACCTGTGCTACAAAATATTAATTGAAATCCATCAATATCGATATGATATCGATCATATAGCTTTTCCTCCATTTCCATTTGTGTGACATCATCCAAACAAATTGTTTCTGGTTGTAAATCACTTTTAATTTTAAGGCCACCAAAATCCACCACCATTACATTTTCACCCCTACCATAAATAAAACATATTATGATCAACACTTATCATAGTTTTATAAAAATTGTACATACTTTTGAATAGATCCAAATTCAGGTATTACAACATATGGTAGATGAAGATCAATATTTAATAGAATTTTTCTAAACTTAGATTCAGGTCTATTTGAGTTGAATATTTTTTCAAACATATTAGAAATATTTTTATAAAATTTTTCAATCGTAGATTCAATGTTAATTTTTTGATTATAATAAAAGAAGCTGAGAAATGCAGATATAGCAAACTAAAAAAAATATATATATATATGTATACACAACCATAATATAGTTACCACAGTAAATTCTAATTTGAAAAACCAACTTCATGATAAACCAATTCCATTGGTTCTGATGAAATAGTTAATCCATATTCTGCCTCTGAGTTAAGTGGATTTTTTTCGAAATCAATACTCAAAAAATATTTTGATGAATTTCCTTGTAGCAAAAAAGGATTAAATAATATTATCTAATTAAAAATTATAACCTGAAAAATCACTCTTCATTACCTCTCATAGTACACGTGTCAACTATTGGAACAAGACTATACTCAACAGAAGCTTCCACATTTATACTTTCAATTCTTGTAGAAATTTTGTATGCTTTAGCTGATGGTCTAGTTTCAAGACTGCTCATCAAATGGCCAAATGTGATCACCATTAATTCGTTGGAGCCACTAATTAAACTAACCAGGCAGTTGGCTATTGTTAAATTTATTTTATGTTCTGAAAAATTTAGTTTATAATAAATATATATATATATATATATATGCCTAAATATCTAATACATTTTATGTTTATCTAACCAACCTATATATTGTTTTGGCTTATTAGATCTAGATATTTCTGATCCATCAGTCTTGCACAATAAATCATTAAGTCTATCCTTTTCTGATTGACTAAGTAAATTCCAAAACGTTTTACCTTTATCAGATGTTAAACATAAACGGTACATTGATTTAGAATTTGCAGAACCCCACCATTTTGACTGAAATTCTTGAATAGTCACACATTCAGGATTCTCTTCAGAAAGCTACATGTATATATATATATTTTTTTTAATAAAGTAATTCAAAAAGAAAAATTAATAAATTAAAAATTAATTTCACACCTGGATTTTAGCATGTTCTCTTGCTAAAACTAAATTAAATATATCTAATTCATCTTCAAGCATTTGTAAATCAATTTTTAATTCCATATCATTTGGATTCAGTAGAACTTTTTTGTATACATTTACATAGCTTTTATAATTTTTCCTGAAATACACACAAAATTAAATTTTATTTATAAATTTGTATACTACATTTAAATAATTAATTAATTAAATTTATTATTCACCTATGTGTTTTTATTTTGTGCCAAACTAATGTAATCCTCTGTCTTAATATACATTTATAAATATAAATCCACCAACTTTTAGAATCTTTCAAAACAATATTATGAGGACGAATGTCACGATAAAATCTACAGTAAAAATAAATGATTAAATTAATACATTAAATTAGTAGACCTTGTATCCTAACAAAAAATTGTTTTAAAGTTTATTTATTTTTTTTAATTTAAGTATTGTTAAAACTATAAAGTAATCATTTTGATAATTATATTAATTAACCTATTGATCTGTGCTAATTTCATAAATTCAACTGTTTCCATCAAAGCTACAAATTGTTTTCTAGACATCTGTAAAGCAGCATCCTGAAGAACAAAGTCAACGAGTAATTTAGGAACTCGCACTTCATTTGACTTATTTATTATTATTTTTATTTTTAGGACGACTGGTTTCAAAACTAATTAACAAATATAAAATTAAGAATATTTTAATTATTGAGAATATTTATACATAAAAATACTCACTAAATTCTAAAGGCTCGTCATTTACGTTAAAGTTATTTAAACCTGATCGCATTTTATCCTGCCAATCTGATTCTATAGTTTTATTATTATATAATAAAGTAGAACACATAGTATTACAATAAATTGAAGCTGAATCTATTTTAACGATTTGATATAAAGAACTCTGTCCACGTTGTTGTGACAAAATTGGCTTCCATTTGCTAAAATCAAAAACAGTTAAAGTCATAGTAAAACGTCTTCGTTTTTATTAATATTAATTAATTGTAACCTGTTGGTCGTTTCTAGAGAAATAGATTGTATACATAAACCTAGAGCTCTATGAGAATCTATATTAGTTACTGAATCTTCAAATCTAATATGAACGCTTCGAATATATATTTGTAAATTATTCATAACAGTTGTTATTAAAGTTTCAAGAAAACTACAATTTTCCATTGAGCCTAATACAAATAACAAGAATATATTAAATACTTAAACATTTAATTTTTATTTAATTAAATTATATTATAATTACCATTTCCAAAGATAGATAAATTGTCAATACTTTCTAAAATTGTTTTCTTTGCAGCTCTCATCAAACGTTTTTCTAATTCTGTATCCCATTCTCTATCAAGAACTTGACCAGCAACAATGAATATTTCCTAATAAATATTTTGTTCAGTATTGCAACTACAATAAATTAAAAATATAATTTAAATACTTCAATTTTTACGACCACTGGTTGACTAGAAAGTCCATTCCAAGGTATGTTCACATTAAATTTTCCTATCGATCCAGCTTTCACTTCAATGGGCAATCCGAGTTCATACTACTTGTGAAAATGGAAATTATTGTGATTTATTTTGTTTAAATATTATTAAACGGCAATACGTTACCAATGCTTCGGTTTTCAACTTTAAATTTGACAGCAATACATTCCCTCCGAATATACCAACATTTAAGTTTTCTAAGTCCAAATCTTCTATATACTTGCCCAAGTATCTGTTAAATAATGATGCTACAATACCCTCAAACATGATTAGAGGATATTTGTGAATTAAATAATTTTGTTTTAATTTTTTCCGTACCTACATTATTTTAAAATGATTACAAATGAAAAAGTTCCGTATGGAACTTGTAACTGAGACATGTGGTGAACCCTAGCGAGAAGCTTCGAAAGTTCGAATATTATTGATCCATTTAAACACGTGGGAACGGTCTTGTTGACGTCATACGAATTTCGGAACCAATATGGCTAAAATATACATACATACATATATAAAAAATTTGTACAATATATATAACAATATTTAAAAATACTTCAAATAAATACAAACTTTATTATAGATATTTTTTATAAATACAAAATAACTTTAGTTAAGAAATCATTAATAAATTATAGCGATTTGAAAAGTTTAATCAACAAGTTAAAGTGTGTGTGTAGTATAAAAACTACCTTATTTGCTTATTTATTATTTAGTTTATAAATCAATAAAATACGTTTATTCTGAATAAGATAATTTAATTCAAAATACGAATAATTATTCATACTTCAACCTGAATTAAAACGTTATTAGTTAGAATTACACTTAGTATAACTTATATTAAATAATTGCGTTAATACATTAACAAAAAAATCATACATTTTTTATAAAATGTATAGATACTAATTTTGTTATTACATTATTATTTTTGTTATATAAAAATTATTTATAAAATACCGCTTTAAGAAAGTGCATTTAAAAGAAATAGGTATATTATAGTTGATATTCTAACATTTGTATTCATACATTACTTTTTTTTTTATTTATACATTTTTTATTTTGACGACACAGTTATATTGTTCAGCGTAATAGAGAAAAACGAAAACAATTTACTATGGTTTATAATTTATCTATTATGTGTAGGATATAAAAGATAACATAAATTAATTTTTATGTTTTATATTTTATATTTTCTACAAACATCA
Organism: Sipha flava; assembly: GCF_003268045.1. NCBI lineage: Eukaryota > Metazoa > Arthropoda > Insecta > Hemiptera > Aphididae > Sipha > Sipha flava. Next base: position 2,019,087 of record NW_020272917.1, read on the forward strand.
TTTTTTATGTCAATGTCAAATTAGTTTAAAAATTTTAAACTATTTTTTTTATAAAACATTATATTGTTTTGAACCATAAACATTCCCTGTTATTATTTATAATTACCGAATGCCACTTAACTATAACTTCCTTTAACCTTGATCACTTCATATTAAGTTAATATTACATCAACAATTATGTTTTAAATACAATGTTAAGTGAAAATATTATTAGTTACACGTTTACTTAGGTATTACGTGTTACGATGTAGGTCATGAGGCATGTGTATTTTTAACTTCCTGTAGTTAACCTTAACAATGAAAAAATAATAATTCAAACAATTGGTCCAGACCTTGACAAAGATTTAATAACTAATAATTTTCTATTAACTCGTATTGTTATTTTTACTGAAAATATAGACATTTTATTTAAAATTGATGGAACAAGCAAACTTATTTTCAGTGTTCAGATAACTTTCAACTGTTAGCACAATAATTTCACGATAAATATTATTTAACGAGAAAAATGCAAAAAGTGGTTTGTATATGTATTTTCGCAATCATCTGCCAAACAGTATTTGTAAGTTCTTACTCGAATTAAATAAAATCCGTACGAAAAAATATAACACTATAAATAGCTTGTATAAAATAATATACTTATAGATTGCTGGGTTGGAGAGAACATGGAATTTGCGCCAAAAAAGAATGACATATGATGAAGAATGTCGAGCTCTAATGCCCGGACCGGGCAAGGTATATAATAGTACAAGATATTTATGTTAAATATACAGTAGAACTTATAGTAGTATAGAAGTAGTCTTATCCAGACTAACTATTGTCGAGGGTAGTTTAGATAAATAAATTTCCGGGATAATTAGTCTCAGAATGAAACTGTCCATATTTACCTTCAGTCAAAACCATTGTCATTTTATTTTTTTTTCATTCGTTATCACCTTTTCCAACTAAGCTATGAACTATTTCATTATCTGATAGTATGTGGCATCCTAGATCAATTGTGTCCATAAGCAACCACTCATTTAGATTACCTTTATCGCAATCCCATAATACGAAATATGATTACGATTAACGAGTTATTAAAAAAAATAGACCATTTTTTTTCTTGTTTCTTTTAAGTGGATGTCCGGTAGATTGGCGTTCGGATAATTGGAGTTCTACTATAGTTTTAACTTTTAAATAATTTTTAACATTTAAATAATAACCTTATTCTTTATACAGAGGGAATAAATAATAATAATAATAATGCATGACTTCACGATAAAGAATTTGTAAAAAAAATGTCTATAATTTGACATGGCTATATATAATAAACATTATACGTATAACCTTCATTCATAAATATTTCAAATTAATAACTTAAGGAATTATACCTTTATATTTTATATGCATATCAGAGTACATCGAATATTGTAAATAATTATAATTTTACCCATTATTAAATGTAAAGTTCTAAAAATATTGATTTAAAATATATGATTATTAATAAAGTAAAAATTCAGGAGACTAGGGTCCAAATTAATCATACGCATGGTAGGTACGTTGGGTAGTGAATTATATGAATAGTTTGTTACATGGATGCTAATTTCAAAACCCTGTTTATAACGGGATCTATTTTTAATAATATGAAATGTAATCATAACAAATATAGGTACGCCTAGTATCGATCTTACTATGAATTAAGTTACTTTAATAAAAGAAAATATATAATTTCTTAAAGTTCAAACTATATTGAATATGTTTAAAAAATTTCCATACATTTATAATGTTAAGTAAATGTAAATCTTTTTCTTTATCAGCACAAACGTTTTGAATTCATCTACTAATTTTTCAATACTGAATTCTGATGCCATTTTTGCTCCATAAATATTAAAATCCGTGAAAAAGACATTCTTGAACATAGAGTTTCTTAGTTTAGACTGCACAATAGACAATTTAGAAAAACTTCACTCACACGAGCAGCTTGTCATAAGTATTGTTGGAGATTGTGTTAAAGCTTTATTTGAGAGTTAGTTTATTGAAGTTTCAAAATTTTTTTTCCGGTTATTCTATGATAACCAATTCAGCCAAAGTGCATTTTTTTTAGTTGATGACCTTATAATAGATGTTTAGTCAGCCATATTTTTAATAAGCTTAATTTCACAATTTAATGTACTACTTATCCAAATTCAATTTTTCCTTCAAAATTTAAATATCAATACTGTCAAGTTTTCATTGAATTAAATTTCTTGTTGCTGTAATTAAACTTAAAGTTTTATGGCTGAAACGCCGTTTAACCCCAGAAAATATTTCATCTAAAGTTGAAAAAAAGACAAAACATTTTATGCCATTCATTATTTTTCCACAACTAAACGAGAAAAATTTTGAATTTTATAAGATTATTAAATATTATAATTTTATTTTCACTACAAATCTTAGTCTCTTCGTACATTTTTCTTAAATTGTCATTGTCTGTTCTTAGGTTATTTGAAGATTCTTTAAGTGATTGGACTGTCCAAACAGTTGATAAAGAGTTAAATTCAGTTTATTGTAAACTAAAATTACTTAAGGAACTAACTTCCACAAAACAATAAAGTATTTGAATTATACCAAATAAATTAAATACTAAATAAATTTTTTTCCTAATGAATTGACAAGTATTAAGTTTAAACAATGGCCATAGTAATGAACATGCATAACATTAAGACTTGATACTTTTGCTTTGGCTTGAACTCCGTTATAATGTTCAAACAGTTGCAGCATCATCATAATAAACAGCAATAACTGATTGTCAATCTATCCCGACTGGATTAATTGTATCTGTAAGAGCATTGAAAATATACTGCACATTTATTGAAGACATTTTTTTAAGTCCAACTTTAGCTCTTATGGATGATTTAATTTTTATCAGTTTTCTTATAATTTAACACTAGTTTTGTCAAATCTTTCTAAAATTCTGTTTCATTGTACTATCATAAAAGCAATTTCGAGTGATGACAATTTTTTGATAAAATTTGATTCAACCTATCAGAATATTAATAACAATAATGTTAAAATTATACTACAAAGTAAATACTAACTATAGTTAAAACATTGATAAATTTGTATACTTATACCTACAATCATTTTAATCCATCATTAGGTGGTTATTCTTTTATCTCTACTATGATTTAAATTTATTGGCTATAAATGTATCCCAAAGATGTAATATAAGTAAATAAATTATTCTATTACTTCTTAAGAATTCAGTTTTTACCAAAATTCATCAAAAACACACTTGAAAAAAGAAAAACTTAAGAGTTTAGTCGCAAGAAATGGAATTACAGTAATGTAAACTTCTTTTACAGTTTGTCCACAAGTTAGATATTAACATTGGGTTAAAACATTGTTTCCAGACAATTAACAGTTTAATTTTTCTATCTAAATAATTATATTTTTAGACTCAAGTTACTGCTAATGTGTAAATATGCAAAAACAATAACTTAAAATATAATAGTAAATATTGATCTAATTTTTTTTTCATGGTTAAATTTATGATAATTTGTCTAGCAACATGCTAAAATAAATTTGAATTATGACATGGACGTTGAGATATTAATATGATCTAAGTATATATTTTTTCATGTCTTAATAGAAATTAGTTGAATGTTGTCAAATGCCAAATATATTACCTGGTTTGGACAAAGAATGGGAGACATGTTTTGAAACATTTAAACAAATGAAGGACAAGCCAGATTCCAAAGAATATAAAGAAATGGTACACGGAAAAGGTAATTGTATTAAAATATTAATTATAATTAGAGCCCGGATTTATATGCATTTAAAAAGTTTCAAATATAATGCAAATATGCAAAGAAAAAGTGATTAAATATGCAATTATATGCATTATGTTAAGAATTATAAAATGTGATTTAAACCACACTTTTTTACCAAATAAAATTCTAAATATTTTATAAAAACCAAAAAAATTGATAATATCTACTGCTTTATATTTCAAATCATTTAAATCAATCTAAAACTTTCAGGAAACTTAAAAACGAGAATACATATAAAAAAAAAATAACTAAAAATCAATATTTTAGATTTTATAAATATTTTAGATCATTTGAAGTTACCTACTGTAAAAAAACTAATAGAAAACTTAAAAAAAAAAAATTCAAATCTTTTAAAATAGTATTTTTTAAACTTAATACCTATGATGTCTATTCATGCTCTATTTGAGGCAATTACAAAATTTACTGTAAATATAAATAATTTATTAAAAACCATTTAATATGCATTTATGAACAAATATGCAGTATAAAATTTGATGTTTAAATTTGGTGTGATATGAATCGTGGATATTACAAACCTCTATAGACGTGCATACACATAGTACAAACATGCAAATACATATAAACACGGGCTCTAATTATAATATATTATTTATATTTTTTTAAGAGGCAAACGTTTTTTAAAAAATTGCTTATTATTTGATATTAAACTTTTTACAACTTTATAAAAACTCACAATATAATGTTGACTTAGCACTTAACCTTATCAGAATACAAAATATTGATAAAATTGCAATTTTGAAATAAATATGGTGATATTCAGTATTAATGTAAAAATTAAATATAATTCTTTGCCAACTGATTTAATAATAATATAAACAATCAAATTTACTCATTATGAATGTACACTATGTTACATACTCGTATACCTACAAAATATAACAAAGTGTATTGATAGATGTATTGAATTTCTAGGTTTAATCATAATACAATTTGTTTATTGCAGATCCCCCATGTCTATTTCAATGTATTTTTATACAATCTGGATTGGTTGTAAGTAGTAAAAAACTTCAGAATCAATTAACGTTGTTATACATACATTTGACATTTTTGCTTATTATAAATTCAGGCTAATGATGGAAAACTTAACAAAGACAAGATAATTAAAAAAATGAGTGAAGGAATGAACAATGATGAAAAATGGAAGTCTTTGTGGCAGCCTAAATTCAATAAATGTTATGATGAAAGTAAAGCTTACTTATATTTGTTCTTTAATTTTTAGTTTACTTTGTAGATTAATTTTTAATAACTTTTTCCTATTTTAGCTGAACATGAGGAAAAAAATCCTAATCCCATGGTTATAATGAACACTCCTGCAGGAAGATTGATGAAATGCTTTTTGAGAGATATGTACATGGTAAAAATTATAATTTTTATATACTTATTTCAGTTAAACAATTGTTAAAATATTTACTGTTTTTGTCAAAGTTTAAATAATTATTATAATTATTGACACTAATATCAAATGTATTTGCATATAATTAATTATTTATAGTTTTATAAAAACAATCTACATACATTAATGTATATAAGTGGTTGTTTAAAAACTTAAATTTTTTCAATTTTATAAAGCAGTGGAAAAATCCAACTTTTACAATAGAGATTTACAATTAATAATAAGGTCAAAACATTTTTTTTTTTTTTTTAACAATTTAATACCTGTTTTAATAAGTGTTAAATAAAATAATATAAGTAAAAAATTAGTTTTATTGTATAATAAAAATATACTGATCAAAGCAAAATAAGGAATTCATTTATATAATTATCTTAATACACTTGCTTTAAACCAGATATTTCAAAAATACTGACTATAAATGTATTCATTTTTAAAACTAAATATTATATTGAGTGTAAATTAATATTTATTAAACTATAATACTAATATACATATTATTCTGTATTTCACAGAATTGTCCAAAAGATGTGTGGGTTGAAAGTAAGTATAGTAATGTTGTAAATTTTTGTTTATAATTAAATTTTTTTTTTTTCTTTAATAGGTACCGAGTGTACAAATATGAAAAAGCTAGTAGAGAACTGTCCTGCAATGCCACCTCCAGTATTTAAAACCCCTCCAATATTGATTCATTAAAAGAATACTGTTAGTTGTAAAAATTACTTAGGTAAAGCAAATCACAATATATTATTTCAAAATGGATGTATGGATCAAACAATAAATAATACACTTTAGAAATTAAAAAAAAAAAAAACAGTTTTTTTATTTACTTAATTTAAATTCTGTAGATAACATTAAATTGTAGAAGACTGAAATTGAAAATTGAAGAGAGTTTTAACCTAAGTCATTAACATCTATAAGGACTGTAAGTAACGTTTGAAAATGTGTTACAATATTTTAAAGTAATCACATAAACGAGCAAAGTGCAAAACATTTTTAAAGTCGAATATTTTTCCAAAATAAATACAAAAAATTATATTAAAGAATTCAGTGTTCAACCTCATAATAATATGCCATAACCAAAAGTTCTTTTAATGGGCGTAAAGTAATACCTCTCCCAATTTTGACGAGTAACAGCTTCATCACTGAAAAAATAATTGAATATTAATTATAATACCACAAATAATAAATAGATATTTATCTAATATTTTTTACCTTTTAGGCACTCCTACAAGAGTAACTTTAACTTTTGTGTGGTCTTCTTGCTGATTTATATTAACAGTTACAGTAGAATACAACCAATCAGGCCATTGCTTAGTTCTCCAATTTTTGACAATTTTTTTACCGGGACACTATATAAATTATAGATTTAATCAACAATTGAGTCATCTTCAATGATATTTTTTTTGAATACTTATTTTTTAATTTTCACAATCTTTAATCATAATATATCAAACTATTATGGAATCGACAAAAATAAATAATAATTTTGAATTTATTTACTTAGAATATATAAATACAAAAAAAATTAAAATTTTTCTTAAGATATAAGAATAATTAAAACAAATTAAAAATTTAAAATAACAACATTTTCAACATATCAAATTTCTGTCATTTAATGTATATCTTATCATTGTAGAACTATTTGAAATTCTATACTGAAGTATGGCTGACTTCAAAAATTCAAGTAACATTTTACCATATATTAATTTAAACATTCTAATTGTTATTTCTTTATAATGTATGCTATTTATTGATTAAATCAAACTTAAGAGGTTGAAGATTGATTTCGAAGTTGAATTTTTTTTTTTTTTTTTATAATGTAAAATAAAAATGAGAACTTAAAGTAGTCATCATTTATACAACCATAACATTGTGAGCAAAGTATTTGTTATTTAACATCATTTACATTTACTTAAAACTAAAATATCTACCAAATTTAACTTCAACAAAAGCCATGAACTTGGTTCATTTATATTAACCTTCAGAACTAAGCCTCAGAAGTTTAGAAGTTTCATATTATTTTATGTTCTCAATTTATAACAAATCAAACTATAAATTCAAGTCAAATAATTGATTAAAAAAATCAAAAATTCTAAATGTATATTTCATTGATTTCAAGAAAAGTACAAATTTTATTGATTTTCATACACATATATTTTATATTAGTTATTTTTTAAACCTATGTGTTTCATATAATATTAAATAAATATAAAACTCAAATTTATTCCTTGTATTTATTTGATGTCACCATTGCAGAAATGCGTAAAATTATACATAATTAATTATAATTAATAATAATTAATACATAATTTTCATTTAACAACTTTGTGACAAGCATTAGTCCCTGTTACGTTAATATGCCAAAATACTATTTTAGACGTATTAAGAGTTATCATAAATTAAAATTAATTATATAAGTAATTATAAACTATTAAATTGTTTATACGCAATTCACATTTGACAGTTTTGTACTAGGAGAAGTCATACTTAAAACTTGCTTAACTTTTTACTGAATCAAACAAAAAATCTACTTCTTCTAATAATTTGTACTAGCACTGATTATAAATACTATAGTAACAATGGTATTAAATATTGATGATAGCAAATATCTAATAAACAAAAATTCTAACAATAAGTTCAGAATATTTCTTAAGAAGTAAACATTTCATGCTATACTTAGTGAAAAAAACGTAGAGGAAAGAATACATGATTTCAATAACAAATATGTTTGAAATTAATAAGTTAACATATAACTAGGAAAAAATATGGTGTTAATAGATAAAACCTTAATGGCACACAATTATTCACACTTCATGTGTTAAAGTACATTTACATGCCATGAATTTTAATCAAATGAAACCCATTTATTTTTAAATATTAATTAGTTTTGAGATCATATTTACAACACCTAATACCTTCCTACTCAATTCCACGCTGAATGTTTCAAACAATTTTGAAAACTATGTAAGATGTGATGAGCAACAAAGTGAATTACTTATCAAATTTTGTAAACTAATTTTCCATATCACATTCAGAAATATTGATGGAACTTTTTAAGGTAATTCTTTAAATGAGGAAATAAGTTGATACATTTTCATTTATCATCTCTATCTGGATTAATATGATGAATCCATAAACTGCAGTTGCTACTGGTCTGATTTAAAACATGTATTATCATAGCTGTTTCTTCTGCCTCTTCAGACAGGGATGGATCATGATCATAAGGGATAAAAATTCTGGCATGGCCCTTTTATCCAAAACAATTAAATTTTTTTTATTCTGATTCAGTAATTTGTAATAAATATTTAATAAAATGAAACATATCTTCATAAATGTTAATCAACGATAATATAAAAAATTTCCTTTAACATGCGGCCCAGAGTTATTGTCCCACTTTTCTTTGATTCAGCCCTGCTGTAAGATGAACTTGTGAAATATAATATTGTTACATATAAAATAATTACTACTTAGATACACTTAATTTGAAAAACAATAGTAAAACAAAACAATGAATTTACCAACGTAAGTATTTGTTTCACTTATTTTATCATGTTTGCTATCCCTAATGTACTGTATATAATGTGTACAGTACAATATTACACATATTACTACGGCATGGATTATAATGACGTGTTAACACATTGCATATAAATGGTATGACCCTACCTTAAAATAATACAAAAAACATGTTTGGCACACGGATTGCATAGAGTTGTGAAAAAAGTTTGAATACATTATCATACAATTATTAAATTAGTAACAAGTATAAAGCATATAATTTTCATAAGTCCCTAAATTAACTATATCATCTAATTAAAAATTAAACCCTAAAATACCTCTTCTTCCAGAGCTCATTTTAATTAATTTGGAAATTTGGTCTAATGCCATGTCATATTATTGCAAATAAATTAACCAACCTAATGATTTAATGGAACACATAACACTTTAACCCAGTGCTGTATGAAAAAAAAAAAAAAAAAACTAAACATTTAACAATGATTGTTTAGTGGAATCAAATATTATCTTAAATTTGTATAGTTTTCACTAAGAAAGTGACATTAACTAACATTTATTTATATATTAATTTATTTTGTAAATAAGTTTAGTCATTTCAAATTGAAAGATATTGGTGGTTCAAAGCAATAAATAACTTAAAAATTATTATAAAATATGAATATTTGTGCGTATTTAGCTTTTTAATGTATATTTTACCTTTAATAAGGCCTAGAACTTCTAAGCCCTACTCATAGCAAAAACTGTGTGAACTTAAAAAAAATTAACTTTGACAAATATAAGAATACTAAGAGAAACTGAACACAGAGATAAAACATTTTTAACGATGAGTTAATTATTTGTATTAGGTTTGCTATACTCAGTAAATATAATATTCATGGTACTTGAATTTTTGAGGACAAATATATGATTACTCTAATCACGACTCAAAATAAATAATAAATAATATATTTATAATAACATTATAGTATATATTAAATTAAATTTAGTGTTTATACAATGTTCATGTCTCATAATAATAATTATTCTATTTATTTTTGAACTAAAAATATATTAAAAACAATTTTCATTGAAAATATATATTCATTCAAAATATTAATAAATTATCAAGTATCATTGAAGACACCTCAAGTAAGTATAGTAACTTTTTTTCTCTTTAATTACTTACAAGTTCAATAAATTCACCAGTTATGTTTCCATCAAACAATTGAAACTTTCCACCTTTAACTGCTTGAAATTTAACAGATTGATGAGTAAAGGCTGATACAAGCTACAGAAAAACAATACTTTGTATAAATAAAATTATAAATAATTACTTATAAAATTGGTATACTTACATCAGGTGTAGTGAGCACATTGTAAAAATCATCACCAGAACATTGAAATACAACATCCATAACAACAGTAGTAGTATCTATTTTAGATTTAGTATTATCTTCTTTTGCCCCCTGTAAAACAAAATCCAAGAATTAAATCAATAATTAATATTTATATAAGTAACTTAATTTAACAGTCTTACGTTTTCAGAATTGTGAATTCTATTCAATGATTCTTTGGACAGTTTAAGTTTTGAAGAATTCTCAATGTCTTTTTTTGGTAAAATCATGCCTTTGGAAAATTCTATAAAACATAATACAAAAAAAAAAAAAAAAAAAAAGAAAAGGATTTAGAAACAATTTAATAGCATTCTATATTCCATTCCAGAACTAAAGAAAAGTATGATAGATGTATCATACCAAAAGTTCACTACAAAAATTCAAAAAAAATCATGTCAATTTAGATAAATATTTTTTTAAGATAGATATTTAAGATAAATATATTTTTTTTTTAAACAATAAGACACTTTCTTAAATCCTATGTAACAATACTTCATTGAAATCAAACTTAGTAGTATTAACTATCAAAACTCAAAATATAACACTCAAATATTCTTGTACTCCTAACGTTAATCTTATTAGATAAAACATGCTTAGAGAAAGAAACTGATAGAAATTAAACAGTAAATATAAATGACATATGATCAAAATTCTATGTTAGTCAAAAAGTAATAATTGTTATTAGCATTAGCTAACATAATTTATTTAACTTTTTACTCTAATTTCATATTTTTCTTCTCAATCACTATACATATTAATAAAACAATGGAAGTATACTGCACATAATATTTTATATCAATACCTTCTTTTAAATCCTTAATATATTGTTCCAATTGATCACGAATTTTACTTCGTCCATGATGATAAAGAAAATCTTTTACTATATTTGCTTCATTTGAAATTTCTTTCAATGAAATATTAATCTAGAAATAAATGAATTCATAAATAATGAAGTCTACAAATACATAAAACTATAACAATGATGCATGATTTAAAACACGATCAGCATTATACCTCAATTTCAGATACACTATTTTCTTCACTCAAATTTGGTATATTAATGGTGCCTTCAATACATTTATCAAAACCACTTAATTGTCCTTTCCAAGCTAATGTTAAATCCCATTCATAAAAAAATATTAGCTTTCCCTTTCGATTATTAGCAACAGCTTCTCCTTCACAAGTTTCAATGTTTACAATTTCACATCTCGCTACATCATTTTCTAAAATCATACCAACCAATAAAGCATTAAGTTTGTCTTTTGACCACTGACATGCATTTTTTTCAGTCCTAAAATAAAAATAGTTCAAATTAATAAAGCATAAAATTATAATATTTAATTATGATATATTACTTAAATATATGAAATATTATACTATAATTAGGATAAACAGCATAACATTTCAAAATCAAATCACTTGACATAAATCATCAGAATAAGTAAATTCAATTTTATATCAAACAAAATATCACAAATACATATGTATTATACGTCAATTAGAAATTATACAGTAAAACCAAAAATAGATTAGGTAATAAAAATAATACGTATTTATGTAAGATAAATATAATAGGTATTATAATTAGTTTCAAATCAAAATTAACTCTACAAGTTCAATCAAAAATACAAAATTAAATTCAATCCTATAGTAACAAATTAATAATCTAAATCATCAACACAAATTTTAAGATTTGGTTATTTAAAAAAAATTACCAGTGCCAATTATTAACATTGGTGGCGTCTGGACGTTCCTCAACAATCCATCGAGGGTCTCCTTCTCCCCATTTAGCCATCTGAAAAATTATATGAATATAACATGTAAAGAAAATTCATAAAAAATGAACATATTATCAATGGAAACATTTAAATGAGCATAACAGACACGAAATTTAATTTAAGTTTATAAATATACGAATAAAATAATTGTCTTACTATGAAAAAAAATGGAACAACTAAAAAACAACTGTAAATAATTAATAAAATTTGAAATACTAAAAAATAGGTTTTTCGTGGAAATTTGAGTATACACCGCCAAAAGAATTAATGAGTAAATTGAAAACCTGTGGTGAAGCACACTAGCGCCTTTTGGGACATTCTTAATGAAAATTGAATTATGGAAAATTCTAGAATCATCTAACAGTGTGACCAAGATGATAAGATACATGTCCAAAGACACTAGACTATTGATGATTCAAACCAAAATCGAAAAAGATGAAATTAAAATTGAAGTCTGGGACGTGCCTGGAAATTTTTTTCGTTGGGATGTTCAATATTTTTACAACTGCGTATTCAAATGTATTTATTTAAAAAAATAAAAATTTTGATAATAAAAAATTTTAAAATACAATATCGACTTTGAATATATAAAAACCCTGGCAAATATTTATAATAACAAACTTAAATTATATACAAACATTAAGCAATACTTTATTCTAAATTCGTTAAAATTTCGGAGAGAGGGGTGTAACACCCAACCATCGCCCCTAAGCATGCCACTAGTTGAAATATAGTAGAACGTAGTAGATGCCCGTCATAGGCATATAACCTAACATTTATATGTCTATGGTGTTATAATTCTCATTAACGTACCAATAATTAAATTAAAAATGTAAATCAAAGTAAAAACAACTTTTTAATAATGTATTAGGTTAAATACTTATCAATAAATTGTCTGTTAAACACATGTTTGACAAGTAAAATTCGGCAAATCAAATTTCAAATTATTTCTAATATCCAATTACCAGATCAATCTATATAGAGAGTGTTGATAAGGTATTTCAATACTTATTAGTATTAATAAATAATAAAAATAATTACAATACTTTTTAACTTATTTAAAAGTTCAGTTAGTATAATATAAAATAAAAAAAAAAAAAAAACCGTATTTCATACATTTTTACTGATCGTCGGTGAGTGGCAAATTTCGAAAAAGATCCCATAAAGTGCTTGTGAATGTATTGTGACTGTTGGCGAGCCTGTTGCCGGCAACGGCGTCATCTCCCACTTTAAGCCGGATGCCCCGTACATTGAGTCCACTACCCCCGTCACCGGACTAGACGCAGCCATTTCCGTCTCCGTCCCCTAACCGTGTGTCTGTGCGTGTGTATTCATCGTGGTCGGCCATTTTCTCTCAAATCGTTGTTGTCTGCTTCATACGTGCTTCTTATAAGTTCTAATTGTTGTGTTCAAGTATTCAACGTATTTCCATTCTTTTGTATTGTGTCTGTTGATTCCAAGCTATACGTGATGGCACAGATAAAAGACGAGAAACTTGACACGTCGATAAACAACGGACCGAACACACACCACGGTCCGAATATCAATCAAAAGCCAAAAGAAGAATTCCATGGTGGCCGCGGTGGAAGAGGCAACCGTTTTCAACCGTATGGTGGCCCCAACAGAGACCGCAAAGGAGGACCGAGGGACAATAACATGGTAATTTATTATTTTAACGTCCTTAGTGTGACTATGCCCCCTCTCCTCTTGACGGACGTTTCGATTTGCATTTTTAAGTTTATATTTCGTTCATTAAAGTCATGAACTGCGTACATTATGATATAAGTGTTCGATATATTTTATATAATTCTTTATGAGTGTAACCGTATTCTGCTAAAGATGTAATTATTTAAAACTTAGTTTTATTGCCATACATGATATGTGGAGTTTGATTCTTAAGTTATCCGTGTTCGTGTTATTGTACTAACTTAATATTACTGGAGTTACATATCTAGACAATCTATTGTACTGTCTAATATTAAGTTATGTAACATCACTTGAATACAGTTGAATACAGCTTGAGGAGTTATGAACACATGGCTTGATTCTTCACTTGTTTAATGAGGTGATTTTATGTAAATTTCGTTACAAAATAAAATTATTTTATTTTAAATTTCTTAACTTTTTCATAACAACATCACTTTCTATACTTCAATATATAGTAAACAATTTAAAGGACCAATTTTATGTATTAGGTTTAAACAAACTACTTTTTATGAATGTTTTTACAATATTTTCATTGATAGATTTGTTATAGCAAACCGGAAACTAAATTTTAAGGGTATTAATTTTAACTTCAAATATACTAGATCCTTGATATTTACAATGTAAACTGTATAATTTTAGGTTAAAGGTTTCTGAACTAGTTTCTCTTTTTTTTTTTTAGTAGACTGAATTTACTATACCTAACAAATACCTAATATAGTTGAATAAATATAGAAAACCATTAATTTTATTAATTCTGCTCAATAGTAAATATTATTAATTTAAAAATTATAATATCAATTTAAGTGAAATAATTGTGTTATGCAATATACAGTACTTATTTTTTATATGAGTATGTGATATTTACCATTGCATTAATATCTATATCAAGTGCATACTTATGTACTATGTATCATTAGAATTAAACTTAACGTGATTTATTATTTATATGATCTTCAATAAGTCAAATAATTATGTACCTATTTATGAAATTATCTTTTAATAATTAAAATAATAAAAATTTATTTTATATATAATCTTAAAAATTCTAAAAGGGTCTATACAAATAGTATAAAGTCAAAGATTTTTGATTTCTGTAATATATATAATGTTCAATCTAAATGTTAAACAAAATTAAGTAATAAGGTATGTCTATAACCTGAAGTATTATGTAACGACATTTCCAGGCTGGGTATATTGCTAATTTATATATAATAAAAAAAAAGGTATTTTTCTGTTATCCTTACTACCGCGACTACTCAATTCTGTTATCTCGACTACTATAGTACTATCCAGATTCCGTATTTTAATACATAATACACGTCATGAATTGCCATTTATATTATAATGTATATTATAGTGTTTTCCATCTATTTAATACGTTGACTGCCATACGGTTGCCGGCTGCCTCAGAGTTATTTATTTCTATAATGCTGTACGTATATTATGGGTAACATTCGTAAAATGTACCAATAAGCCTACAAATACGATTCCGATATCAATTGGTTTATTTTTTTTTAAGATTCTTATTTAATTATAATAATAGTATGGCCTCGTGGTGCCAACTTAATACATAGTTTTATTAGATGCCATATGGCTGCCGACGGGCTAATGTTAAATTGTCAACTATTATTAAGTTTTTTTATATTGTAAAAATGAGTTCTCGATCAAAATGATTTAAAGTCTGTGACTAAAGTGTTGTGGGAACTTTTAGATGACTTATAGATGACGACTTTAGTTCTTTTAGTGAAGTTGATTTTATAATAGAATTACAACTTAATGTAAGAAATGTGATGTGTATATGTGTGTGGATTGTTTTATGAAACATCATAAAAATGAAAAATAATTAAGCAAATAACAAACATTATTCTTAGTATTTAATTATTAAGTTTTATTAAAAATAAAAATTTATTTTAGAAGTTTTAAGTAAAATTTATTGTTTAATTTGATGTTCAGTTAGAGTAATAAAAATTATGACTAAAAAACATCGTACATGGGTGTACAATATACTGAGAGAATGGCAATTTCTTCCACTATGTCGCAATTTGAATTTAAAAGATATAACTACAGCACCAACATATTTATTGTTATTCCAAAATTTAGGGAATTTACGGCAGCCCGTGGCCATATGGCTTCCTATGAATGATATAGTGCGGCCTAAAAATTATCGATACGCCATTATTTTTATGTACCCACAGGCGGCTGCGTGGCGGTCATTGTGTTAATTACACAACACTTGTGTAGTGATAATATCATACCCCACGGGTGTACCTAGCTAATGTGCTTCACTGGCGTATTAAGTGGAACATGATAACATGTTCAATTTACACTGGTCAGTCGAATGCTGTTAAAAATACCATTTCAAATTTGGTTTATTCTAAATATATATTGTTTTTATTTTACTATTTCATACCTTTTACCTAATTAATTTAGCATAGATGCTGTTGAATTCGTTGAGGTTCAGTTCCATTTAAATAATAAAATATATTACTTTTGAATACCAACAGATATGATGCAATTAAATCTCTCATCAAGTATGTATTTATAATCAATTTATGAAATCGGGTTCATCTAGGATGTACCGGTAGTTGTGATAACAGAATTGAGTGTTGCAATAGTCGTGGCATTGAGCGGTAGTAGGGATAACAGAAATGTACAAAAAAAAGTATATAAGGTATTATTTATAACAGAACTATAGAATAGTTAAGTATGATGATGTTCATTAATTATCACCAAGATCTTTGAATTTTTATGATATAAATTATATGCAATCTGATTTAGATATATTTGATATAAGGTAATAAAAATATATTTAAATTAATACATTATTTAATTCAGTAACTATAAACATATTTTTATATGGCAATTAATAAAAACTGTCAATACTATTTTAAAATGTATTTTTATTAATTCTGAAAATTATTACTATTAATTAATCATCGCTCAAATACAAAATAAGAATTTTTGAAATTTTGAAATTCTTGTTATGTGATGAAAACATAGTTCATTTGAATCACAATGAAATTATTTATGCAATTGTCTTATGAATCAATTCGTCTATATGAAACATGAAAAATATAATTATTTATAAAATGACCCATTTTTTAAATTGTATTATGTTAATAGTGTCCTGTTTGATAGGAAACATAACAATTTTTTAGTAATTATATTTTATATCTTTATATACTGTATATTACTGATGACAATATTTTTATCACCACCCTCTGAAAGAAATAATTATGATCTGTAATTCTGAATAAGTAATTTTTCATTATGAACTTTTTGTCACGCTTATAATATATTTAAATTAGATATTTATGTGCCAATTTTATTTATGAAATAAAGTATCAAGAAAATAAATTGTCCTTCTAGGGGAAACAAGTAATTTTATTTCATATGGATGAGTGTTGGCATTATAGACACAAATGTCTATTGGAAGTATATAAAATTATTTTTTCTATTTATTTGATTATTAATTAACTACTATTATGATGATTATTTATAAATATATACTACCAAGATCTTTGAGTCTATGTGATAATTATAAAACCTGAATATAATAATTTTATCTATTAATTGTGCTTTAATATTTGTTTTAAAATATATATGAAATAATTACAAGTATGAAAAATTTTACATTAATTTTACTAGATGTAATAAAATGTATGCAGAAAGAAAATTTTAGAAGAAATCTGAGTAATACTTAACGTTTACCTCTAATAACTCTTATCATTATTTTATATAAATATATACTAACTATTTTATACTAAAATATGTATAAAATCTGATTATCATTTGATGACAATCGTTTTATCACCACCCACCTCTGA
>NW_020272917.1:2036499-2062243 GCF_003268045.1 Sipha flava
TCTGATTATCATTTGATGACAATCGTTTTATCACCACCCACCTCTGAAAGAAATTATTATGATCTTTAATTTCAAATAAGTTTACCTTTAATTTCCATTGCATTTTTAATGTTAATATTTTAAATATTTATGTGTTAATTTTAGATTCATTAAGTGGAGGAGAGGAAAAAAAAATTTTCTGTTAGAAGATATAATAAATTATTATATATCTCACCTCCGCTTAAAAAGTGACATAACTGAAAAAAATATTTTTTGAGATATGCCACTTTTGATAGTATTTCAGTTAATTTTCAGTTTAAGCGAGCGTGCGATATGTGCATTGATAATATGGACACAATTGTATTTTAAATACATTTAATTATTTTTACTACATGATGATTATTTATAAATATATACTACCAAGATCTTTGAGTCTATGTGATAAATTATAATATCTGAAAATTAAAAATATATATACATATATATTTTATAACACAAAAATATTAAATTATTGCTAGTTAATAAACTTAATAAAATAAGCTAAATGTTATTAGTTTTTTTACATTAATTTTATCCCTGTCGCCACGCTTTAATATTAAATATTGATATTATTGTGCCATTCTTAAGTGATTGATACACCAGGGTAAAATAAATCCTACTAGGAAGCACCAAGAATCGTTTCTTGAGTGTGTCGACATCATGGATACATTAATTTAAATAATATTCTAAATTTTACTGATATCCTCATCATTAAACTTTAAAAATATATAACCATAAGTTATTCTTATCTGGACATAAATCATAATATATTATAACTGATTATATTGCAAGTTAAATTAAGTATTAAATTGATGATTCTTTAATGTTTAGCCTAAATGTTAGTTTTTATGTAATTTATGCATTCCGATTAGGTAAATTTAACTAAAATCATGATAATTATTTTATTTAAAGATTCGAATATATATTTGTTTTTGTTTTTTTAGCCTAGAGGAGATTTCCGCAATGATAGTAATCAGGGTGATCATCAAGGAGATAGTGAAATTATGAATAGAGGTGGGCGCAATCACAATGATAGTGGAAGAGGCGGTAGACGTGGTGGAGGTGTTGGTGGAGGAGGTTTTAGAGGTGGTCCGCCTAATCGTGTTGATGACCGCATAACTAGAGCTGATGTAAGTATAATCCTATCTAAAAATAAATTGATATTTTTATTGAAATTTACATTATTTTTATTAGGCTGTTTGGAATGAACGTTTGATGCAAATAATGGGACCCACTCACGAACTTCCTCAAACCGATAATACTGAAAGAAAATTCCTTAGTCAATGCCGTCTTTATATTGGAAATTTAGTAGATTGCACTGAAGAAGAACTTATTGAAATGTTTAAACCATATGGAGAGGTTTCTGAAAATTTTTTGAATAAAGAAAAAATGTTTGCTTTTATCAGATTGGTAAATTATTTGTTTAACTCAAAGTATTTAAGCCCATTATTTATATTTATTTCATTTTCATAGGATTACCGTACTAATGCTGAGAAAGCTAAACGAGAATTAGATGGACAAATGCGTAAAGGGCGTATGTTAAAAATTCGATTTGCTCCCATTGCTGCTGCTATTAAAGTCAAAAATCTTACTCCATTTGTGTCTAATGAGCTTTTAGAATATGCTTTTTCAATATTTGGAGATGTATGTAGTTTCTATTTTTTAAATAGTATTTAAAATAATATTTTTTATATATTTTAGATTGAACGTTGTCAAGTTATGGTAGATGAAAGAGGTAATTCAACTGGTGAAGGAATTATTGAATTTTCTCGTAAAAATGCTGCAAGTAATGCATTGAAACGGTGTTCAGAAGGTTGTTTCTTTTTGACTAGGTAAAAATTGTAATTTTTGTTTTTATATTAGTTTGTTGTTAAATTTTCTGTTTTCTTTAGTTCCCTTCGTCCTTGTGTAGTTGAGACTTACGAGTTTGTAGATAGTTCTGATGGTCTCCCAGATAAATTGTTGCCCAAAAAAACGATGGATTTCCAGAAGCAAAGAGAAGTTGGTCCAAGATTTGCCAATCCAAACTCTTTTGAACATGAATTTGGTACACGTTGGAAACAATTAGCTGAATTGTACAAACAAAAGGAAGAAGCATTAAAACGTGAAATGAAACTGGAAGAAGAAAAATTGGAAGCACAGATGGAATATGCTCGTTATGAGCATGAGACTGAAATGCTCCGAGAACGTAATAATAATAATTTTTCTCATACCAAATTAATGTTATAATAAAATTGTATTTATAGAATTGCGCCAACGAGAAATGGATAGAGAACGACAAAAGATGGAGTGGGAAATGAAAGAACGACAAGCAGAAGAACAAAGGCTTAGAGAAGAAGATATTTTCAGAAGACAAAGTGAAGATCTAAGCATGAGAATGCACCATCAGGATGAAGAAATGAGAAGGCGCCAACAAGATAACTCGTCATTCATGCAGGTATGATTAAATTTATTTGTATCATTTAAATAGTTGAGTATTCAATGAATTTGGCTGTTATGTTAATTTATTTAAAGGGAAATATTTAAATTAATACTATATAATTCTATATAATTTTAGGACCATAGAGGAGGACCACCAGGTAAACCTCAATTTGATGGACCTCCTATGCCCGTTGAAGGGATGACTGTTCGTGAACTTGAAGCAATAACTGGTAATTAGCAATAACTTTTATTAATTGATTTTGTGAATTCTGCTTAAATTGTGACTGACCCTACACAATCAAATATAAAATATGATTGATAGTTCAGAATATATGTTGAATGGTTACAAGATAAATTGAATATATTATATGGGGTGGAAAAAAATGTATTGAACAGTTAATAATATTTTATAAAATCCTAAATCTTAATGTATTAGTTTTGATTTTGATAAAGACTGTTATAATGTTAAATACTTATGATAGTAAATAAAAAATTGTATTTTAATATTTTTATTAATTATACTAACCTAAGTTGAAGGACATTCTTTTATAATTGAACACATAACATTCATTGGAATATTCTTATTCTTTGGAAAATAAAGATTATAGATTATTCAAATTGGGAAAACCTAAATTATGTTTATTATATATTATATTACTGTACTCTGTTCATATGTTTAGTTGTAAGCTTTAATAATAATTAAAATTACTATAATAACTATTATACAACTAAGTAAATTATAATATTATTAATAATATTGGTTACCACAAACTTCCAATCAAATCTCATTAAAATTGTAGCATACATTTGTAAAAAATAATAATTTAATTATTCTGTCATTCATAGAAAGCTCAAAAATGTTTTTTATGGCCATATATTGTGCTCTTTTCTTGTACCAACCTTTCATCTGACATATTTTTCGAATTTCTTTCAAAAGCTAAAACAATATGGAAACTACTTTTGTGTTATGAAAGATACATTTATAATTTATAAAATTTTAGAATAACTAATTATATGCTCTACTACATACTTAAATTATATGCATTTAAAACACTTATCTAATTGTTTATTTGTAATAATGAGTGGTTAGGAAAAATTAATACTGAACAAACTATTGATTCAATATTGTTGATTGTGTAGGGCTAAGATTAATATATTTTTACTCTTAATGTCTATATTATTAATATTATTTTTTTAATTTATATTCTAACATTGTTTACATTTTATTTTTTTTTTTTTCAGCACAAGGAGGAATGGTAATGTACTAAATTTATGTTAAATCTATTTTTTAATTTTAATTTTTAGAATTAAATATTAGGTACACAAATATAATATTATTTTCAATTAACTAAATTGATTGTGATAAAATGAATTTAAATTTATTTGCTAAAGCAATATCGAATATCTTAAAGAAAAAATGAATTTATTAGATATTAAATAATTTTGTGGTATTTAGATAGTATGTAAAATTAAAAAAAAAAATTATTACATACATAATAATTTTTTTCTTATTCTCCCAAACAGGGTGGGGAAAGCCAAGTGGCAAATTTACAGGTCAGTCTATTTGAAGCATGAGTTAATAATTATCATTTATTTATCATTTCTTAGGATTATGAATGCTTTAGTTGTTATATACTTATTGATTATGAAACTAAAGTTCATGATGTCTTACAAGTTGTTGTTTGTGAATTGTTGTGTTCGTAATTTTCAGGGAGGCATATGGCATTTTAAACCATACAAAAAAAGTTGTAAATAAAATGGATTATTTAATTTAATATTTGTATTTATAGGATAATATTTCTCTAAATTCTACATTTAAAGGATTTAATTAAATTATATAAACAAGTAACACTACAAAGTTTTTGATTTTGTGTACCATATTTATGGATAAAATTACAGTGTATGATTAACAGTATATTTATCTCTTATTTTGGTATGTTGTGTATTCAACTAAATATTATTTCGTCGTATGAAATTATTTAATTAATATTTTATGTATCTTTTGTATTCAATCTTAAAGAAATATTAGATTGCTCAACCATTCTAATTATTATCAAGACTATTGAGAATAATTTATTTAAATTTAATTCCATGAACATTTTTTCTAATGGAATGCACAAATGAAAATATTTTATAGTTATAGTGTAGTTGTACTCTAGATGTAAACGAGTTTTATAAACAAAAGTTAAATTATATCAAGTTATTCAATAATTAATTGATTATTTAATCAATTATTTAAAAAAAAAAAAAAAAAACTTGATTTAATTTGTTTATTTCAGTTATGACAAAATATTTATTAATTAGTATTAATGTCAACACATTCACAACAAAGTTGTTTAAATATATTATTCATATAAATTAAACTATTTTCAATAGTTAATAAAATAATGAAATTTATATTCGATTACATTTAATTGAAAATAATAAGTTAACAGTAGACAGTAAACTATTTTTAAAGATATTTTTATACTGATAGAATTTTTGGAAAAACTTGATAGGAATATGTGTTTGATTGTTTTTACGATACCTTCAATGTAGATGATCAATATATAAGCTTTGTTCATATATTTTTAGTGACTACAGTTTTTTGGATTGAAATATATGATAAAGTACTTAAATGCTTATAATGTAAACCAGTGGTTCTCAACCTCTCTTTCTTTTTTTTTTGACAGCACATTAATATACATCTTAAATTTTTGTGGCACACTTCTGGGTGTTAGGATTTTCAGCATTATAAAACAAAAAAATAAAATATGGAAAAGGCTTTTTTTCATTTAATAGGAAATGTGTGTGCTTGTCTTCAATTCGACCAAGTATCAAATTTTTGTATAAAAATTGACGAGTTCAATCATCTCACTATTAACACTATTAATTTCAAGTATTTTCTCTCTATGATAAATATTTCTTTGCTTAAATAATTCTCAAAATCTTTTTTTTTTTTTTTTTTACCAGTGTAATCATGGGCGCAACTAGAGCCCAAATATTGGGGGTACTGAAATTGCTGAAAATAAAATAAAATGGTATTTAATTGTAATTATTATAGATTATATAGATCAGAAAAAAAAACATTTGAACTCGGGGATGCTAAAAACATTGCGACACTGGTTGAGAACCACTGATGTGTACTATCTATTTTATCGTAAATAGTTTTCTTAAAATTTGTGATTTCTTACAAATATTTTAGAAAGAACTTAATCTTTTATGTTACTTTTAATTACTTAGCAGATACAAAAAGAAATATTAAATTACATTTTAAACACATGTAATGATTTTCCACTTCATCTTATTTAAATTTAATTCATGACAGACTAGATACCCTATTCTAGCATTATATTTATTTCATCGTTAAATTTGGTAGGTTTGTTTATCTTTAAATTGAATGGTTTTCATTTGAATTATTTTAATAATTAAAATTAATTATTTTCATGCAAGGGCAATAAAATATCTTAAATATTCCATAAACAAAAAAATAATTAAATAAGGGTTTATTTCTTTGAATATTTTTATTTTATTATTAGGTAATTTAATGCTTACTTAACTAATTCCCAATGAATGCGTTGATTTATTTGATAACCGATAGGAATCGACGCCGTTCGTGGAAACTTTTGTACGTGACAATCAAGGAGTATTGCCGCCACCAGGCCTTTTCGACGCAGGCCCTAGAGGAGACAGGGGCGGAAGGTGGGGTCAAGACAGACGTAACGGCCAGGATCGTAGAAGATTTTAATCTTGCAATAAAGATCTTAAGAATAAACTATAGAACAAAAGTTTGAAGATGATAGTTAAATGTCTTCATTTGAAGTCATAATAATAATTCATTTCATAACCGCAGATATTACTTGACTTAAAAAAAACTAATTTTGATACGTATCTAAATGAAATATTTTATGAATAATCTCATTCAAGAAAACTGAATTTTTCACAATGTAATTCTTGTCGTTAAAATTTTGTGGATTATTTGACTATATTTTCAACTCTAAAAAAAAAAAACTTCTGATAACCGAATATTTTTTTTTTCTTATGGATGGATTGCTAAAACATCAGTATTTTGATGACCATATTGTTTAGATTTTCTACATTTTTTAAATGTAACAATACAGTTAATTTTTATACATTATTTTAATTTTAAGTGATTAAATATACTTTCATTACTAAACTTACGGTCTCAAATAAATAAAATTTTTGTTCTTTTACATAATTATTAGTTTGTTTTTATTTACTTCAAAATCATTGTAAATATGAACTATTCATAATTTTTTTTTTTTTATATATAGTAATATTAATTAATAATTCAAATGACTTTGCTTAATGCACTGTTAACTATAATTACACCTATGAGACCGTAAAAAGGTTAGTAGTGAACAATAAGTTGATATTATTTTGATGTGTGCTGTTTGAAAAGCCTGTTTTTCTTGGATTTTTTTCCGTAGTAATTAATTTCGTGTTTTTGGTACAGAATATTCTCAATTATTCGCTTTTGTGAGGTTTTACATATTCTCTTTAATAATTATTGTTCTTATATGTATGAATAATAATAATATGGTTTATATAATCTAAATTTTTTCATCATATCTTAATTAGGTTGTTATTCTTGTATTTTTAAATAAAAAACTTAATTAAAAGTTGTAGTATAAACAATTGATATAAATTATATTAAAATTATGATTATTGCTATTTTTTAAGATTGACTATAGGTAAAAATATGTCTAAATCGTGAATGATACTGTAATTTCTATAACAAAATATTTTTTTTTTTTTTTTATCTGCTGAATCAATAGTAAATAATTTTATTGATATAGGCAATTATAAATAGAGAAAATGCAATCTGATGTTTATCTTAAAACTTATAATACTTGAATGCATTTGTTTTAAAGATATCTTAGTACAAAGTTATAACTCTTTTTGTATGTAGATCAATTTCATTATAATTATTAATATTATTATAACTTATAAGTAAATTACGTGCACGAAAAATAATTTATTCATTTTAATACAATTATACATATATTCCTAAATATACTTCTTACTAGAAATGTAACTTTGTGTTAAATGTTTTCATCTGAGACTTTTCTACATAAATTGAAACCCTCTTATTTTACAAATATGAACTTAGGAGTTATAAATAGTTTGTATTGGTGTTTCATAATTTTTACTGTTGTTATTATTTTTAATAAAACTAAAACAATATTTAATTTAAAGGTATAACTAATTTATCAATACAATGAAACCTATTACTAACAGACCCAGGCTAAGCTGTGGAATTGTCTTTAATGATAAAAGTATCCGATTTCGGGGAATATTATACAATGGTTACTACACTGAAACCTATTGAAAACTAAGTATTTATTGAATCATAGTGATACAAATATTACTGTATCATTACATTCTTAATTTTAATTTTTTTTATTGTATTGTATATCAAATGCTTTTAAATCTCTGGCATGGTGGTTAGTAATTTTTCTGTTTGTGGCATACTAACGACCAGCAAAATAATTTTACTTATTTTACTGACCATCTTAATTAGTTGGTTCATTTGTAATCTGAAAGCATATGATGTATCAATATTTAATAGTGTTTGGATTTGCTACACTGCGGTGGAAAGAATTAACCGTATTTTGGGTTTGTAACCCATCTTAGTTAACATTTTTTCTCAAAATGTAATGTGTATTTATTATGCTTATTAAGCATAAATTTGAATTTGGATTATTTAAAAAAAAAAAAAAAATGAATAAAAGTTAAATATTTTGAAATAATTTATAAAAATAGAAATAAATTAATAGAACCTATTTGTTCTGCTATGATAAAGATAACTGCTTCAACACAATAAAATATTCTGTTATAGTGATTGATTGTTTTATTTAGTGTTTTTACACCAATTATATTTCTAATTGTATTAAAGACAACTCAAAAAATTAATATTATTTTATTCATACATTTTTTATATGTGAATTTTTTTGAATCTGATTTTATCTAAAATAGACGAGTATCAAAATACTAATTTTAATGATTTTATTTACAATTAAAAATATACTTCACCTTAAAATTTAAAATATACTTTTTTTTTTCTCTCGTTTTAGACTGAGTAAGTCAAGTCAACTTAATTATATTTAATTTTGGTTAATGTATGTCAATCATATGAAGAAATAGGAATTTCAGTAATTTTTATTTAATTTGAGAATAATAATTTATAACTTGATAAATATATCATATTATAAACAAAAATTAGATTGAAAGTATTTATATATATATATATATTCATGGATATCTATGAGATTAATTGAAATGTATTCCATTTCATAAACATTATATGTATTGTTATTTGTATTAGTTTTTATTACTGATTTATTATAATAGCGCTTGTATTTTTAGTAAACATTAATTCTAATAAAATATTTTCAGTTTTTCAATAAATGGTTAATCAAATATTTTTAGTATATATGATAATAAAATTCTATTAAACTAATCAACAATGAAAATTTGTGCTAGATTTAAAATAATCATGATACTTATTACAAATATAAGTTATATTAAAAATTGATTATTTAGATGAGAAAATATTAATATATGATAAAAATATTTCTGCGTTATCGATAAATGTAATAAACAATGAATTCAAATTATGATATTTTATGTTATGGTATTCTTTGCTGTAAAGTTTAAGTTGATGTCATAATATTAAATAAAATTAAAAGAATAATTGCATAACAGTTGAATTCATTTTAATATGATGTAATATATCGCTTAAAAAAAATTAAATTTTCCTTTTAATTTTAATCAATAATTTTTTCATTTAAATATTATTGATTCCTTTATTTTCCATAACAAAAACCAAAATATCTTGCATCTAGTTTCTATTTGCATTTCCTAGATATAGATTATGAAAACTGCAAATGAAGATCATTCGAATTGACCATCGAGAACTACGGCGTATGGTATTTATTAAACACTTAAAATGACGAAGAATTAAATTCTTCGTTAATTTTATCTGAAGGTATGTCTAAGAAAATTTTTGTGATACCTATATTATATGTTAAAACAAAGGTAACAAACTTAACCTGACAATCTTCACTGTTGTTTCATATTGAAATTTGTATGTTAACTAATGTAAATTTTATATTATTTCTTTATGATTAGATACATGTATATGTATGTGTATGTACATAAATGTTTCATTGAAGATTGCCTGGTTTTACTTTTAATATTTAATATTCTATGTATTTTCATAATTTTTCAGCATTATCAATATGTCAAAGTTGTTGTGGCTCTAAACTTATTTTAGGCAGTCCAATTGAATAATTGAATCAAAAAATTAAGAATGAAATATTATAAAAGATGACTTTAGCGCGATATTACGTCGGTGCTTGGTATTTTAACTTCTTATTAATGGTAATAGTCGAAAGTATTTTTGAATTCAAGAAAATTATTATGTTCATCAAAATTGCACTATTGTTTTATTTGACATAATGAACTGAACTAATCATATGTGATAAATAAACGTGTTGAAAATGTTTTATGTGTTACTATTAAATATTGCTACAGTAATTTAATTTTAAAAAAAAAATGTATTTACTACTTTGGCAAACTAAATTATTATAATTAGGCTTGTTTGAGGATAATGGATTATTATTAATTGATAAATGTTCAATAAAACTTAAAATATTTGAACATAGAATATATTCATAGAAAGAAAGAAAACTTGTTGATATAATTAAGTATACATGTATGATATTTAATATTTTGCTTTTCTCTGGCTCAAGAAATATTAAACTATTTATTTTAATATTCAGTGAGCATAAAAGTTTTACTATTTGGTGGATGTTTTCAACGATTGTAAATATTTACTCAGTTTAACATTTATTTATTGCATAGTGTATAGTTTTCAACTAAAAAATTCTGTGTATAAAAATATTAACAACTATTCTTTTTATACATATAAAAAAATATATAATCTATACATACAATTAGCATAATAAGTATATGTGATATTAGATACTTAAAACATGCGCGTACATGAGTTAGGAGCCACCCATTAGTGGCACTGAATTTGTTGTAGAATTAAATTAAATGGTCTGTACACTATTTAATTTAAAGTCTGCGCTTGGAATTTCCAGGAAGTGTTGGGATATATAGATTTTTTATTAGAGGGTTTTCGTGATTTTCTAATGTAATATAGAAACGTTTATAGAAGACAGCTGCTTCATCTATTGTTTTTATATTTAGGTCTTTGTGAAGGGTCAGGTTAGAGACAGAGTGGAAAAATAAGTGATTTTTTCGTAGTGTGAAATTTTGGAATGCCTGGATTTTGTTTAAATTAGATTTTTTTTTACTGATCTCAAAGTTGTATTCCATATGAGTTTCAGAAAATATTTATATATAAGTAATTTAGTTTTTAATGTTGTGAGCTTATTTTTTGAGAGTAATATTTTTAATGATTGGGAACGATTATTGAGTATTAATCTTTTTTTTTCTTATATGATTTTGCTAGTCTTTTATCAAGGTTTAGACCTAGGTATTTAACAGTGTGTAAGATGGGATAGGAAGGTTATTTATAATTATGTCAGGTCAATGTCCGCGTCTTGAAGTAAATGTTGTGTGAACAGATTTGTTGTTTAATTTAATTTGCCATTTTGCGTACCATTCAGAAAGTGAGTTTGTAAGTTTTTCGAAGCAGTTATTGAATCATTGTGTACTGATAATATGAATTTATCGTCAGCATAGTCAGCAACAAAAGTATTTTGTGTTGAGGGTTGATTATAAATATTAAAAAATATGGTCTAGAGTACATCTCCTTGGGGAACTATAGCATTAATAACGGCTATGTTTGAAGTGATAATCCTTGACGTATTTGAAAATATCGATCAGTAAGATATGATTCCATTAGCAAGAATATCGAAAGAGGAAGACATTTACGGAGCTTAAACAGAAGTCCTTCATGCAAGACTTTATCAAAAGCCTGAGATATATCTAAAAAGGCACAAATACAGTAGCATTTGTTTTTCAATGAGGTAGAGATTGCATCGAATACTCAATGTACCTGATGTATTGTGTTTTGTTTGGCTCTAAAGCCAAATTGAGAATTGGGAGTATATTGTTTGATATTATGTGTGGAGAAATAAGTTTGATGACTAGTCCTTCGAAAATTGTTGAGAAGTATGGCGATAAACCTATATGTTTATTAGTAGTTCGGAGGTCAGAGGGTTTATCCGGCTTAGTAAACATTATTATTTGAGATCATTTCCATAGAATAAGGAAGTATGAAAGTCTCTAAAAGCATTGAAGTAAGAAGTATAATAGCTTTGTTTGGTAGACAGTTCGCAACATTCGCCGTTATCAGATCAAACACTGAGGATTTTTTACGAGATTATTTTGAGATCGTATTTTTTTACCTAGGTGTGAAATATTTTTCTTGGTGAGCATCTGATAAAGTTGAATTTAAGGAATGTATGACATAATTAATATGTTGTAGAATAGAAATGTCCTCATGGGGATGAACATTTTTAGAGAGATTGGTTTGAAATACTGCTTTTTCGGCATCTGAAACGGCGAACGAGTTGTCAGCATTTCTCGGTGGAGGTGATGTGGTTTTATATTTAAATAATTGCTTAGTTTATCTCCATATACTCCCGTCAATGACTGTTAGTGAGCGTAGCTTTTATTTTAGTGCGTGTGATTTATATTTTGCAAGGACTTTTTTAAGCGTGTTGGCGAGTTTATTATATGCTAATTTATGATATGGAAGTCTAGTGGATTGGTATTTAGCCCTAGTTCTGTGTTTTTCTACTATAAGGTTACCTATTTGATCTGATATTATCTGGTAGTTATTTTTAGGATTATGTGTTTCATCAGGCTTGGTTGATTCTCACGCAACTGTATTTGTGTAGTCAATTTATTTACCGTTTTATCAATTTTAAGTTAAATTTTTAGATCAATTCGTTGATTGAAAATATTTTGAAATTCATGACGGTCGGTTATGAGAGAGAATAGTTAAGGGCGGTTTGATTTGAAAAAATACGATGGCCGATACATTGAGTAAAACAAATGAATGATTTGAATTTAAGTCTAAAATATCAGTTTTTTTTTTTTTTTTTTTTTGTAGAAGATAGCCAGTAGGTAAGACATGATGGAGAAAATACGTTAAAGTTATTGGTGTTGATAAAATTATATAAATAAATGCCACATGGGTTGTTTAAATGGCAACCCCAAGCATTGTGCTTAGCAATAAAGTCACCGCCTATGATACATTTACTTTTAATTGTATTGAAGTAAAAAATGTAAATGTAGCAATAGAGATAATATGTCGTATAGGAAAATACAAAGCACCTACGGTAATAGGTATATTTAATATAATTATTTTAGTACACGATTAAATATGATCGAGATAGTAATTAGTGGTCGGAAGTGGATTAAGTTTTTTATAAGTATTTCAGCATTACCATGGGTGGTATTATAAGGGTAATTTTATTAACTTCTATTCTGGTATAAAGATATTTGTATATTTGGTAAAATGTGTTTTTGTGATAAGGGAAATGTGTATACGTCGATCATATAATACATTTTTTAATTCATTTACATGGTTTTTTGCTTATACAATTGAAATTACTCGAGTAAGAAGTGAGATTAGTGAATTTATAAGGGTTTTATAAGCTTGATATCACTGAGTTAATATCAGGAGCTGGTTATCAGATTGTGTAGATCGATTTTTAGTTGCCTGAGAATATGTTTGAGATTGGCCAGAAGAAAAATTGTAGGCAGTGGCGGCTCGTGGAGTTCATTGAAGGTAGGGCACAAATATTTTCCTCCTTCTTCACTATTTCAATTTTGAATTTACCAACAATTCCTGATGATTTTTTTAAATATTATAAAATTGTTTGTTATAAAAACGTTTTAATATACGCTTATGATGTACAGTGGCGGCTCGTGAACCAAACGAGGAATGAGGCAGATATTTTCAAGATTTATATAAAATCTCATTTGTGATAATCATACCAAGATTTCTTAAAAGAATGAGAACATTTCTTTTCATTTGAATACTAAATATTTAAATTATTTAATGAAATTATAGGTCGACCGTCGTTCATTATCTCACGTTTGTTATTTTGACTACGGCGGGAAAATAGTGTTTGTAGTTAATTTATAATAATGTCATTATACGGAAACATAATTGTTATAATAGTTTATTGTTATTAAATATTGATATTTATAAACTATTTTAGACTTCACAAATACTTTATATAATATAAATGTTAAATATATGGTTGAAAACCACGTTCATTATTTGATAAGAATCGATATTTTTAGTTTGTGATAAAATTATTACGGTTAAGGGTACACTACACGACATTACGATTATCTCTTCATTCCTATTTTGGATGTTACGTCACTTAGATTAATTACTTATGGATAATGTCAACATTACCTGAAGTCAAACTTTCAATCGACCATTCCATCAAAGATAGAATAAAATTAATATCTTATCATATCTGTGGTTCTAATTTCTATCGTTGCATGAAGGAACGAGCATTTTCTGTCATAGTTTTGGATATATATAATAATAATAATAATAATAACAAAAAATGTTCTATTTTTAAATTTAATTCTTGCTGAATACAATATTCTTAAAGGTGAAAGGGAAATAACTACACACGCATATATATATATTAAGTTTTATTTACAACAGTTAGGTGAATAAATTAGGTATCTTAAATTTGTAACATATAAAAAAGCACCGTCAAATGAAAATACATAACACTTAATTAAATAAAAACAAATGAACAAAAAATATTCCAATAATCTATGATAAATAGTGTTCTGTGCTACGGAGGACGGTCGACAATAACAATACGAAGACGATAAGACTGACAAAATCTCGTAAATCGTTATTAAAATAGAATTCAGATACAATACGATTGTGCTTGGCAACACCGTATTATTATCAAAAAGTGGGGAAAATCTATCACTTGATCGGGCTATCGTAGCACAACGAATTTGTGCTCGCCGCCTAATGACCAAATAATATAGTATCAGTATGTACGTCGGAGCGCCTGTATTTGATACATTTTTTTTTGATTATATTTTGAAATAATATACCAATTACCAACTTTATTATGATGATTAGAAGAAATACCAATAGCTATTCAATTTTAAATTCTTCTTTCAATTTTGTTGGTGGGGCACGTGCCCGTGTGCCCCATAGCATGGGCATGAGCCGTCACTGATTGTAGGAAGTGGTTAGTGGCGTATATAGGAATTATTTTCATCATGAACCAATTTACCCCACCATAGCTGCAACTAGAAATTTTTTAAGGAACGGGTGGTTTTAATAATGACAAATTATATAAATATAGGAATTTAAATGTATTAATATATATTTATTTATAAATAAGATACATAATATAGCATTTTTCTACAATAGGTAGTAAACGTTTTTGCTTTAAAATACAATTAGTTATGACTGATACTGTTTGAGTGTCCACATTTTTCGTTAGTCACAACTAGACAAGAATGAATTATTTTATTAATTGTATATATTTTTTATATACTTATCATAGAGCGCGGATTTGTATGCACTTAAAAGTATCGAAATATGCCACATAATATGCAATAAAAATCATGAAAATATGCAAAACATATATGTGCAAGAATTTTTTATTTATTTAAAATTAATAATTCAACTTATCAAAATTAATTACTTTAATACTTAATACAAACAAATTTAGGGAATTTTCTGAACTTAATTTATTTTTAAAATTTTATTTATGATTAAAATAAATATAATCGTATGCATTTCAAGTTTATCTTCTGTGAAGCTGTGTCGTTTATCGGTTAACATATTTTTATAGACTGATAACGAACCTTCGATATCAACCGAAGTTATTGCGGCATTTTTGAAGCAAGTGGTATGTCGATGATCGACTGACACAGCAAGAGCGATTAAGTTTACGTCGTAATCGATTATTTATTTTATAACTAAATATATATATATATATATATAAATTATTATTTAGTGACTGAAATTTATTTTTAATTTTTCTACTTGACAAAATATTTTGTACATTTTTTTTAAATTTTCATTTGAATATGCAATAAATTTTGAATTTTGCCAAAATATGCAAAAACCTCTAAATATGCAGAAATATGCGAAAAAAGTTTTCACCATTAGCTTCAAATTATGATGATTCGTGGAGATAACTGACAAAAATCCAAAAATATTGAAAGGAAAAAAATATGCAATTGCATAGAAATCCGCGATCTACTTATCACATAATGGCTTGTGATGGGGAAATACTAGTAAGTTTAGTGAAACTAAGACCATCTATTTATGATTTTGGAAACAAGGACCGAGTTTTTATTTAACGGATGAATCCATATTTCGCAAAAACTTCATCAGATGACATGATGACAACTGATTTTTGTTTTGTCTAGGCAATGTACACTTTATAAAAATAAATTGTTTTTAGTTGGCTACCATTGTCTAACACAATTTTGCTCTTGCTATGCGATCGACCTAAGACAATCGACGAAACAATTCCTATCAAGCCGTTAGTTTGATTGATAACATTTTACAACAATGTAAATACAATATTAAACAGAAATTCATATCTAAAAATAGAACGCGCTATCAAAGAATTATGTAAACCACGGTCTAAGATTGCTAAAATATCTAGTCCGTGATGTTAATACACAGCTTTATTTGTTTTGTCCTTTCATAGTTTATTCGTCTTTTGATCGGTCATTACAATCGTGGACCATGGTATCAGTCAGTAACGTGAATTTTATACCTCAAAAATTACATACTAGCATAGAACAACAAAAATAATAGTAGGTACGGGTCATGGTATCGTATAAATTTATAATTATATAATTTAGCAATATGCATAAAAATGTCTTAATTGAATCTGAAATTTCACGATGGGCCCGGGCCTAGCCCCCCCCTATATACGCTACTGAAAGTGGTATTATGTGGGTGGCTCTCTTGTATGTAATTTGACTTATGACTAGGATTAACATATACATTGTGATTATTTAAATTGATTTTCTTACGTTGTTGGAGGTGCACATTAAAATTATCCGTGATATAAGTTTATATATAATTCCGTACAATTAAATAACTAATTATTTTTTAATTTACTGAATTGTGAAATGATAATTTAAAATTGCTAAAAAATATTTATGGTAACATGAATCCTACCTGTATTATGCCTTCTATTTATTAATACAGTACGAACGTAACTAGTTATTTTTCCTTACCTTTTGTATGGATACACCGTTATCTAATTATAATAATATCGAAATTGGTATGCGCTGATAAAACAAAAACACATTTGCTGGTGATTTAACTAGCGGTTAATGTAAAAATGAGAACATTCTTTTTTCGAGTTTGAATAGAACACATGGCCGCCATATAGATGAGATTTTACTTACACATGCTATTGCAATAAGTGTTAAGGCAAATAAATTTATGTATTAAAAATGTTGAAAATCTATGTATATGACTGACCCCATATTTAAAAACTTCTTTAATTGAAACTATAGTATAAATCTATTTGATGACGTTAAATAATTGCAATCCTTTATATAATGAATTGTATATTACTTTATCCTTGCAAGCCACTTACGCCGTTTTTACACTCGTCGTAAAATCATAACCGGAGCCGATTTTAGATGCAATGTAACTAAGTTAGTGATTTTCCACACACAGACTGGACCGGTAATTTTATTGGTCAAATGACAATTCCGGAATATGCAGCCGTTGAATTCGATTCTTCGGATGTCTAATCTATCTCCGAATTGTCGATTTTAATGTGTAGTGGTATGTGGCGGGTTTGATATTTATCGCCACAAATTTTATACTTTTTTATATAAACGATTTATTTATATATTAAGTAATCAAAATTGTTTAAATATTATATAAATGGATATAATTATAAATAACAAATGTGTTATTTATACATTATAAAAACATTATAGGTATTATATAATTTAAGGATACGTCATATACTATAAGTCTCTTTAAGTAAAATTATGAAAACCGTTGATCATGCACCGTACACGTTGAATTGATTTAATTTTTGCCAATTCGAGTAATTCATAATATTCGACAAACATATTTTTAGATTTCTAAACGATAGCTGACAACCAACTAACCTAAAGGCCTGGCTATACATTTTTTCAGCCATACAAGCCATTTAGACTTTACCACTAAAACTGCTTCTTCCATATTTTTCGTGACATTCTTCTTAATCTCGTTCCCCTCATCATATATGTCAATGTTCCATTCAACATACTTTCATCTACTTGCCATACATGGCCTGCCCGTTCTATTCTTGTCCCTCTGATGAATTGGATGACATCTCTTTTGTTACGCTAGTATAATTGGGTGTTGGTTCTTATTTTCCATTTCTGTTTCGTATTGAACACGGGTCCGTAACTTTGTCTAAGAACTTTTCTCTGAAATAGACAATTTTTTTCATCTTACCTCTCGTCATTGCCCATATGTCACGGTATAAATGTAACTTATATTTATAGGTGTTCTTTCGTTTACCTTGACAACAGATAGGATTTATAAAGGGTTTTCTGTATGCTATCTAATATTCATCCCTCCAATGCATGTTATTTTGCCTATTTAGAATAGTTTCGAAATACTTTAACTTTTGTATGTGTTTAAAGGTATTATTTTCCATCTGAAGGTTATTTTTATTTTCACCTCGTTTTACCATCATGTATTTAATTTTTCCACTGTTGATTGATAAACCAATATATTTTCCAATCCTAATCAGTTCAACAGTATTCTAAATACCGTCTCGGGATTTCTCAATGATTACTATGTCTGCATATGCTAGTAAAACATAACCTTCGTCTGGGTTTATTGTTTTAGTTCTTGGTATGCATTATTATTATGATAATGATAATTTTTTTTTTTTTTTTTGTGTATGAATTGAAACCAGATCCTGTTCCGATTTTGCCGGTGTGAGTGTAAAAACGATCTTAGGATTCTAGTATTTCATATTCCTTTGTATACATAAAAATATGTCACAAAAATTAAACCCTATTTTACTTTTGGAATTTGCTTATTTTACTAGACAGTATATTTAAATAAACAGATTGTATATAAGATTAATTTTAATCGTATTTTAGACATTAAAAAAGTTACGCGAATTCACATGATCTATATCTTAGCAACCTCTGAGTATGAAATAAATTCGTTCCTATTAATTATGTTGAATACCGTAGGCTTAAAGACATTTAATGCTTAATGATGGGCTAAACCTTAAATTTAAGTCACGCGATATTTACCGTTATTGTTGCGTCATGTTATTTTCTTGATAGACTAACTATAGCATGCTAATGTTGTATATGACGGTTGAATTTTAAGACGAAGGAAATAAATAAGAAATTCACTTTATTAAATACAGTCCTAACTTGATATGCATTCACGTAGTAGATGAGCTTTTAGCGGCGTCGTCTGTCCGTTTGGTCAAATGTTAACTGTTACCAAGTAATTAATTCTTAAACCTTTAATTTCCAGGCTCGACTGTGTATGGCATTCGGTTGACCGCGTCGTTACTCCGAAGAGACTCGAATCCAAGACATGAGTAAACTGTCTAAGAAGAAATTGTGTCATATTTGTTGAGCAACGCTGTCAGTTACGCGGTGCATGTTTCTAGCAGCAGTAAGGTATTGATTTTCAAAATATTACTTAAACCTTTACCTTAGCTATCACTGCAGTATGCTATCCAATGCACCATTACAAGGTATTCACTTAATTAAGTTAAAAGGATTTACTAAACCTCAAACCTATCCTTTTTAACCCTTCTATGTAAATAAATACTTCTATAGACTGAAATAGGATGAATGTGTCTATAGCACGAAACCCCATTGTTGGCAATGGTTTATCAACTTAACTTTTTTTTTTTTATCATTATCTTTTTTATAATACACTTTTTCATTGCCTCTCTTTGAAGTTTAATTAATTAATGGGTGTACCATTTAAATTGACAATGATACTTGAGACATTCATAAAATAAAATGTATTATTTTAATTTACAGCGTTCCAACCATGGACCATTCGTTGAGAAGAAAAATGCTGATATGAATAAAAAAAAATGTATAAAACATAAATATCAGTTGAAGATTTAATAAAATAAATATTTCTTGACTTAATCAATCTTACTAAATATTTTATTTTCCTACCTATTGCATGAAACATTTCATCATGTTTATGTCCACAACATTTATATCCAATGGACCTCGCAGTTAATGGTGGTACCACAGAATAAAACAAAATGGACACTGATAAAAAATTACATGAGCAGCATAGGACAATAATGAAATCAGTCAGCCATTTTATTTGAGGTACAGTAGAAAGTTAGTAACATTTTATTCCATCATGAAACGGTAGTAATATTCTTTTTAAGCTACTGCGCATTTTTAAATGTTACTAATAGTAGTAGTATTTTTCATGATATTAGATGCAATAAGAGTTTGAGATTTGGTGGGCTTATAAGTCTTATACTATGGTATGACCATGGGTCAACCCCCAACCTCCCATCATTACTAAAAAAATATAAATTGTGTTTTTGTAAATGTATTACAATTGTATTTGTAAATTTACTACAATAATGATTTGCATTTTATAGTATTAAATCGGTATAAACGTTTTTAATATACTTAAAACATATAATACTATTTAATCATCGATGAATCTATTTTATACATTTTTTTTTTTTTAACACTTCCCATTCTGAAATCCTGCACATGGGCGGGCCTGTATAATGGTAGACATACTATCTAAAAATGATCCACAAGTAAAAACTTCTTGGTACCCAGTAGGTCACCATGTTTCACACTGTTTGGTAGATCACATATTGAACAATTACCATAATTGAAATTACAATTAATAACGAATATCAGTTATCACTGATTATAATTTGATAACAAAAGTGCTTCAATTAAAATAGCCACTGATTTCGTTACCGCCGTGTTGTGTCCACTCCCTGGTGGTACCTTCTATAGCAGTGGTTCTCAATCTTTTTAGGACCGCGACCCAAATTTTCTTCCAAAAATCTATCGCGACCCCATAGTTTTACATTTACAGAATCAATAAAAATAATTTCAAAAAACAAATTTTTTCTATTTTATTACTTATTTACTACTTTATAATAATAATAATAATATAATACTTAATTAATAATTAGGCATATATGATGAATGTGCTTGTGTCTTACAATCTATATAACTAAAAAAACTCACGACTACCCAAAAATTGGGTTGCGACCCACAGTTTGAGAAACGCTGTTCTATAGTTAGTAGAATTTCTATAGCAGAAATATAAATGTAATAAACATTTTTATATAGTATTGAAAGCGTTAAATTTTTCATATAAAAAACAATTACAATTCTCTTGCATCATACATTTTATGTGAACAAAATGCATTGTAGTAAGATATTTCTCTAAGTTTTACCTTTAAATTTACACCAGATTCGACATAAGAAGTGCTTGAAATCGCTTATAAAGTTGTGATCGTAAGAACAAAAAGTATATAAGCCTGTCGTTGAATAAGTGATCGATGTATAATATATATTTATATATGTAAGATTTTGTGTGTGACGAGGACTCGTTGAGATTAAATTACTTATATATACATATATATCTCAGCGTACTATGGAATGACTAATTAAGCTTAATAAGCGTTAATAATAACTAATGGCATAATAAAAACATCTATTTTTGCTGATCTATCATATTTCCATAGTTGCTAACTAATGTATATTTCGAATTCGTGTATTGAAAAAAAAAATGAAGACATTTATTACACAAGTGATTAAAAAATATTAAATAGGTAAGTGAATTTTTTTTAATTTCAAACAACGGTATTCTTAAACATATATTTGTAATGATTGAAACTAATGTTCACATTATTATACATGCATATAGAGTAAGAGAGTCACAAATAACAATTATCATCAAACCCTAAGATAATAATTAAAAATATGACCTAAATTAATTACAAAACTTTTTATTCATATAAAGTACTTTTGTAATGATATTTAATAATATTAATTTTTAAAAATGATATAATTCCTAAATTTTAATCACTATAAGTACTTTTAAAACTAAAACCATCGAGGAATCTTTCTATGGTTCATCGCAATTTACTCTAAAGTGTGGTGGATTTACGATGCAAACCCAGATAACTAGTTCGGGGTAATGAAGGAGACTGCCTTTGCCTTAATTCTACTAACCATAAATTAAGTTCCAATTCCCAAGGATGATTATTGTATGGTGAACATCTCTCACATAATGAAAGAAAAAAAACAAAAAACTAAAAACAGAAAATCGTTTTCTGCCAAGCAATACTTGGAAAACACTTCTCAAAACCTTGAATGCTCCACTGAGCATTGATAGTCTAGGTCAGCGGTTCCTAAACTGTGCACCGCGGTGCTCAAGGGACACCACCAGCACTTTCTAAGGACATATACTATCACTTATCCACATTAAAATGATCGATTGCGTATCAAGGTTTTTTTAACAGTCCGTTTTGGGGAGAAAATAATAATTATCCTTTAAACAGCTGATGTTATTTCTTATTGAACGCCTACTATTCAAAATTATGTCCACGATTTCTTTAATTTAATTTTTTTATATTTAGAACGATTTTACACGCATTGATAGATTGATAGATGATTTTTTTTAAATTAAAACCGGTTGTAAATATTTGCATCTATTATGCATTAATATTTTTCAGCGCAAAGTTTTTATTTATTACTTGATACATTTCATACTTTTTTTTATATTTAATAATGCTACAAAAAAATTATAATTATTTATAAAGATTTATAGAATAATTTCTAACTATTTAAGAATACCTAATTTTTTTTAATTTACCTCAAAACAATTTTATTTTATTTTTATACATTCTGTACAATGATATTAATAATCTGTAGGTAGTATAATTTAACAATGAAACCTAAATAGATACTATTTAATTATCCAGCACAAATACATAAATTGTAAATTAACTTTAATTTAAATTGTCAAATATTAAAAGAAACTTGTTACTCAAAATTATACTTTTTGATGATAAATACTGAATACAGAATTCATACGGTAGTTTAATATAATATAGGTACCTAACAGACAAATGTTTAACACCAACAATTATATTTCTCGTATATAAAATTATATAGTGTCATTATTATAATAATTCCAGTAAGCAATTTTAATACACTAAATTATGTAGTACATATTCGTATAACGCTGCGTTATACAAATATCAAAACAAAATAAATACACTTATATTAAAGATTACAATAATAATGATATAGCAAGTGTCTTGATTAATAAGTATTGAGCATATTTCAAGAATGAGGTAAATAACTCATAAATTACATTAAAAAATATAGTCAATTTTACAGAAAAAAGGAGGGGAGGCGTCAAATTTTATAGTCCTAAGTTGTTATTGTTAGACCACACTAATTACGTATTATACGTATACCTAGTGTACAATAATATTAATAACAGTGAGATAAAATAGAAAAGTTAAAAATATTAACTAATTAGTTTTACTAAATCATAAGCTATTATGTTCTTGTACTTACAAGATATATAAGGTATATGTTGTATCGGTGCTTTGGATTGCAACTTATTAAATACTTTTAAACCAAGAGTGTTTTGGGATATTTGTTTACCAAATATTAAGGGACAAATTATTATTTAATTTATCTAAGTTGCTTATATATTTATTTTATAAAAGCAAAATTTATATTCATTTAACTTCAAACAATTGTATTATAATTTACTGTTTATAACTTTTAAACTAATCACAATTCGTATATGTTATTACTATATAAGTATTCTACAAGCATTTAACATTTGAGTTGTTGATTATTTTATTTATTTCGTGATGAAATTTTTAATAAAGTATTCCAATTAAATTTAAATAACAAAAAATTTCTTTTTAGATAAAAATATTTAAATTTGAATAATGTAATCGGTGGTTGTATCAAGGTCGGCTCCAGAGCCTTGGTTGGGAGGGGGAACAAGTTAATGTTAATAGTCCATCTTCAATCATCCTTGAATGAAGCCATGTTTTTAGTTTTCAAGGAGTGGAGAAACTCCTTTCAACGGTCATACCTCTATGGCTTTATCTACATACTTGTATGTGTCGTATGATAATCCATATTATAATATGCATTTTTTGTGAACAATATAAATTTTTTTATAAATACGGTACGGGCTTGGGGAGGAAGGGCCCCTAGGACCCACCCTGGATCCACCCCTGGGTTGTATTTCATATAGTATTCTAGATTTGTATGGATCTATAATTTTTTTGAAAGTTACCTAGGTATAAACATTTTTTTTTTGCGGGCAATGCTTCAAACATAAGGCCGTATTTAAGATTTCTCCGCTTAAGGGCAACAACATTTAGCCGCCCTTCTTCCAAAGGCGTATTTGAGTTATGGCCATGAGGGGGGGGGGGGGGGGAAACTAATTTTTCTTTAATAAAAATTTAAAAATAATTTACAGATCATTAACTACTCATTACCTACAGCTCATGTTCCTGTTATAATGATAACATATTATAATGATAGACTAATAATTTATATTCTTAATTATTTATACATTTCATTTTTTAAATAAATCAATGTATTATATTCAAAAAAAATACGAGCCACGGGAAGGGTGAATACCCCCTTCGTCCCTTTAAAATACACCCTTGATTTTCCATGGTATTCCAAACAAACGCGCAACATGCACGAACACGCTTGTTCGTGTGCGCACTAGGTCCACACCAAATGCTCTAAATATGGTAGCAACGTTGCAAAACGTTTTGCGCGTTTGGTGCGCCCGGCTTTAGTGGCATAATTTTATCTATCACCAATAATGATTAATTAGAAATAATTAGACTATTGGCGATAGAAAGTGATAATCTGTAAAGGGTACGTTATGCATTATTTATAATAATAATGTTATTTTTCCAGTCGTATGTTACACCTCCACCCACCATCGACCAAAACATTAATAAGTTGTTTATCACCAATAGAGGCAGTGTATCTACATTCATAAATTAGCCATTTTTGTTTTTATCATATTTATTATAGAGGTTAAAATCTATTTTGGGTAAATCTATGGTAATATTCCGATACCACGACTGTGCTGTTAATAAAAACATGTTTACAACTTACGTCTTATGCCGCGTCCACACTAGTGAACGAAACGACCAACATGTGATCACGAACAAAATTCGTGTGTAACAAATCGGCGAACTTGTAATATTCTATCGAACAAATCGGCGATCCGTCAGTTGCCGGTATTTCAATGTAACATCAAAGAATGTTTCACGAACATGTTACGACAGGTATGGACACGTCTTCACACATTTTCACGAACACACAAAATTAAACTAATATTATTTATAATCAATTTTTAAGTTTAGTTATACGCGAACATACACATATATTTTTTAGTTATTCGGCTAACAGTTTGTCAAACTTTGGCGAACAATTCGTCGAACCGTTCGTTGTTTTATCACGCTAGTGTGGACGCGGCTTTACATTATAAATTCTACTAATCATTCAATATTTGTGAATTATAGTATTTTTTTTTATATATTATTAAAATGTACTGATTGTATTGTCATATTACACTCAATACTCAATACTCAATGAATATTTTATAAGCTACAAGACAACACGAGACAACACAAAACTGGTTTTGAAAAATAATAATAATAATAAAAAATAATCTAAAATTTAAATGTATTGTAAATAATACAATTACTTAGACTTAAAAGTTAAAATGTAGAATAGGTAATTCGAAAACTTAAAACACATTAGTAATTAATAATTATGGTTGATTTAATTTGTAGGTAAGTATTGAGTTCGAGTTCGAGTTTGACTTAAAATCATAATAGGTTCGGTTCGGTCCGGTTCGGTAGAAAATATGAAGGTTCGATTCAGTTTGAGTTCGAAAAAATAATTTAAAGTTCGGTTTAGGTTTGGTTCGATTTAAAAAATCTAAGTTCGATCCGTCGTTGCCGGGTTTAAGTATATAAATGTATGTAACCTGCCAAGATTAAATTTTGTTAAATCTATTGAAATTTAAATTAATTAAGATTTTTGAAATAATATTTTATACATATTAATTTAGTTTTTAAGATAATGATTATTATCATAACCTATTCGATAAGTTATAGCTTACAACTACCTGAACCTCTCTACAGTTTGGTATTCTGTTGAATACATATAACATCTCACTTCAGTGGCGCAACCAGGGGGGTGGACTCCGGGTCTGGACCCCCCCCCT
>NW_020272917.1:2062343-2227812 GCF_003268045.1 Sipha flava
CCCCCCCCCCCCCCCCATGAAAAATTCCTGATTGCGCTACTGTCTCACTTCTCCGAATATTTTACCTTTTGTCAATAAGTTCATGGTCTTTTTGACTTTTAACCGAAACACTCTTGCAATTATATCATGTCGATCATATGATCTTTGACCGGGAAGTAAGAGCTCTTTTATCTCGTCCCAGAGAGGATTACATGTAAAAGTAATAAAAAGGTCAGGACGACCGTAATGTCTAACGTAGGTCATAGCATCTTGTGTTCTTTCGTGCATGTACCTTGGCCCACCAGTAAAAGTTGACGGGAGTATAACCATTTGGCCTAACTGATTAGCAC
Source organism: Sipha flava (assembly GCF_003268045.1). Classification (NCBI taxonomy): domain Eukaryota; kingdom Metazoa; phylum Arthropoda; class Insecta; order Hemiptera; family Aphididae; genus Sipha; species Sipha flava. Next base: position 2,062,673 of record NW_020272917.1, read on the forward strand.
GCAATTTGGCTTGGTTGTTTTTGATATAATCTAGTCTTTCAGTTTCAATTTTGGCGTATTCATATACCAAATATTGACTGAAAAGAGAACGATAATTAACTAAATAGTTGTCTTCCCCTTCTCTGACCATTATTCTATATGAGTAAAAACTTGATGCAGAGACAGTTTTTTTAAGCGGTAACTTGGTTTTTGGATCGCGTTGTGGTATATTGATTGCATACCCATCATCCCCCCAACAAAACATTAAAGGATACTGCAGTGCGTTTTATGCTCGATGTATCTCACTGATACGGTGAAGTGAGTTACTTCGGTTTTCGAGGATGATGTCTCTTCGATCAAACTGCTGATCTACTAACACTAAATCAACTTCATTTGCTGTTGGTGCATTATACCTGCCTCTATGTTCTTCTGGTGGTTTTTATCTGCATGTATTAGAACTTTAAATGACTCTGAAGGAGGTATTTTATCGATGGTAAATTGTAATGATTAATTGTAAATTATGCGGTGGCATGCCTAGTAAATCCAATGAGTTTAAAAACTCTGTTGGATAATTTACAACTTCAGTAGCATCGCAAACTGTATCTAGATTTGTATGACACCAAGTTTTCTGGTAACAAATTTTGTATCTTGAGATTCAATTCGTTGACCTCCACATTTTTTGCTACTAAAATTGCTCTTTCTGCCAGCCACTCATGATTTGTGTATTGTCTGTGTACACTGGGACATATCTGGTCAATGAGAGCATCTTGCGAATAAATGATTGTGCAGAAATCGTTCGGTAATTTTATACATCCCGTTTCATCTGTAGTAACTTTCCCATCTCCAATATCTAACAATTGTTTTAAGAATCTTTTGCACGCTTTTTTTTTTTTGATTGAATCGAAATCGAAGTATCGAAATCGTTCGCTATCTATCTTTATATATATTTCGACCATGAATTGTTGACAAAGCTTATGCATCGTAAAATAACTTAGTCCTGATCGCGTCTAATCATCAACCGATATGCATAATAATTTTTTTGAACTAACATTCTTATTTGTTTTGGCACCTGTTGCGGAATCTTTTTGTTTAATATATATGCAATACCCGTCATTTACTACCAAAAATAAAATTAATAGTTTTTAAATAGTTTTTAATAGTTTTTTAATAATATTTTAATAGTTTTATTTAATATAATTCATTTTCAATAGCGCAGTTATCGACCTGGTCAAAAAATATTAAACCGATTTCAACCCTTTAAATTCAAAATTTCGAAAAATCCTTTCTTAGCGCACGTCTACATCATAATAGTTATCTGTATGCCAAATTTCAGCCAGATCCGTCCAATGGTTTGAGCTGTGCGTTGATAGCAGTCAATCAGCTTAGGTACTGTTTTATATATACAGACATATATGTATTTTTTTTCTTGATTTTATACACAAATTCCATTCCCTAACATATTTAATAATATAATAGTTATTATTAATATTTAGCTATCAAAAATATGTAAAGTAAGAACATAAAATAAATTGGCTGAGAACAATTGAATTAATCCAAAATTAGTAAAATAATATGTAGCATAATAATATCTCGCTATTGTTCACTTTAAGTAATATTAATTTTTTTTTTTTTCATTTGGATATACCTTAGTTTTCTTGTAACAGTTATTTTTTCTAAGTATAAAAGTTTAATTTTGGATTTGGTTACTTCAAATGTCCACTAAAGCTTTTAGTAAATAATCATAAAATAAAATTATTGTTACTCTTGCATGTATACAAATAGTGAATTAATTAAAAAATGTAAAATTAATAAATCGAAACATTAATTTACGCCGTTATCAAAAATACAAATATAATTTTAACTCTTCTGGCTTTTTTACCTCTATAATTTATACGTAAAACGTATTCTGTTACCAACGACAAGTTAACGACTAGAATGTCATGAACTTTTGTTTCCTTCAAAACACGCTAGGTTTTCTTCGCTGACCTTGTCCCAATAATAAATGAAACATTACGTGATAAAAATTGTTAATTCATTTGTTAATTATTTTATTTTTTTGAAAAATTTACTTATACTTTTAATTAGTCAGAAAAAGTTACCTAATATTTTAATAATGGAGACATAAATCTGCGACTATAAAATTAAAAATATTTATCACATAAATAAGGTTATTCTTTATCTGGCTTAATATCTTTAATGATACCAGAAAAGTAAAAATATGATTGGTATTCATTAATAATTAAAATTGCAAAAATTAGTATAACTACAACTGTATGTTCTACTTGTATTCTTTTTTCTAAACATTTTCAACCGAATTTGAAATTATGTTTCATGCAAATTGATAAAATAATTATTATACAAGCTGCACGAATATCCAAAAGCAACCAAGTCGGTAATCAAAACGCATTAAAATTAAAAGTAAGTAGGTTAGGTAGAAAGTTTGTTATACCTATTTAAATGTAAAGTTTCCATGAAAGTAAAAACTGATTTTTAAGTTCATGAATTAAATTGTTATAAATGGTTATTACGCTGCTAATATATTTTTGCATAAATAAAATTATAATTACACCAATAAAAAAGTATTTAATAATATTAATTATAAGCATGATGTGCCATTTTGCATGAATACAGCTATCATTTTAAAAATCTCATCAGAAAATATTTTTAGTTACTTAAATTGTTATTTATCAATTTCATTATTAGATATACTGTATTTATTATTTATCATTGACTGTTAAATCAAAATTTATCTTTGTCTTTCTATTTCTCTCTTTTTTCCTTCATGTTTAATGTTCCATAACGATACTGTTTGGCTTGAAACACGTCAAGCTGAAATCTTGGCAAAATATTTATATTCTTCTTTCTTTTTCCCAACTATTTAGGGTCGGCCACCTTTATCTTGAACTTCCACTCGTCTCGATTTACTACATCTCCAACTCATATACCAACGGCCCCAATATCGTTCTTAATCGTATCTAACTAACTATCTCTTTTTTGGTCTTCATTTTCCTCTTTTTCTTTCAACATTAATTTTCATAACAACTCTTACAGTATTTTTTTCCTCTCGTCTCATCACATGTCCAAACTATCTCAGTCTATTTCTTCTCATCATGTCCACTATAAACGCCACACCAATACTACTTCTCACATATTCGTTCTTTATTTAAGTTCTGAATTAAATTTTAAAAATTAGGAACCGAAGAAAAAAACTAAATACTCACATTATTTTATTTAACGGTAACGACACATGGATATAATTATATATGTTGGTATTTTAAGAGTAAAATAACTCTTAATAGAGAATAAACTTTTTTTCTCATATAAATTTGAATACTTTTTAGGTTGCATTAATTTGTTTAGTGATTAATAAAATTGATAGTCTTGTAATTATTTTGTTTGAAATCTGTATGTATAAAGGAAAGTGTACTTTATCAATAATCAACGCAGAGCCGATTTGAGTAATCGCTTGAAATTTGTAGGATAGATTTTTATAATAATTTCATCGGGCACTAAGAAAGGATTTTTAAAAATTTTGATTTTAAAGGGTTGAAATCGGTAAAAATATTTTTTCACATGTAATTTGTATATCTATATTGATATAATAATAACAATGGCACCCGACCGATTACAGGAAATAAGGTACGGCACGGAGGCCCGAAGGTTTCCATCTACCTAGACCTTTCTTTTGTGTTTGTATTTTATCGACGCGTAGATGTGAATTGTTCCGAAGCTATATTGCGTCACCTAAGAACCATCATGGTTAACAATGACAATATTTACTAATTTACTTATTTTACTACTATTATTCATTATTCATTTTGATTATCTTGGTCTTGAAAGCAATGAGATACCATATACATGCTCAAATTTTCAAAGTTAAATGATCTACGATTTGGTCGTAACACAGATTTGTACCGACTGAAGGAGCGCTCGACTTCCACCGAGGTAATGGGTGCAAATTTCATATTTGCAATGTCCAAAGCAGTGAGTTCAGCCGGAAATATTACCCCATTCATTTCGCAATATGCATCTCTAATTAATTTTAGGCAGTCTAAACCAGGATTTTTATGTAATACGCTGTGCATTTTTTCTTTTACTGCAACTCCCAAGGGTCCTTGTACTTGTTCTATGCATTTTTCAGCTTCTTCTATAAGTCCTAAACTTTGAACTAAAGTCATTTTTCTTGTTTTTAGTTGTTTTATTGTATCTTCTAAAAATCCAAAATTAACAGATATATAAATTAAATTATTTTTAATATCATCTATATTTAATAAATGTTTCGCTTCTCGAATAGAAACTGCTGAAGTAGAATCCAACGTTGATACAACATCTTTTATTTTTTCAAAGTTTTCGCAATAGTATTTGACTGCATTCAACCATATCCCCCATCTAGTAATTATTGGTTCTGGTGGAAGACTCAAATTTGGATACATTTCTTTCAGCTCTTCTACACGACTTGGAGGTTTTAAAACTAATTTTTTGACCTCAGCGATTAACTTGTCTACTTTACTAAATTTAGTTCTAATGGTTTCTCCAATTCTATGAAGTCCATGAGCTAAGCATGTCAAGTGAATCATCTTTGGGTAAAATACATTAATGGCAACTGCGGATTTCACCATATACGGCGATGCATCAGTTAAAAACAATAATACATTTTCGTGTTTCACACCTTTTGGCCATAATAAACTCATCGAATCGTTAAATAGTTTGGCTATGGTTTTGTGGTTGCATTTTTCTAACTGTGCACAATTTAATAAAAATGGTTTAGAAAAGGTTTCACTTAATTTTCCAACAATAACATTTCCAACCATTTTAACTTCAACGTCTACTGTTTCGTCGATCGAAACCAATATAGGGCCATCTTGAATGATGTTTCTAATAGAATTAAGTGTTTCCTGGTAAATTTCTGTCATGTTATTTTTTCTAAGAGTACTTTCGTCAGGAATTAATTGCCCCGTATACTTTGTTAAAAAAGCATTCAATGATTTATTTTCCAATTTGGAGATTGGAATATCCGCATGTATAAAAGCACGATAAAGTTCGGAATTAAACGAGTTTTTATTACCTGAAGAAGTACTGGCGGGAGTAAAAAACTGCTGTTTGAATTTTTGTCATCTTATTTTACTCTCTTTGTGTTTGGCGGTCCCTATATGTTGTACTACTAAAAAACGTTGTTCAATGGAAACAGATTTTTCACACGCAGAACAGTACAAAATATCACCATCACTCTGAAAATGTTCGTCTGGAAATTCTAGTACATAGTTTTTAGCTTTTCCAACTTTGGACACTCGAACTTTCGGCATAATTTAACACTAACACGGCCAACTCAAAATTACACGTCTAAATAAACACACGTCCCGTTCGTCGATGTGGGTATACTGACTCGCTGTCAGTACTTCAAACGCAAACACGTATTAATAAATCGTTATCTATCATTTATCGAGGTAACAAATGTCGAATATAATATTATATCGACCGTAATCTACGGTCGATTAATTCAATAATTGGTATTATTTTGTTTACGTACTTTTTGAAACATGGGAAATCGTATACAACTATTAATAAATCGTAAATTGTCGAAATATGTAGGGAAAAATGGAATTATTGAGAAATATGTAAAAATATGTACTTATGACAAAATATGTAAAAATATGTAAAATAAAATATAGTTCATTACAATGGGAATCCCTTGAAACGAATTTATCACTTACCTAAATTAATTTATCAAGTCACAGTAAAAATATGTATTTATATATAAATCCGAGCCCTAGTTATGAGGTTTGATCGATAGGTTCGTTGTGAAAAATCAAAATGTCATCATGGCCTATCTACAACAGTTTGTTATCAGTGGTATTATAGCCAATCTCAAAATATCCCAACGTGCACGAAAAATAGAACACAGAAAACTACACAATGAATTTTTCATTTTTACTCGTATTGTAAAATGTTACAATCAATCAAAAATATCTAGAAAAAGAGCATACACAAATGGAGGCAGACAGTGTCTACAGTGTCCTAGAAAGAGCAATAAGAAATAGAAATATTTATTTGCCATCCCAATTTATTGACATAACAAAGAATGTTCGAAAGAATCCGTTTCCCTACAGAGTTAAGTTTGTCGACTAGAAATTCTTCAAAGATTTTTCAAAGCCCAATCACATGGTTTATGACAGTATCTGTTCAGGGAAGAAAAGTGGTGACCCAATATTTACTGATTTGAGGTGGTTGCAATACGATTCTTATGGCCAAATAAAGAATGCTCTAGATTTTTTTACAGAACTTTAACCTCTTTCTATTAGGTCTAAAAAAAATATAAGAACAGGAAAAATCATGTTCCCGCCTCTCAATAGTAGTCCAGTAAAATTACAAAGACAAATGGAAAGATTTGCAAGATATCAAACCAGTCCTTCCACACGACTGTCACAATTACTATGACCTTTTTCCTCATGCAGAGATCTCCTACAGGCAAAATAAGAAGGCTGAAAAAGAAAAAAGCTAACAAAGCTACAAAACTGAGGCAATAATTGGAAGGTTGAAATTAATGTTGATGATTCCTAGTTTTTATTTAAATGTGTTTAAAAAAAGTTATTCATTTTATTCTAGTAGTTTACAATGTGATAATGTAATATAAGATAAAATAAATTAATTTAAATTTAAAAGTATTAACAATTTTAAGTTTAAACAACTTAATTTTAAGAATGCAAATTATAATCTATTATAAATATCTTAAAAAGAAAGTTAAAGAAAATATAAAACTTGAATTTTTCTATCTTACGTATTGTTCAAATATTTTAAAAATAAAAAAACCATAATAATAAAATTAATTATAATTTTATAGTTAATGAAAGTATTATTTATTATATCCTTATCACGGCCTATCTAAAGTGTAAAAATTATACTATTAAAGTCAATCTCATAAATCTTGTGAAAATAGAATTTTGGTTAATAATATTAAGGTCCATCTACTGAGTGAATATTACGTTATCAATGCGAATTACAAGAAATTTAAGTAAAAATTCATTTTTGATAATAATACGTTTTCGAAAAGTTTAAGTACACATTTCAGAGTTAATTAATTTCAAGATATGTACTAAAATTTAAAATTCTTAACAACAAAACAGATTTTTCTTCGTCCTCAAAAGTTAGGAAAACTGAGATTGGCCATGATGGTTCTTAGATGACGATTAATGAGTTGGATAGAAAATAGGTTCAGTTATTGTTAAAGTACACTATATGGAGATTACATTATCGAAAAATAATAATTTGATATGCGATAAACGTTTTACCATGTCGTCGCGGCGCGCCGCGGCGTTTCCTACATCATTCACACTATTTACAGTTTCTACGACAGTTCATTTGTCTACTGACTACTCATGAGTCACGCGGCTCACTGCTCAGCTGATACATTCTGATGCACATTGTATGTATTTTACTAATCCATATTATAATACGGATAATAACGGATAACGGATAATAACTGCAACCGCTGTACATTATACGTAGGTATATCATACTCGGAACACGTTAGAAAATTATTTGAAATATTATATTTATTCAATTTAATTGTTTGAATATTTTTTTTAAAAGTGTCATTGATTGAAGACATTTTTGTCAATGGAATGTTGACACCTCAAATAGTTGTATCAATTATCGGTGATGGTACCTGCCTTTTCCGTTCAATTTCATTTCATTTGTTTAATACTCAAGAAAGATGCCAGGTTATTCGAAATACAATTGTTTCGTATGTGTCTGATAATTGGAACAACTTTATTACTATGTCTTACAATTCAAATGGTGACAACTTTTTTACTGCTGGGGCTTATGTTCGTAAAATGGTCAATCCTACTATCTACGGTGGCTATTGCGAATTGGTTGCAGCTGGAAATATTTTCCTATTTTTATTTGAAATTTATTATAATAATAATCTTTATGCTAAATTTGGTGTAGATACATTGCCAGTAAAAAGATTGCGTCTAACTGGAAATATTAATAGTGGTTATTTTGATGTTTATTTATCTATTCCTAATATGCATAATGTTACAGTAAATTGAATTACTACTTCAGAGGGCGATTTATTTACTTTTAATAACGTAGTGTCACAAAAGTGAGGTGTCATATATATTCCATTGAATGGCAGAAACGAGACCTACCTCACGTACACATATTACATTGGTTGGAGAATCGAATTTCATCAGATATAATAGATAAATTCGTGTGTGCTGAGATTCTGAATCCAGACGCAGATCCTTTACTGTACGAGATAGTAAAGGCTAACATGATATATGGACCACGTGGACTCTTGAATAAAAATTTTCCGTGCATGAAAGAAGGTGTCTGCAAAGAAAAACGTTATCTAGTTACGCTCATTCAAGAAACCCAAAGAGGTGAAGATGGCTATTCAAAATATAGAAGGCGATCAACAAACGATGGAGGTTTCAAAGTGAGTATTAAGTCAATTTACTTAGACAACAGGTGAGTTGTTCCATATAACCTTGTGTTATTGCGTACTTTTAGTGCTAATATAAATGTAGAAATAACCAGTTCAATCAAATCTATAAAATATGTATGCAAATATGTCACAAAAGGTAGTGATCACGCAGCGTTTGGTTTAGGAAAAACTGACAATACAAATGAAATAAAAATATATGAAAGTGGCAGGTATATCAGAAGTTTAGAAGCAGCTTGGAAAATTGTAGGTTTTTATATTCACGATAGGTATCCAACTAATCAGCTATTACTCATCTTGATGTTCACCTAGAAAATGGACAACGTATCTACTTCACAGCAAATAATGTAGCTGAAAGAATAGAAAATCCACCAGCAACAACTCTTCAGGCTTTTTTCCAGATATGTCAAACCGATAATTTTGCAAGAACATTGTATTATCCACAAGTTGCTTCATATTATGTATGGAAAAATAAAAATTTCGTTAGACGTAAACAGAGTCGGAATGTTGAATGTTGGCCAGAAGTTAAGAAAGATACAGCTTTGGGTAGAGTTTATACAATCTACCCAAACAATGTTGAATGTTACCATCTTCGTCTTCTTCTTCATTACGTAAAAGATCCAACATCGTATTCATTTTTGAAAACTGTGAACAATATCGAGTACCCGTTGCTTCAAGCCACATGTAAAGCACTTGGATTATTAGAAGATCACAATCAGTGGGATTTTGCTTTAGAAGAAGCAGCATTATGTCGTTCACATAATAAAATGCGAGAACTTTTCAGTGTATTATTAATATTTTGCCATCCCTCAGATGCTTCAAGTCTTTTGACTAAGTATAAGAAAAATTTTTCAGACGAAATTCGGCGACAATATTATAGATAACATCTAGAAAATAATATAACAGATAATGAACTTTATAATAAGTGTAAATTATGTGTGGTATTAATTGAAGACTTTGTTTTGAATCTAGGTGGAAATAACTTAAAAGAATATGGTTTGTCAACTTCTACAAGACCTGGTGGACTTTTAGAAAATAGAGAATATTTAAAAGAAACAAGCTATAATTTAAATGTTTTATAGGAAATTGTTTCGCAAAATGAACCCTCTTTGACTGAAAAATAGTTGTTTGTTTACAAACAAACTTTAAATATTATCAAATTAAATTTAGGAAAAATAAAGGTAATTTTAATGATATGCATTAGGCTACTAAAAACAGTGTTTTAAGGAATACAAATCATTCTTAATAAACAAATCAAATTTTAATTTATTGCACTCTCTGGCTATTCGATCAATAGGGTTATTAAAGCCGTAAGATGTTCGATGAAAAGGGATATAAAGTATGGGACAAGAATGCGAATGGAATTTAGGAACATAAAGGTTTATGGATTGTAATAGATCTGGACAGGATATAACATCATTTAATAATTTAGATAGAAAGCAGACTTCTGTATATTTCCGTCTTATCAAGGGAATCTAGGTTAAGAAATGCCTGTATAAAACTAAGGGATATTAACTCAGATGGGTTATTAGTGGAATTCATACGTCTCTTATATGCAATTAAACGTAAAAATCTTCTTTATACACGTTCAAGCGATTCTATCAGTCCGACTTGTGAAGGATTCCAAATAATTGAACAATATTCCAACGTAGGTCCAACGAAAGAAATATACAACGTTTTGAGACACTGTTCATTCCTGAATTCTTTGGTATTCCTAATTAAGAACCCTAGAGTTCTTAGGGAGTTCTTAGTTCTTATCATCCAAAAACATTTGGAATTTGACAAGGAGGTACACGTGTTATTTGTGGATTTCAGAAAAGCTTATGACTCTATACATAGAGAAAGCCTTTTAAACATTCTCAAATATTTCAAATTCCTCAGGAAAATTATTAATCTCATTGGAGCCAGTCTCAAACATACAGATATACAGGTCAAGATAGGTAACGTAACATCGCAGCCAACTAGAGTAACGACAGGACTTCGGCAAGGGGATGCTTTATCTCCAGTGCTGTTTAATTTAGTACTGGAGAGGGTAATACGTGAGATGAACATTTCGGAAGGAGTTATATTAGGACAGACCAGAATTGGAATACTAGCATATGCGGATGATATCGCTCTCCTTGGTGAAGATTTAGATATGATAAAGAAATTGGGAAGTAATCTAATAAATACGGCAAAAAAAGTGGGCCTAACCGTTAATGAGGAAAAAACAGAGTACCTTGTGGCTAGCCGAGGAAATAGAAATGGTAGTCTGGAACAATATATCAAAATTGAAGAACTCAAGTTCAAAAGAGTGTCTCAATTTAAGTATCTAGGGTCGATGATAACGGAGGATAACGACATCAAGACAGAGGTGTCAACAAGGATACAACTAGCGAATAGAGGATTTTATGGACTTGAAAAAGTCTTGAAATTGAAGGCCTTATCTAAAGCCCTAAAAATCAAAATGTACATGACTCTACTAAGACCAATTTTTCTTTACGGCTCAGAAACCTGGGCGCTGAGAAAAACAGAAGAATCAAGATTAATGATATTCGAGAGAAAAGTTCTACGGAAAATTTTTGGCCCCATATACGATAGACAAACGAGGGAATGGAGAAAACTTCATAACGTGGAACTCCAAGGACTTTTCCAGAGGCCGAATATAGTTAGAGATCACCAAGCGGAAACTAAGTTGGGCAGGACATGCTTGGCGCAAACAGGGTACTTTAGTAAAATGGGTGATCGAAGAAGAGCCTAATGGAAAAAGACCAATAGGTAGACCTAAGTTAAGATGGGAAGATGGTGTGAAGAAAGAAGTGGAAAAGATAGAGCCTGGTATCAAGTGGAGAGAAGTAGCGGAGGACAGGGATAGGTGGCAAAATTTAGTGTTTTCAGGATGGTCTTAAGGGCCGTAACTAAAAAGAAGAAGAGTTCTTAGGGCTTCACTCAGATATGATCAATGTGTGGCTGGAATGATAAATTCGTTGTAAAAACTACCCCAAGATCTCTAACGGTAATAATATCTTCAATTCGATTATCAAACAGATAATAATCATTAATTAATTTCGTTCTTGAATGAGAATAAGACATTTTGAAACATTTAGTGATGTTTAGTTTTAACCCATTTGAGTGGCACCAATCACAAAATCTATTTAAATCTTAAATTTTATACTCATCATTAATTGTTATAACATTAGCATAAATTTTGAGGTCATCGGCAAACAGTTGATACTTACAGTATTTAAAACATGCACCTATGTCCTTAATAAATAATGCAAACAACAGTGGTGATAAATGCCCCCCTTAGGGAACACCTGAAGGCACTGGTATTTTATTTGATAGAAAATCATTAATTTTCACCTGCTAGAATCAATTCGCTAAGTAAGAACTAAGCCAAGTTAACAATTGATCAGTTATTCCGTACGTTTTTAATTTTGCGATCAACACTGAATGGTTTACCGAATCGAAAGCCTTGCTGAAATCTGTGTAAATAACATCCATCTGAATTCCGGATTCCATAGAATTTACCAAGAAATTATAAAAACAGAGAAGATTGGTTTCCACTGATCGCTCTTTCCTAAAACCGTGCTGGTTATTATCTAAATGTAAAAATATATGTAATAATGGTTATTATCTAAAATGGTTTTGAATGAAAATGTTAATACCTTTGTTACTAATTTATCTAATAATTTAGGTAAAGATGATTCTTTTGCAATCGGTCTGTAATTTTTATCAAACTTTAACTTTTATTACCAGACTTATAAATGAGTGTAATAAAATTGATTTTTCATTGGGAGGGGAGAGTGCCAACAATTAAAAAACGATTAAATAATCTACATAAGGGAACAGATCATGAGAAGATACATGACCGTAATAAAATATTTGGAATACCATCTGGACCAGGGCACTGATTTAAATCTAAAGAATTAATGGCTTCAAAAATGTCACTAACAGTGAATTTAATATATGGTCGTGGATGGTATATATCTGCATAGGTTTTTGAATAATCAAGACATTCAATAGTATTTAATTTTTTTCTAGAATAAACTGAACTGAAAAATTCTTTAAAAAGATTAGCGACCTCAAGATCACCCGTTGTTGACTTGTTCTCAAGCATCATAGTAAGTGGTATGCAATTATTTGTTTTTAGTCCATTGATGTATCGCCAGAATGATTTTGGATCAGAGATTAGGTTTGATTGGATTTTTTGTAAATAATGTAAATTACATAATTTGGATTCTTGTTTGCATAAACTTCGTATTCGCGAAAACTCACTATAGATATGGGAATTTTTTGAAATTTAAACTCTTTATGTAATTGTTTTTTGTTGTATATTAAAGATTTTAGTTCCCTACTATACCATTGAGGATACTGGTTTTTATATTTATAGACTTTAGAGATAAACAAGTTAATTGCATTATGGATGACTGAATAGAAATTAGTTATGGTGACTGAATAGTCTAACGACTCATTTAATACAGAATCCCAGTCAATATTATTTAAGTAAGAATTTATTGATTCGTAATTAGCATGTCGAAAGTTAAATTCTAAGGAAGGGAATGATGATTTAAGAGAGGAAACGAAAATTGGACCATCTATTTGAAGTGGAGTATGGGCAACATCAATAGATACTAATGGATATGAACCTTTTGATACTTCTAAAGTATGATTATCGGATATTACTAAGTCTAGTATATTATTTCCATAATTTGGTATAAAATTGTATTGAAAAAAACTGCTCATAAGCGAGAGTCTCAGCAAGAACTTTTGATTTATCAGAGGACTGACCAAATAATAAAGCATGATTTTGATTAGACCATTTTATCCCAGGTAAATTAAAATGTCCAACTATTATAAAAGTATAATCCGAGAAAATTACCCTTAAGTTTTCTATTTCGGCGTAATGGTATTTATAAACATCAACAGAGCTATTTGGAGGGATATAGATAGCTATAATAATAATTTTAAAATGATTTGATTTAAATGAAACGGCTAAGCATTCTAGAGACATGTTATACAAGGTAAAAAAATTAGTGCAAAAACAATTATGGATAGCTATAAGGATGTTACCTCCTTTACAACTGTCAATATTCAGATATTTTCGATCGTTACAAAACACAGAATAGTCAATCATTCCAAGTTCATTATTATAGATATCATCTGTTAACCACGTTTCTGTTAGAATAAAGTAATCGAATAGTTTAAGGAAGCAAAGTTAATACGAACTGTAGATAATTTTGATTTTAGACCGCGGAAATTTCGATAATAGCCAGATAAAGTGTTAGAATTATTACTTAACATATGGTTAAAATGTACATAGAGAAGATTATTTATACTACATGACGATTGAATAAAGGGTGTACCTGAGCCACAGATCAGTTTTTTCGAGCTAACGTCGGTGAACCGCAAACATATTTTATGAACCAAATTCCATTATTCAAACTATTTCTTTTATCATGTTCTTTTTTTATGTCTGATAAGATGGATCTTTGTAATGCAGTTAACTCTGTTGTAATCCAAATATTTTTCCAAAATTGGTTATTGGATAGTAATTTCTTAGATTTTAAGACTGCCAAGACTGACTGAGGAGACTCAAATTCGATTTCTAATAGGTCTCGGTTTGTTCGACTGCTTACCAAGACGAACAGTTGAAATGATGGAGGCATTCATTTGTAAAGATTTTATAAGATCAGTCGCAAGCTTCGCCTCATCATCTTGGGATTTGACCACATTAAATAATGTTGCGGGACTTAGTTTCTCTTTCTTGTATTTCTTTAACTAAGTCGAACCCTGGAATGTTATTAGCAGTGCTGGATAAGCATGTATGATCTAGAGAATTTGTTTCAAGTTTTTCAATTTCTCTTTTTAGTTCTGCATTTTCGTTTTTTAATGAAATAATTTCAGCTGAGAGAGAATCCATTCTATTTAAAATAGCTGTTGACGATTTTCTTGGGTCAATAGTTTAGAATTAATCGATTGAATGTCATTCCGCATGATTTTGAGGGTATTTATTATATCAACAAGAGAAACATTTTTTTTAGTATTAGTTGAAGGCTCAGTAACAGGAGATTTATTCATGAACGTATTGATGAGTTAAATAAATATGCATATATATATATATATATATATATATTAATGAATGTATACACTATATAATTTTACGATGAATAATATAATTACCTCACTTTCGAAATATTATGATTAGTGTAGCCGATCACGATGATCAATCAACCTGAAGTACAATAGTAATAAGACTTGATATAACGATAACGTTTAATATTAATAAAATTAAATTGTACATGTGCCGATCAACATTTAACGAGATAGATAACGAACTGCGCGTGTGGAGCTTCAAGACACGTCCGTTCGAAACCGCGGTCTATATTGTACTAATATGGCAAATGTTTTGAAAAAATGCAAGCTTATAGTTTGGAATGAAAGTCTAATGTCTCATAAAAAAGGATTTGAGGCTTTAAACAACTGTCTGAAGGATCTAAAGAATTCAAATTTATTAATGGGAGGAGTCACAGTACTGCTAGCTGGAAATTTTCCACAAACACTACCAATCGTACCCAGAGGAATTCGAGCTATTGAAATCACAGCATGCATCAAGTCTTGTGGTCTAAAATAGAAAAATTTTCTTTGACCAAAAATATGTGAGTACATTTAAAAGGAGACAAGACTGACTGCTGAACAGTTTTCTGAGCTACTCTTAAAAATAGGAAATGGAATATATCCAGAATGTGAAGAAAAAAATTACTTTTCCGACAGGATTAGGTACTGTTGTTAATACTTTACAAGAATTTGCACACAAAATATAGCCTGACATCGAAAACCTCAAAGAAATATCAATGGACTGGTTATGTGAGAGGGCTATTTTGACATTAAAAAATGATACAGCGGGACAAATAAACAAAATCTTATTAGACTCTTTTCAAGCAAAAAAAAAAAAAAACAAAAAAATGGAATACAAATCGGTAAATTCAGTGCTGGAAATAGGTGATGCAGTTAACTATCCTGTAGAATTTCTCAATTAACTCAACCCTCCTGGTTTCCCAAAAAATTTATTAACATTAAAAATTGGTACTCCTATAATGCTTCTAAGAAATCTTAGCCCACCAAAATTGTGTAATGGGACTCGTATACGTATTACTGATCTTCAAAAAAATCTGATAGAAGCTCAAATTATGATTGAATCTAAAAAGGTGAATTAGTTTTTTTTCATCACATACCAATGATACCAAAAGATTATCCATTCCAATTTAAGAGAATGCAGTTTCCTGAAAATGTATGTTTTACTATGAAAATAAATAAATCATTAAGACAAACCTTAAAAACTGCAGGGATCGATGTAAAAGAAGATTGTTTTTTATGTGGACAATTTTATATGGCATGATCTGGAGTCAGTATGCCCACAAATTTAGTTATTTTGGCACCAACAGGAAAAACGTCAAATGTAGTTTGTAGAGAAATTTTGTAATAAGATTGTTGTTATACATTATTATTTTTTATTATATACCTATTAAAATAATTATTTTTTTTATTATATACCTATTAAAATTAGTCGTCTCTCTTGGTTTGCGGCCATCCAGTTAACGTTGAGCTGTAGACATTTTTTATACTTAAACCCGGCAACGACGGGTAATTCAGCTAGTTTTATATAACTAAGACACCCTAGTAGAATAAATAAAATAATTATAAATAATTATATATTCACATTATTTGGAACATAATATTTTATTTTTCTGTGATATTTTGTAAAGGTGGTCCCACATAACTCACAACCATTCAAAAGTTTAGAGACGAGTGACTATTCCGATTAATGACACAAACTTTGAAGTGACGTCACTCACCAATTGTAAGAAGAGCACAGTAAGTAGATCTACTACAAGTATTCATAAAGCTTAACGATTGCCGAGCAACGTGTCATTTGTTAGCTATCTGACTATTTTCAATCATTCTTGATTATTTCCTAACAGTAGAAAATACCCTGATTATGTACAAGTGCCATCGCGAGTATACATTTAATTATTGCATGTGTCTGATCTCATATTACTCGCGAGTGTCAACGATTAATTTAATGTTAAATTAATTGTTTATACTTGTGAGTACTGTGGGACCTGCTTGATGTAGAGATATAATTTCGATTAATTTAGGCGAGAATATATTACGTTTATTAATTAAAAAGCTATCAAGTTATTAAGGAGTTACATGTCTGCAGAGATAAAGCAATTGGCAGGTTAGGCAGGTTAGTGATCCGTATCATCTGAGTAAAAAGGTACATCGTACTAATAATTCAATACATATCATTAGGGCCCAGATTTTTATGCAAAAATTATTGTTAAATATTCACATATTTATGCACTTAAAAATTCAAAAATATACAAAAAAAAATTATTGTATGCTAAAAAACCAAACATATAAAAAAATTAAAAAGTATTTTATTGAGCGAAAAAAATGTACAATTTAAATATAAGAATTGAAAATGTATTTAGGTCTAGTATAAAAATGTGTATTAATTATTGAATGAGTACCAACATGATGTAACAAAACGTGCCTTTAATTTATCAAATTGAAAATGTCTACAACTGTCACGTAGCATCAACTTGTATTTCGAAAAATTTCTTTCTACATCTGCTGACACAATGGGTGCATATTTGAAACAAGAAATATCTTCTGGTGACAACTCTGCAAGGTCTTCATCATCGTTTTTTATTTCTCCGTTTATAATTTCAGATTTTTTTTTTTTATTTATGATAATCCGGGATTTTTTGGTAATACTTTCAATAACTTAACTTTAGTAAATTCAATACTTCGTCCTCCTTTACTCAATTTATCTACAACATTTTGAAACAATTCTAGGCTTTTTCCAAGATTTACACCCAATTTTTCTAGACACGTGATAGTGATAGTGTCTGTTATGCATTGGAAATTTAATAAAATTACCGAAAATTTATTTTTGATCGAGTCATCATTAGATAATTATTGTACATTTTTAATAAACTTTGCATCATTTGAGTTAAATGTGTCGACTACTTTTTTGGCTTTGTCGAAATTCTTACAATAATAAAAGGCAGCATCTAGCCATCGGACGTTCCCGATCGGATAATAAGAGGTTGTGGTAAAAACTTAAGTTTGGATATTTTTCTTTAACAGTACCCACCCGAGTAGGTGCTTTTAAAAAAACTTTTTTTGTGTTAGATATCAACATATCAAAATTTGAGAATTTATACCTAAAATAACTTCCTTGTTTAGCAAAAGCAAAAACTTCTATTTGTGATGTATAATTTAAGTTTTCATTGCATAATCCACCAAAAATCTGTTGGTGATTTGAGATTGAAACCACTGCGTTCAGCTTTTAGTTCGAAGTTATTGGCATATTTCATTAGAAGTTAGTACGTCAGCAGCAATATTTAAATTGAGAGATTTCAATTGTTTCGAAACTATTGGAAAACGCTTGTTCATAAGATATTTGTAGCTTATTTGGCAACAAGAAGAACATCAAAGGTTTAAAAACATTGCTAAACAGCCTATGGATTGCAAAAACCTGCAGAAAAAGGTTAGGACAACTAGAAAATGTTCCACCAGCCCTGTAATTGAAAATTCACTCAATTTTTTTATGCTTGTATCGGTTGAAAAACATAGGTACAATATTATTATCGGAATCGTTATGGAGTAAAAAGGCTCGTTTTCGTTTATTTGTAATTTCATGATGTTTAGTATATTATGATATTCTGAAAAAGTATTTGGTAATTTCGGAAAATGAGAAAGTCTAACGTGTCCAATATTTTTTTAATCAATATGACATCTTGAATAGTGAATTTAGGGGAACCAGTTTTTTGTAATTCAGTCTGGAGAAGTTGAAGGCATTTGATTTTTGTTTTATTAAATTATTTCCTTTTTGTAAATCTAATTTCTGAATATTGTCTTTTTCATGATTATGAATCAAAAAACAATCGTCTAAACACGTTTCCGTTTCGTCAATTTTCAAAATGCACTTAAATGTTTTAAGAGTACTAAAACTAACTACACCATTTGCTAACGGTTTAGACCGAATTTTGTGCCTTTCACGATTATTATAGGTCTGCCTTTCTTATTAACCATAATTTCTTTCAGAATACTTGAATACTATATTGCAATAAATGAAAAAAAGTAGAGATAAAAAGTGTCACCAAAATTACTGAAGAACTATCCATGTAAATTGTAGTATACATGCATGAACTGCTGAAGAACCACTAACGCACTCATTTGTATCACGATGTGACTACTTTCAACGAAAAGTAAGTATATTAACCGTTGATAAAACACCTTTTAGACGGTATCTCTCCTGTAGTTAGTGTAGTTCATACTAATATAGTACATCAATAAAAATTTCTATTACCGTCTAATTCCATGTATACAAATATTATGTTATCAAGTTGGGGACATTATCACCGGGACGGAATTCAGACATTTTCAGCATTTGGGGACGAAATTCAGTAGCTGTGATTTATATATATAAGGGTGGTGAAGTGCCGGTAAAGTACGTTCTCACTATAGCAAGTATCTGCACACCACCGAACGTCCGGGAAGAAAGGTTTTCAAGCAGGTGCGTTCGGGGGAACAAGGGGCCACAACAGTCTTATGTATTTAAAAAAGTTAAACACGAAAAGGTAAACACTCAATCATGACCATTTCTGGAATCCCGCGGCCGCGGGATCATCTATGTTGTTAAGAGTCGTTACCGTGTTAATACAGGATCCGGCCCGCCGCTATCACTGCTTGGGTACTCACCGATACCGCATTTGGCCTCGGGATAAGACGAGTAATCCGAGACTGAAATAAGAAGCGACAGAACGCACGGGCCTCATAAAGACGGTGACCTGAGTTCGAGAGACGGTCGCACTTCGAACCCATTAGCTTTCGTCGGCGTTGGCTCCATCATTAACACAACTAGAACCCGAATATTGGGGATGCTGAAATTGCTGAAAATAAAATAAAATACAATTTAACTGTAATTACTATAGATTATATAGATCTGAAAAAAAACAGGTGTGCTACATTTAAATTCAGGAATGCTAAAAACCCTATTGCACCCCACCCCTAGTTGCGCCGATGGTCTCTGTCAGCAAATTCTAAATAAATTTTGATCATCAAAGACCTCACGACTTGGAGCACATTAAATATTGGTAGAAACCTGTGTAGCCTTTAGCGCGAGTTCACTGTTTGGGGAGGCGTATTAAATTTATTTCGCCTCCCCCCCCCCTACAAGGGAATGTTTAAATACCGCTATCCATAACCTGCGGACCAGCTCTAGTTGCGCGAACCAACGCGTTCTCTTCCAGCTTTAAATCTAAGCAGCAACTAGAGGACAAGCAGTTACAATCAATGACGATCAGTTGACTATAGCGTCGCTGCCCTATGGCTGAAATTCAAAATACTATGACCTTGTACATTAAGGGGCCATATTTATGGCCCACTACCATTTTTATTTATTTTTATAGATAAAATTCTTTATAATAATATACATTCTATATCCACGGCCGGAACCCAATACCCAAAGGTGAGCTCCCAACCTACAAAAATTCGTATGATATCTGATGTACAGTGTATCCGACCATTTTACTTAACATGATTATTTCATTTCTATACTAATATTTACGTATAAACGAAATATTTTAAAGTGTTTTAACTTGATAGATAATTTTTAAATCAACTGTAAAAAGCTAAGTTATTTCAATTGCCAATTAAACTAGTTAAGTTGAACATTTTATTAGAATATAAACTAACTAGTTATGTTTAAAAGTTTAAAAATATTAACTTTTTAACTTAGCTTTAACTTTTTAACTAGTTAATGCCCACCTTTGTAACTTGGTATACCAAACGAACGTATCTCATTGATCGGTTATTTCTTACTATGACGCTGTAAAATGACTCATTGATTATGATCTCTATCTGAGCTAATATATAATTTGACAGCGCCATACTATGTTGACTTTTGATACAATGTCTGTCTCTGTAATATTAATTTGTATTTATTACTATACCATTTTGTTATGTTCAGAATACCAGTTCTTACTTATTTGAAATGTGTTTAAAAAAGTAATGTAAAATAGAAACATATTTCATATGAAACATGCATAAAACAAATTGTCGATATAAAATAAAAAATTGTACAAAAAATATTACAATACAAATCCATATTTTATTTTTTTCATACAATATAAAAATATGCAAAACGGTAAGTACACCAATTATCATCTAACTATACAAACGTGTAATATATCATTCTGAATTTTATTCCTAGGTCAAATAGAGTATATTTTGTTAGAATCTATACCACATTTTGTAGATATAGTATATATCAGTGCATTATCAGTTCAGATCATGATTTTAGAGCAATATTTAACTATCACCACTACCTATAATAAATCATTGCAAATCGGAAACTCATACTTAAATTATATTTTACGTTAGTTTATTCATTATTCAAGCGTTAAATTGTTAATTAATTATATAATATATAGAACGTACCTGCAAACAAAAATATTACTAACTTAAGAATATTTTTCCCGAATTCGTTTGTAAGACTGTTATAAAGCACTTAATTTTTTTTTAAGGGCGCTACTATTATCCTCCAATCACGTAGGTAATTTGTACTCGTGTAATTAAGTATAAATTTGCTGATATCACCAAATTAATAATACTTTTCAATCTGATACCATACTAGTACAAATTTAAAACTTTAAAGTGGTAAATGTAAAGTATTTTAGAAACTGGCTCCATGATTGCAGCATTATCAAATTTGATCATGTCGATTTTTACACATTTTCGTGTTCGTAAAAAAATGCATCTGATCATTATATAATATTTTTTATTGGCAATTAGAAGAATCGAGAGTTTTTTTTTATCTCCGCAAAGGTGTATATTTTGTCATTTTTCGAAAACGTTCTGTTATTTACCACGGGACTATTAATTAGCTGGTAACTCGATCGTGGGAAATCTCGTTACCAAGATGTAAAATATTATTACATCATAAACAGTATGTTATTTGAGATATAAACTCTAAAATATTATTAAAAAATTATTTTAAAATATTATGAAATAATTATATTTTAAAATACTCAAAATATGTTCTAACGGGAGTGAAAACTGTTGAAAGTGCATAACTACACAGAAACTACAAAATGATGTCACATATAACATTTTACAATCGACTTTTCAATATATTTATATATACATATGATACATTTTTATTGCAGTTTTTTAAACTAACAAACTTAACGAGTATTAATAATAATTAATAATAATAATTATTTTACTGTTTTTGTTGTTATTTTCCTTTATCTACTATACTTTACCTAAAATATCTAAATAATATTATAATTATCCGATCAATAACATACATAATTTAAGCGTGTGAACATTTTACACTTCTAGAATATAATTATTATAATAATGAAATAGCAACTAAAACGTGATGTTTTTGTCAATCTAATACTGTAAAAAGAGTCAAAACAAATTGAAAAATTGGAAGTATCATTTGTGATAGTTGATACTCATCTATAGTAAGAGGCAATAGCTAACTCAAACGTTAATATATTGATAAAACATAATAAAATATGAATGGTTATTTATTGTATTATTGAATTCTTGGCGTCTTGAATATAAATTGATCAGTTGGCAATCCGAAGGTAAAAAGTTTTGTGTGATTTCCGTTTCTCAAAGATTTGTTTAATCTTAGTATAGATGATGGTTTCTAAACTATTACATTAAAATATTTTTAAGATTAAAAAAGCAGAAAGTGGGTGCAACGTTATTTTATGTTTAATTGAAATTCCGATCAAGAGCGACCAATATATGAATGTATTTATAAGTTTAAACAAATAAAATAATGTAATAATTGTATATCAAAGTTATTGATAAAATTGCTGATGTTTTTTTTGTTTATTATACTGCTATTTGTTTACATACTTCCAAAATGCAGTGTAGTTTGACACATTTTGTCTCTCTTTCTTTCTTTCTCACTATTGGTCTATTTTAGGAGAGGGGGGGACTTTCACTGAAAAGTGAAAAACAATAATTATTGCGATAGAGGGCTGGAAAAAATATGACAAACATAACACGATAATAATAATATTCCGTTTTGCGTGCCCGTCACCCTATTGCCGTCCACTTCGTAAATGCACATGACATATAATAAAATATATAGATAGTGTGATAACATGCAACCCGTTGTTGAAATCGATCGAACCCAAATCAATGGCCCAGTTGTACACTACCAGTTCGGTCAAGATGATGTGCGCCATGAAGTCGGTAAGTCGATTTTATTTTTTATTTTTTATTGTTTGCCGTAGACTCGTTTTCAATGCATACATATGTGTGATTATGCAATCGTAATTTGCAGTTACATATTAATAATTAGTGTGCGTAGTGTAAACAGTGTACACATGATGTACCTACCTACTCTACTCCAATGACGACGGTGTGCGATACGATATCGATGAGGTGTCTAACCGCAACGTCAAAAAAAAAAAAAAAAAAAAAAAAAATGAAAAAATAATAATAATAATTATGATAGTAATGTTGAAAAAATAAAAATTTAAATTTAAATTATACGAAAGACCGATACGTACGACGTATACGCAAACGCACCCGAGCATGTCGTGTCAAAACATTATTTATGTGCCTCATTGCGAGGCCATTACCATCTGTGCCGGGGCTGTTCGTATTGTTTTAGACCACTTGTTCCCGTCAATATTGTTTGAATGCGCGAAATAACGACAATTTCGCCGGTCCATTGTCATGACTTAATTGGTTTGTTAATGAAACCACCCTGTCATTAAAATGCACCATCCTAGACAATATAAAAAGGAAAACTCAAAACGCGTGAAAATAATATATGTTGTATTGTTTTGTTGTCAAAAAGCATCGTAGAGTAATCACAACGATTCGCAGAAAACTCGAAAATTATAATTAAAACTAAAGAAATAATACCATGTTCTAAATAAAATATGATAGTGGATTTAATATCTTAGTGATTATCCGCCGACGTTAACGCAATTTGGTTAACGAAATAGTCTGTGCATATCGTCATTGCGATCAAAACGATTTTAATAATTCAAATGGTCTTGAAAATATGGTTTTATTTTTCAAACTATAACGAAAACAAAATAAATCTTTTTCCTTTAAAATAATGTATAGCTGCGCCCAGAACGTTCAATCTTCTGAAATGAGATTATTACAAAAAACGTATTACAGATTTCAGATATGTATTCTAATGAAAAAATATAAAAATAAAACCATAAAATTCATAAAATGCAGACATAAATATTTAATTAAAATTTCAAGTCTCTATAATCTCGACGTTGCAATTTCAGTCTACAGAAAAAAATATTTTTTGAAAATTAAATAAAAAATGTCAGACAAAAACTAAAGCAAATAACTTAACACGATAATTTAAAAGTTAATCAAAAGCATTTTAAAATTAGATTATCTTACTCCGCCTTTTCCTTATCACCCCGTTGGAGTTTGTGGGATGTCCGTTTTAACAACATAAATATGTTGTGCAAAAAATAATAATAATAAAAATATGTATTTTTTTATATATTATTCTTGATGGATTCTTGTAAGAATAAATTATCTTAACGACTATTGGGTGGTAATCGATCGTATTATTATTTTCATAAAAATCCTGATGAATATATACATGCAATATGCTTAGAATTTTGACTTTTTTCGATACCAAATAGATATTTACACACATAAATATACATGTAATCATATGATACATTAGCATATTACATACATATTATACAAATTATTCAAAAAAAATATTAATAAGTCAACCATGTACTCGTATTTAAGTATCATTAAAATACGATCGAATAGAACCATTATAGAACCATGACGACATCCGAACAGAATCCACAGACTTACACCCATATTAGGTGAACACAATTGTATAATCATCAATCTGGTGTATAATCTAGTAAAATTAATTCTACTCGTATATCACAAATTAAATTTAGTTGATTTATCAATTTTATTATATTATTAAAAAATAAAGTTAAAGTATTTCAAAAAAGTAAATATATAAAGACATATTTTATAAATTAAGTTATCTATCATCGTTAACATGGTTTTATAAAAAATGTATAGTTATCATAATTTATTATTCAACGCTTATTTATACCATTTTAATTGACCATCGATATTAGTTAGTATTTGTGTTTAAGAAATTATTTTTTCTTCCTGATTTTTTTTTTACATTAAAACACATTTTACCAGTTCATCTCCACAAAATTATGTAAAATTATGTAAAAATTTACGTTGACATACACATTCGTGCACGATATTTGTTCAACTCTAAGGTGAAATTAAGACTCCCGCGCACAACTGCAACACATGCCCCCTTCCGTATCTGTACTCACAGCGATATTGACGACATAAAGTGATGCCCCTAACCTCATGACCGCAGTAGAAATCTACAATTAAATTTAAACGGACAGGAAGATTTCTTCAGGTACACGAATTAAACGGTACTTATGTAATATCATTTAATAAAACTGATAATATGAAATAAATAACATGCAATCCGCAATATTCTGTCGAAACGTCAGCAATAGATGAATTGATTATTATTATGTCTTTCGATTATATATAATTAGGAATTTAGCATTCGTTTCGAAGTAAGATGATTTTATTAGTAAATAATCCTAGTTTAGTTTTAAATCGTACTCAACTAATTTGTTTGTCCGTCTCATGGCTTTCACGCGATTAGGATTTTTTTGTTTTTAATTTCATCGGGTTTTTCTGGTACGGCACGTTTACGCAAACGTCAAGCCCGTCAAAGCTACATGACCTTTGATATACATACATACATATACATGATGCTTGACATTAACAATATTACTGTCGATAAGTAGTACTAATTTTTTGTTTTTTGCTAAACGACTTACACGCGTCGCTGACGACGATTACGCATCCCCGCACAAGGCTCGGTAGAACTCGTTTGGCTATTGTATTATATACGCGTAACGGTACGCACATTAATCCTGGCGTGCGATCGTATCGAAACCGAGTGAACTGGAATGTGCGATATTGCACGGTGGCGAACCATACCCGTAAAATTCCAAGTCATTTCGTTGGTCCCATTACTGCAGCGCTTGTGCGTCCCCGCTGCAGTGCATGGCGTGACGATTGCGATTTTTCCCCCGTACTGTCAAAATGATTATATTCCTGTCGGTGCTCTTGCGCGAGCATATACTGTTCCACATCGTATACAATACAATGTGAATGTGGCACCCGAATACACTCGTTGGAAGGCGCCAGAACGAAGAGCATACTACCGGAAGGGTTGTTCTGCCAAATAGAGTGTGATACCAAACCCCACCTGAAATATATTGGCTCGCCGCCTTTAATTTGTTATTCGTTTCCAACACTGTCTTAGCAATCGTAAACATTGGTATTATTTGATACGTAACGTTTATTGTAACTCCATTACATTTAGCTGCGTGAAATACTATCGTGAAATACTAATACAATAATTTTCATTTTCGAAACGATATTCATGACTTATCGCGTGGGGCGCATGTAAACTCCTCCACAAGTAACTTTTTTTACTGTAAACACCACTAGAAAAAAAAATAGGTAAAATAAGGTTCATGTTAATTCCGCCACTGAAAAAATTCAAGTAAATTGAGTTCATATAGTGAAGAAAGTCAATAAGTAGTATAAAATTAATATTATATATTATTAAAAAAAAATTATAATATATTATAATATCATATCGTTCACATTAAATAATTAAATCATAGTAAAAAAAATCATAATAAATAATCGTTATACTTAATAATCCAAAAATTATATTTTTTTAAGTATGAAAACAAAATTATGTGATACAATTTGTAAATATTCTTAGTCTTGTATTACTCCATTAGTGTAAGTATCTATTTATAGCATCCTGTAACACTGTAATTTTATTTTATTTTTAATTTTTTTGCTTATTTACTTAAGATTTAGTTTTATATAACATAAGTCTGGATTTGAAATTCGGTAAAAACTTTACTAAAAATATGAAAATTCCGTTGACTTTATAAAATTAATTTCTTAGATAACTATGAAAGGATTCACAGACAAAACACAAAAAAAACTATCGGAGTTTATATTAGATCTTTTATTACCTTAACCGATATTCTAACGGAGTTTACATCGCCCATCGCGTGCCTTATATCTGAGGATGATGGAGTGTATCACGTAATCATATGTAAAAGGGTTGATTGTCGTTTTCTTAAGAAATAACTTTAAGATATGAAATTAATAGAGGTGCAGTTGCGAGTTGAAGATAATTTTGATGCGTAACTATAACTATAAAAGTGACTATATTGCACCCCTACTTAAATTACTTGTGTATCCTGCAGATATATCTCTCGTCAGGAACGCTCATGCGTTCCTCTTTGACATTGTTTATGATTATTATTACTGCTTGGATTTAAGAACGCGAAAATGTGATATACTCACATAATGCTCACAACTATACAATAGATATCATTATTCTAAAGCCATAAAATTTCCAAAATATTACAGCCTTCATATACGGATTTATTATTCCATAACAACAAAATAAAAATATCTAAGCTCCAAAATCTTCGGTAACCTACACAGGGTCTTAATGTGCTTAAAAAACTATTTAAAAGATTTTAAAAAAAAACCATGGCTCCGTGAAAAATTTGAACTATATTCGTTTCAGAGACTTTGGGACCATTCATTGATTTTTTTTTCCAAATTTATTACGAGACGTATACACTGCACTACGGAGATTAGAGAAAAACAATTAGTTACCGTGATTATGGCAATACTGTTATCATAATTTAGTTTCTATGGTTACGGGTGATCCTAATGTTTCCATACGATTGTGAACCAACACAAATTGCCATTTATATAATACACACGGCTCAAGGGAGGAATCAATTTTCATGATTGACCCCGTAAAATACACTACTGGTCCGAAACCTTGTTACTCATAAGCGTAGCTTGGATTCCTTCAGGGAGGCATTTTGAGTTTTATCTTCCAAGTTGAGAGCAAATAGCCTTTTCCCTTGTCCATTGTAATTTTTAAAAATATATATGTATATATGTATATATATATATATAAAAGCTTATTTGTCATCAGTGTTGATTCATCATTTACGAACCACACTGTTAAGTGTTCAAAATCAAACTTCAATGGTGTGATTTGTATGTATAAATAGAATGCAAATAGTATTGAAATATTATTTAAGGTTTTTTTCAATTGCTACAAGTTATTTTTTTGCAATTCAGTGCAAGTTCATATTATTTTCTCAAACAATCTGTTTCTATTATTGATTATTAACAAAACGTATTTTGTACACTTGGGCGAAAAAATAATGTTCTAATTTGCTGAACATGAAACAATCCAATCCGATTTTCACCCTACAGCAATCCATTTATATATAGAATGTATCGTTATTACACAGAGAAAAATTATAGTAGCGTAAATGGTGCCAGAAACCTCTTTCGTCCCCTCTCCCCCGTCGTCTATTTAATTAGTGTATAGAATCACAACATCGAGAGGGTGTTGCACAAGTAATTTTTTCCCCGATAAACATTTTATACACGTTACACACATTGACTATGGTCATTCGATCGCCATACACGTATAATAGTAATAAAAAGTAATCATGTATATACAGATTATATTGTGTATAAAATAAATTAAAAACAAACAAGAAAAAAACCCAAACACATAATATTTACAACAATAATAACAGCAAGCGGTCTCGTTATAATATAATATATGGTATGCCGCATATAGTGTTGCCAGAATCAAACGTGTTTACCAGTTTTTTTAATATTTTTCTCTGCAACATAATACACACATGCTTATACTCGTATTATTATACGTGTACTTGACCGTGCTATGTATGCGTATGCATAATATGTCGAAATGAATACATAGTGTTGTTTTTATTTAGTGCAATGGAACACGTGGAGGCATTGATGCTAAGGAACCATTTGGTAGGATGGCAAGGACTGCACTCTTTCCAAAACCTATTTTGAAATACATAATAAGGTTATTGAAATTGAATAGTTCCATAGCCTTAACAAATGTCTTATGATTTCATATCAGATGAAAACGTTCATAGTAATATACTTTTTTTCACAGTGAGATTTTCGCACATTCTCATAGAAAAATAAAAAATAAATGAAACGACCTTATCAAAACGATATTTCGCTGTTGTACCTATATTATACAGACAGTGTTTAAAAACCGTTTGTAACGATATCGACAAAGTGACCTATAATCTACCTGATATTTTGATTCCCGTAAAAATATATTAGTAATAAAGAGCAGTTGCAGATCTAGGATTTAATTTTTTGGGAGCTCATAGTTCAAAATGCTGTAACCATTTTGAGGAATTATTTCCTTATTCGTAGTAATAATATTTGTGTAATTTAAATTTTAGTAATAGTTTTCATGTTGTATTTAAAAACTTTGTAAATCATTTGGATCAAAAGTAATCTCCCAACTCAAATCCAGTCACTCGCTCACACACTCAATTATTTACTTATATTTACTATTGAATTAATAAAACCTAACTCAGACAAATGGGGTGGAGAAGTAAAGTCATTGGGATCTCCCCCCCCCTTTTATTTAAATTTGCAACTGTCGACAAGTGATTATGCACGAGTATAAACTGTACTGCGTAATATCGTTTATCATAACATACTGGATAAGACCTCACACCGGTCGCGGTTAACGGTTTTCTCTGCACATACGTATTACGTAATATCATGTTATCATATTTTTCGTGTTTCTCGAGTTTGCCGTTAGTAAGTACTGTACATACATATCGTAGTAAAATAATATAGCTATTGCAACGGCCTCGAACCTTGGCGAAACCGATCGTTGTTTTGACGCGCCCGCGTATTGCTCAGAGACAACAAAACAAAATAAATATCCCAACGTTAAAAACAATATTTTCATCCAGTGGCGGTACATGTCCGTTTCGACAAGCCCGGAGCCGCCGTTCCACGCACACACACACACACACACACACACACACACACGCACGCACCCACGCACACACACACGCGCGCGCGCGCACGGCCGCCGTCGGCGTGATCGATATTCGCGAAACGCCACAACAGCCACCGTCGCTAACACTTAGAATCGAATGTAATAACTCGCAACGTGTGCGCCTGCGAGTGTGCATGTGTGCGCGCGCGCTTGTCGTGTATAGAGGCGAACACATATGTTTGTGTTTGACGGGTGCAGTGTGTGTGTGTGTGTGGGTGGGTATATATAAACATTTTAATAATCGAAGAGGAAAACTGTCGGGAAGAATCGGCAAGGAACGCGGTTTTAAGAACTATCTTTCGAGAACGCTCGCGCGTTTTCTATACTTATAGTAGAAGCGACTAATACAGTAGTCGCGTGACATTCTGTGACGACGATGAAAAAAGTAATGTAATAGCGTCGCGAACAAATGATCGCGATATTTTTTTTTTTTGCGACTACGGAGTTCACACGTTCGACTCTTTCAAACATCATTACGCCAAGGTAGCTTTATTTTCCTACGAGAAAGACGTACTCTATCCTATCTCGTTCGTTTCACATATTCGCAAACACACACATATACATAGGCCCGAATTTAAAAATTTGGCGCCCTAAGCATATAATTTATGCTCTCCCCCCCAAAAATAAATAATAATAATATATCACTTATTATTTCGTCCATAATCGAGATTATTTATAATTTCTTATAGTACTACACTGTCCACATTACTGCCTATATTATAATAATATTGAATCACCAAAACAGATGGACCGTGAAGTTGTTCAAATATAATGTAAAGATAAAATGTTCATTTTGATAATTATCGTAGTTCCAGGAATTTGTATTTTATTCGATGTACGGTGGCACGATAAACGCGATAACGGATTACATATACTAATGTTCATTTACTACTCACACATTGACACAGTCAAAATGTTCATGTGATATAAAATGCCTAAATATTACTCCTTAAAACATACTACGCTCCAACCCCCTTAATAATATTTTAATATTAAAATATAACTTAATACATGAAAATCGTTTAATACTTTTTTTAATTAAAAAATTAAAAAAATTATAACATAATAAAATATAAAATTTCCTTTTTTTTTTTTTAATTTACAAATTGTAACATAATAAAACATACTAATTTCTTTTTTTTTATTGTTTTATTTTTTTTTTCATTAGATACATCATTTTATAATTTTTAAAATTAATTTTGCTAAGATATTTTGCCGCTCCTGAGATTTGACGCCCCCAGGTATGTGCCTACCCGTACCTCCTCCCTAAATACGGAACTACATTAAAACCGTTTTCAGAGGGTTATGTAGAAAATGTGTTTATTTATCGGATATACTCCTATATTTAAATGAGTGATATTTTTTTGCATACACGTATAATTACAATAAATAAATCGTTTATTAAATCTTGTGATTTCAATGGCAATCTGTTCAACTATATACATGTGCATAGTAAATACTACATGTTATATTTGTTTGTTATATCAACGCACGAGATTTCAAACACTCGTAATTCGTGTATGATATACCTATTTACAGGCTCCACGAAATACATAATTTATGATATACAATATACATGTATTTATGTGTATATTTATAAAGGCATGTGAATCAACGTTAAGTGCACTGAGTATCGAAAAATATGCTAGATAAACATAATGTCGACAATGAACATTGTCGCAACAATATCCATATTTACGCTTATCCAGCCGCCAAAAAGAGGATCACAATATTAAATAATGTATGGATTTAAATACCACAAAGACGCGCGTGCACGCATACACACGTACTCGTTTATGGTTATATAATATCGTATATTCATGCATACGCCGTCCATGCGTTCGTATATTATAGGATTTATAAATCGTACACAGCGTATACGTATTTGTGCATAGACTGCGTATAATATCGCGCTTCGAGAGTGTAATATTATATTTTTCGACGAGTGCACACTATGCACACAATGCGTTATATATTATGTAAGTACGGCACTGCTACGACGTATACAGCATACGTGCTCAAAGTGTGCGCTAAAAGCAATAACCCGTTAATTTCATATGTTTAATAACAATCCATACTCGTTCAACACTCTGTATACACACGATACGTGAGTGGTGTGCTGTGTTAAAATATCGGGTTGTACACCACACGTATATATATATATATATATATATATACGAGACACTAATAACATAATAACACGTATTTGTTCGGTGATCGTTAGGGGATGGTATCGCTAATTTTTTCCCGAGGCCGTTTTACATATATTATATAATATTGTATCACATGTTGTGTAGAAAACAGCAAGCGTCGGCGGTTTTTATTTTTTCCTCTTCTTGCTCCGTATCTTACTTTTCGATCCACCGCTTCGTTCATCCGGTATCCTTATAATAAGCTCGGTGGCGTTAAATCGCGTTTGAATTATTATTTGTTTATCATATATTTATTGTTGTAATTTCTTTCTTAAGATTATTATTATTACTATTATGACGAGCTGGAGGACTACGCGATGACGAAAACGAGAAACTAAGCTTCAAGACGAAGGCGATATGATATTTGTATAGAATTTTACATGTGCGCGCACACATGTACATTGCGCGTACAATACAATGATTTATTATCTTCGGGCCCTGCATATTATATTCCTCTACTGCTGCCGTCCCACACTCATCCCTTACCCGTCGAATGAGGATCGGCTTGTATTTACAATGCGAACGGCGCACACACACGCACACACGCGCGCGCACACACACATATATATGAAGGTGTATATATTTAAGTGTATTATACCGTCTGGTGGTGTCACGTCGCGTTCGTTAATGTGTGAGGTATGGTCGTCGTCGTAGAATGCCGGTCACGAAAATATATAATAACAATGCGATAGGTATATACATCTTGTACATGTATATATAAATAATATCCCTCGGCGAAGGATATAGTTAGGTGGTGGCGAACAGGGATTATAGCTCCCGTATTATATATATTGCGACCCGGCCCGGAAAACACGGTGGTGCTGCAGTACGTACACTACATATGTATTATTATAATATACGCGCGCACAAAACGTCTATACATATATCCAGACGTGTTGTACAGGGACCCGTGAAACGATTCTTAGGTTCGAATAATTCGCAATCAATTTGTTCAGGTTTCATCGTTCGTAAATGGATTTTGTTTTTCACATCACCGCCTCGGTACGTCTCGAAAGTGGTTACCGGGATAGCGGACATGGGCACAACGGGTCTGGTCGTGTATCCTCTGGGTTTTACGTTTTTCGCGTTAAAAACTAGGCGGTAGGGGTATATCGATGGAAAATATCATACGCAAGCGCGTACAACCGTCTGTTGCTAGGATCTCGGTGCACGCCAAGTGTAACCCTTCATACTCTTACGGCTATGTAGGTCTCGAGCGCAGCTCCCCGGGGCTCACCGCGTGACTTGGGCGAATGCGTAAACGACTCGGGTTGTCGTTGCGTTACACAATACGTCGTATTTACTAGAGCTCTTAATACACGTGAATTCACGGAATTCACGTGTCACGTGTCACATGTAAAATCCAAAATAAAAACGTATATCCTTAACTTAATACTGTACTATTAATATTTTATTAAAACTTCAAGTGTATAACATAAAATTACTAATTTTACCATTGTAAAAATGGATATATATTTTGGATAAACATGTATTTCACGTATACACGTGAATTCCGTGACACGTGTTCTAAGAGCTCTAGTATTTACCGCAGGTAAGCACCGTTGGTTTCTCGTGTAAAAATCGTACGGAAAACGGTGAATCCCGAACGACGCGATACGGGTATCAGAACCGTATTGGCGACCCTGTAGTGGAGCGCGCACACCCTGTACGAACGCGGCACGGTGGACGGGGGGGAAATTCGGGGAGCTTGTTCCACCAAAGGGGGTTAATCGATGTCGAAGGGCACCGCTGTCGGAGAAATCGTCGCGCGACGGCGCTTTCTCCCCCGTTGGACGTGCTGCTCGCGTACCCGACGACGACGAAGCGAACACGCAGGATCGGCCGGTTGACGTCGCGTGACCCGAACGGACGCGCGTACTGGCCGGCAGAGCGCGACGCAGCGGTCGACCGTATCGATTTTTCGCGGTCGCACGCACGCACGGACACGGTTGCTCGCGCGACCCCCGGGGAAAACCCCAAAGACGGTGGCTAGCCCCGGGCAGTGAATTACATCGAATTCGTGTGCCACCGCCGCCGCCGGTGCGCTCTATCGTTCCACCGGGTCGTCCGCCGTGTACTATTTCCGCGCGACAGTGGCCATGGAGTGGTGAGGGGGCGGACGGTAAATTTTTCACCCGGGTCACCTCGCGCGCGCGTTTGCGCTTCTCAGGGGAGGGAAAGAGCGTTTAGCTAGGGGTCCGGGATGTTTATTATCGCATTCTCCGAGGGCCGTTATCGTTTCGCGGTTTACATGCGAATCCCGTACGCACTTAAATACGGTTACGCATAACGTACACGTGTACATTTATAAAAAGTACCGTGTTGTATTCATCGGCACGCGCGCACGATCGTTACGGCAATCGTAATAATATTAACCGCGACAACTGTTGTCGTGCGCACCACGAAATTGTCGTACGACGATTGACCGCGACTAATATGCGGCCCGACCTCCCGGGGGTTTCGGGAGTAGGGTGGTTTGACGGGGCGCGGCGTGATGAGCTTTGCGGTGCGCGGCGCACGCAGTGACCTGGGTTGCGGCGCGTCGCATCGTCCGACGTGGAAAACGGAATGTTTTATGGTGTACGGCGGTGGTGGCAGTCGGGGTGGAGACAAATACGCGCTGGAGCACTAGATTTGCCTATTCAAAACGCCTTCCTATCCGATCCGGATGCCCAGACCTGTATTATATTACTATTATTATTGTTATTGTTTTATAGTTGTGTGATGATTTTACGGTAATGGTATGGTAAATGTTAACGATAATTATTATTATTTATTGTTACGACTATAATTATTGTTGTTCGCGGCGAAACGTTTTCAAAACGTTATTGCCATCGGATACTATCGTGCATGGGTTGGCGCATACTCCTCTACGAATGTGTGATTTACAGTTACTCATTTTTATGGAAATTCAAAGGCACAATGCAAAAATATCAATATGATCTATTGAAATTTGAAATATTCAAAATATACTATATAACGTTGACAAATAATTGCAAAAATTATTACAACGGTTTTGAAATTATTATTTGTATTCCCGTGCGCGTTTATTTTAATTCATCCGAGTACACTATGCTCTTTGCGCACGCACAAAAACCTTCGTTCCTTATCGACGCGATGACAATCGACATCGACACGAAACTAATTAAATTAAGCGAAATATATGTCGTTGAACAATATACATACATACATAAAAACCGATCGATTCATTGTTTTATTTCATTATTTTTCAAGCACACACACCCATATACAACGTATGCATGTTGTACAAGAATATAATAATTATAATTAATACGTATACACATGCAGTAATAAATAATGTTTTAATTTTTTTATTTATTCGGTTATC
This sequence comes from Sipha flava, assembly GCF_003268045.1. Classification (NCBI taxonomy): domain Eukaryota; kingdom Metazoa; phylum Arthropoda; class Insecta; order Hemiptera; family Aphididae; genus Sipha; species Sipha flava. Next base: position 2,097,703 of record NW_020272917.1, read on the forward strand.
TCTTCGTGTCGTAATACGATATAAATGAGTCATTACGTAAGATATATAAATCAAAATGTCTAAAATGTACTGTAATTCTAATATATTTAACGCTGCTGACATTATCTTTTAAAATATATTATTCAATTCGGTCATAATGTATTTGGTGTTGACAATACGTATTCAATGCTAAAATATTATTTTCTTTGAATCAAATCAAACACAATATAATTATTTTTTTATTTTTTTTTTGTGTATATCTTTATTTTTTTGTTCTCAAATTATTATCAATAAACTTTGATATATTTTTTATTTTTTTTTTTAATTAAAATAGCAATCTAGATATTTTAAATTCTTTTTTTTATTCGATTTCAACATAACACTTAAAGTTTCATCGCAGTTTTTTTCTTCTTGAAATTCTTGGAATTATTATCCATTTCGTAACTTAGAAATTCAAAGCCAATCTTGTTTTTCTCCCGTAGAACAGGAATAATAGATCATATTTTATGTTGTGTCAAATCATTCGTGAACATTTTTCAACCAGGATTTGTTATTCTCCAAACACTTATTTTTTCATTTCTGTATTATTTATAGTTGTTTGCACTATTGAATATTTCTTCAAGTCTTATACATAAAGCATATTATTTACAGGCATATTATTTTTTCATTTGTATCCTTATTACTTATAACAATAAAATAATACACTATTTACTTAGTAAAATAACTTTCTTTGTAATCTATATTATAATGTTATAACAAATATACATTTTATTACTGATAAATATGTTTTGATAATTAAAATTCAGGTAATATTTTTTAAAATTTTATTAGTTCGTGATGTTATTATCTTCATCTGAGGTAAAGTAGATGTGTCGAAAATTTTTATTAGTTACGGTTTTATTGATGATAATCTTGGCGTTTCGAGTTATCTAGATTTTAAGTTGATAATACTATTTTAACCGTTATAAAATTAAATAAAAAACATTACTATGAACAACTTTTGCTTTTTTTTTTATCTTTTACATAATTATGTACTCAAACTATAGTCTGTAAGATATCATATTTAATGTTCATAACATTTTAGAGGAACAGCAGGAAGAAAGACTGATAATATTGTATAAAATAGTCTTAGGGTTTATTTAATAAAGTAATATTTGTTAAACAACAAATAGATAGACCATCTTGATTCATCAACGTCTCATGATCCAGTAAACAAATAATGAATACGGTTTCTTTTTTATTTGTATATATATTTTTCTTTTATTAAATAAGTATCTCTCATTGTATAGACTACCGTAAAATATATTATTTATACAAAAATGATTTTTTTTTCATTATAAAATAATAATGATTTTGTTATATATTGTATTTTTTTTTAGGTAATACTATCTAAAGATTTATCGTAATATTATCCGATATAAAAGAATCATCCATCATCTTTCAATAATTATATTTTTCATGACATTGTGTACGAGTGATTTTTTTTATAATGGATCAGTAAATCCTCTATAGTTTTAAAACTGATTTTTTTTTTACTTTTGAAATAATACTCATGATTAATTAATAATATTTTTAGTTATTAGACGAAGTAGAAACTATTAAACTATTAGAAAACCATATGTAAATAGTATCTCACAATTCAAAATATATGTTTTTACTCATTCTAAATGACACGTCATAAAATATATAGTCCGCAGTTATTTCATAAAATATAAATTATACTCGTAGTGAAATTTGCTTAAAATGAACTTCCTAATCATGAGATGATTTATTTAACGTAAATTTTCTCAGTCATAATACTAACAATAATTAATAAGTTCTGTGGAAAAAAAAATTATGAATTTCATATATTTCAATTAAATAGGTAATTTAAGCAGCAAATTTGCAAAAACAAAAAAACTATTTATGGTAAAATTAATATTAATTTTATATTTACAAGCCAAATTAAAAAATAGAAAACAACTATAATAATATATGGGAATAAATTATTTCCAAATGATGTTATCTAGTTATTAGGTACCTACTTTAAATGTTTTAAATGCTACAATATTTTTAAAAACACAAAAATCGATCGTTTTATGCTGAAAAATATTAACCCGTATAAAAATTATTCGAAAAAATGATTTGAGTGCAGGTCAACGTTAAAGCTAAAATATTATCAGATACCGGATACCTATAAATTTTAAAATTTCACTAACCTCGTAACGTTATCCTCCCTATTCAAGTGGTATGCTTTTATATATTTATATTAATTATTACAAGTTTGTGCTCGGAATACAACGAAAATATTAATATTAATTACTGATAACAAAAGAATTTATGTAGAGGAAAAAAATAATATATATGTTATAATAATGAATGAATGCATATCTATAGCAAATATAATAAAAAAATTATAGTATAAATAACTATAACTGTTTTAGGGTACGTAAGGCTTTAGGGTCTACTCTACGGTAGAGAAGGCCTTTAAATACATAAATCTTGAAACACATATTTTTCAACACTCAAATTATTAATTTTTTATATATTATTTATTATTAATTAATTATCTATTATTAATAAACTCAATTAAATTAAAATAAAAGAAAAAATTGTAAAATGATGTTATTTTTAAATATAATGTAATTTTTTAAAAATTTGGGATCCTTCAAATCCTGAGGCTTTCAGTCTAGGTCCTTTAAGCTCATATCTTAAGATGGTACTGTAAATAACCTTTTACAATTTAAGACTTAAATCTATGAGATCTGGAACCATTACGCAAAAGCATTTAGCCGAGGGCTACATAGGATTAAAAATCTAAATAAATTATAGAATCTAACTATTGTTTTAGTCTTTTATTATGTGCCCAATGTGTAACAAATTAACTTTAGTTTCTGAATAATACGAGAAAACTATTGATTTTATAATGAATGAAAATTGATAATCTCCAAACTTTATACGATTTGATTATTATACGTCTCATGCAATTGAATACAACTAATTGTCGGTGAGTGATTGTCATTTTGAACCAATAAAACTACAAAATAATGCGAAACGTTTTCCGTCAAAAATCCTTTAATCTATAGAGTTCAAATAGATTTTGAAAGAAACATTAGCTGCCTTAAAAGTCGAGAGTAAAAAATCCAAAGAGATAAGTGAGGACAGGTGGAAGAATACATAGTTTCTTTCTTTTAGCTGTATTGTATCTTTTTAATTCACTTGAATTCGTTCCAATAGATTTATAAAAATTAGATACCTAAATTGTTCTTTAATATTTAAATCGTAATAATTTATTGAACACATTAATATTCACTGTGAATTATCTTATCATTAATTTTATATTCCAAGATTCTTTGTGTTGAATATAAGAGTATAAGTGAAATATGTATCTCTGCATTGTATCTCAATGTTTTCAAGTATTTCTTAAAATTATTTAAGAGATCGCAATTCAATGTCTAACCAGAAATTTCTCGTTCATTCAAAATAATAAAATTCTTAGAAAATTTTTATTTAAATTTGTGCATCGGTTTATCAGCTAATATTAGAACAAATTTTATTTTTAATATTCACTGTTATTTCCAAAGGTATAAAAAATTAACCTCGAGATGTATTGATTGTTTTCTATGAGAAGTTTATCAACCATGAGTATTTTTAAAATTCAGCATCTTTGGTAATAATAAGAAGTAATTTAATTTAATTTTATTTTATTAACTCCTTATTTAAAAATGCCTTATAGTACCGCTCCTTACATTATACTATGCGTTGTTAAGGAACTTAATTTGGTAATCATATGCCAACTTTAATGCTCTTAAATGACTAATGGAGACGAACAAAGTAATTTCATTGGTCTGGTATTTGTCTTATTCAGTTAAACTAATTCCATTTCAGTTATATAACTCTTTGTTTTTATCATCATGCATAAATATAATATATAGTATATTATGTGAAATATAATATTAGATATATTTTGAAATTAAAAACATCAAAACTATAAAAAAATTCATAAGTCCGACAGCGAATTTTAACCGTTGAAATTTGAATACTAAATTGCTTGTACGACGTAATAGTTTAATAATGTATTCATATTTATAAAATAATGATAAAGAAATAATGATATTCATAACAATATTATTTTAATATAATTAAAATCATGACTGTTTTTTATAGTTTATACTTTTATGGTGTTGAAACTGTCATATACCATATAACTATCATATACCTAATGTATTACCTAATTGTTTTAACGTTCAAATAGAAGAATGGAAAGATATAATCATGTTATAAATATATATAAAAATGTATTGTAATACAGGAAATTCCAGAAGGGTTTGTTAATTCAAAATGGTTGGTTAATAGAATTTTCATTCTTTCTAACATATGTATTTAATTATATATTATTATAAATATTATAAACATTTAATGGATATTATCACGTTTATAAATTCAATGAGGTTGTTTAAAACTTACCTAAAATTTAATTTCATGCTATTTAATTTCAGAACAACATATACGTTGAAATTATTTTTTATTAATGTCATAACCTTATTAATACACAAAGATTTTCATATCAAGATTCACTATAATTCGAAGTGGATTATCCACCGCACTTTCAATTAGTAAATATTTTTAAGATATCCTGCAGTAGTATCCACACGATGATTATACACTTGTATTTCTTTGTACAACGTTATAATAACACGATATAACACAGAAGAAACCGAAACCAAATTTACTTTATTGGTTTCTATCAATAGTCCACTGTACAAATATATGCTTGTAGTAGACAGAATGAAAATGTAACGAAATAACTTAAAAGGTCTTTTTCAATGAATGGTATACTTTTTAATACAGGAAAAAATGCTAATACCGTTTGAAACTTGTGTAATTTATTCTAAAGAAAAATCTCTTTTGTGTGGTTTTAGAAAAAAAAGTTTACTTCAAATATTTTTCAACAGTAGCATATACAGGTGGTACCTACATTTAACATTCATATGGAGAGATAAACGGGTATATATGGATATGATATGGAAGAGAAATCGTTTTCATGAAATATTTATAGTGGAAAAGGGAGAAACATTTACTTGCAAAGAAATAATTCAAAACGATACAAATAACTGATTTTGATAAAAATAATATTAATTATAAAATAAGTATTTTTATATTGAGTGACGAAATAGTTTCTGGTATTATAAGTAAGTAATATATTAAGTAAATAACACATGAATCACATAGACAATATGCAAAAAAATCATTTGATTTTATATTTGGAACAGAGTGAAGATTTCAATGTGTTTTCCCTTGAAATACATTTTTATTTACAATATTTTACAAAATATTGTATATTCAATGGGGGGGGGGGGGTTTCTTGAGCTTAAAAACTATATAATACTTTGTGGGTACATCAAATACTCAAATATACTCAATTTTTTGTTTTTGCCATAATATTTGATTTTCTTTAAGTGTAATAATAATATATACTATTGTATTATAACAAGTTTAACTTTATGTAATTGAATCAAGGGTGAACGCAGATATATATATATTTATTTGCAAGTCTCATGGAATGCTTTGAAAAAAAGTACTACATTTGTCTATCAGGTAATTTTTTTCTGACATTTCGGGGGAGGGGTACAAACTTTAATCCTTCCTACGCACCTAATTTGAGTATTAAGTTTAAACTCACTGCTTAAGCAATATTTTACTGAAAATCGATGATGACTATTATTATTCATTTTTATTCTACAATATATTTAAAAAAAACTATACGTTGCACGATGATTATTATGTCATAAGTTATAACATATAGATAATAATTTTCAATAGAATCTTATATCGTTAATGTGCAAATATATGTAACATAATATGTTGATCGATTGATTCTACGAAATCTACCAAAAATAAAAACTAGAATGGTAAAAGTTACCTTCGACTACTATTTTGTTTTACCTATGTAATCATATGGATTATCCTTAAAAATTATTTATTTCTTCGTTCGTACATAGAAATCAGATTTCAAAACGAAGATAATAATTATAAGCCCAGCTACGACATCAAAGGCACATGTGAATTAACGAATAAATGAACATGAATATGATATACCATTAAAAATGCACTAAAAGCATAATAATATAATATAAACTTCACTTAGTTGAAAAACAATTTGTAGCACTGGCATCAAAGTTGACTTTTGGCTTTTACCTTTCATTTATTTTTATTAACTAATACTTTTGTGAATCGTCAATTATAATATATTATAATTATATTGTCCATTATAATGGATTCTTCAGTGATTTTATTCTTATGCATCATCATCTATTTGACACCGGGTTTATTATAAAATAATAAATGTAGTATTCTTCAATTCAACTATGATTAGGTTCAAATAAACTAGAAAAATCTAAATTATTACAACTAAATAATGCAATTATAAAATAATCATCGACAGTCAAATAAAATGCTACCATCTGGAGGTTATCATCTGCAATGCGACGAAAAACAATTATAGGTGTGCTTATTGCAATTATATATATACACGTATTAAATGTATCATTTTTCCCTTTTTATACTTTAATTTCAATTCCTACGTAGAGCAGTAACATAATACCAGCATATCGTGCGTTATTTATATTTGAAATGGGCAAATAAAAAGAAACACAAGACATTTTAAGTGGTAAATGATCCTTTATATTTCATATTTATTTCCGGTTGACCACACGATGAGCAACATCAGTACGCCCCTTAAATAGAGTACTCGGTGACTTGGTGTATATGAAGTTGTATAAAAGTGAAAACTTCGGTCAAAATCTAAAAATTTAACATAATATCGTGTCACGACTCACGTCACCACGTCACTAGGAAGCCAATATATGTATAACAGTCATGGTATACTCTGTATTAGCGTGTTTGCTTATTTTTTAATGTATACAGCATACATACACTTAATATTGACACTTTATTTAAACATCAATACATAAAAGATTAATATCCCGTTAGTGGTTCTGTACATGAACACGCGATATTATTATTATTTACCTAATAATCGTAATATTTCAAGTAAAATATGGGTTAGGGTTTTGCTATCGATAATAAATACGTTTTAACGTTTCAAAAGTCGGGAGACGGGTTTTCACAGATAATTATGCAAAAACACTAAATTGTATAGTAAACTGTTGTGTGACGTTCTATATATATATGAATAGTTTTACATAAAGGGTGTCGGCGAGTCTCGCGAGGGCATTTATACTAATAATTAAAAGTGCAGCCGGTTGCCGCGGTAAGGTGGTGTTATAGATTTTGCGTTACTGTCGACATTTTAAAAATAGTAAATCTTTGCCGTTACTACACCGTTTTTATATAATAATAGTGTTATATAATATAGATAATATAGCGTGTAGTACGCACACACTGTATTCACGCTAGAATACATAAATTCCTTTCAACGAATAAAAAATGCAATACGTTATGTACACCAGATATCATTTATAATGGAAAGTCGGGTATAGTGCATATTATAGTGGACAACAACGTCTCCGAGTTCTGACAAAATCTATATATTTTATACTTACACACTTGACGATGTACAATGGACTTTTGTACAAAGGCGTCCGTATAGGGAAGTCCGCTGGGATTGCATGGATTACAAATGAGCATATGTAATATTACCGTGCACGTTGAGTTTCAATGATAAATAACATCTTAGACGATGACCGAATCGCATATATTCCATTAATGTTTTAGTAAATTATCATCATAACAATATTTAAAAAAATAACCGAAAATCATTGGTTTATGCAGAAAATTATTGTACAATTATTATAGTATGAAAAAGATATTACTATAAAGCCTGAGGGGGGAGGGCACCTGTTTCTCCTCATCAAATGAAGCATATAATATTATATTATGTGTATATTTATAAAACATTACAAAAAATGAATTTTGTGTTGCTTTTACTTCAAACCATATAAAAAAAGCTAACTTAACCATAAATTAGTAATTTTGATTTTAAATTCTACATATTACCTATATTTCATAACACTTAGCATTTTTTTTTAGAATTTTCAGCTATTAATTAATTTTTTTATTTTTACTTTATGACTTCAAAGTTTGAGTTCTTTTTTTGAGCTAGATTGATGCTACAAAATAACTTAATCTATAATCAATATTGCTTTTATTGTACGATACAAGATTTAAATTGTTAATCACTGTTAAGATTTCTTGTCTTTTTTTTATAATTTTCAAAATATAATAAATTTTGGTTATTTCTTAGGTTTTATATATATAGTAATTTAATTTTTTATCCCTTTAGATTATTTTATTTTAATTTACGACTATATTCCGAGCTAAGAGGTGATAAGTATTGGTCTCACAATGGTTTTTTGTTCGGAAATTAATAAAAAACTGAATGGTGAATCTACAACTAAAGTTACTCCACATTTATAGATCAGGAATAAGACAGAAATGTTAATTTATTTTTCTGTTTATTTTAGTTATCATTTAGGGATATACAAATAAATCAAAAAACTTAACAATTATGATATATATTTTGCAAAATATGATTTTTCTCTTACAGATTTAACTAATATTAACTAATACATTTTTTTCAAAACTTAAAGTATTCCTCTTTTTAATTTTTACTATTAAAATAAGTTCCAAATTTTATATTTTAAGATGTATAAATTTCTATTACATTATTGCTTATGCTTATATTTTATCATTCCTTATAACTTTAATCTAATATGGTCTCAATTGTTTCACTACTATCGATCTTTGGGTATAAAAAATGCACAACACGACATAGTGTTTACTAATTAGCAATCAGTGAATGCTAATATGTCGACGAAAATATAAATGAATCCAAAGAAATAGTATGAGTTCACCCCATTTTATCAGCTTCATATAATAAACTCATATACAACTCTATACAGACTACTGAGATGATTGGGTGTCAATCTCATTTTGAAAAACAATTGTTATATTTATAACAAGGGACGCACATATAACAATAAGTACAAGCTAATTTATCAGTATTGATTGTATTATTATTATCCTTGTTGTTACTTTTTTTAAATAGAATTGCGATGGATCATTATTATTTCTCAAAATAATGTGTTTTAGTCCATATGCTACAAGTAAGGGGTGTTCGTTTCGTACAAACAACTTTCTCATTAGATCTAAATGGAAAACCGACTGTGACAACGGCAGCAGCGCGCAGTAATGTTCCAAAGTTGCCGGCCGATTAAATAGTTTCTCGTGTTCTTTTTATGTTTGTTAAGAATTCCATTAAACGCAGTCATTTTATACGCAATCGTATTTAAATTGCATGTAAATAAAAATAAAGACCTAATTCTGAAATATTTTTTTTTATGATAATATTAGCGAACAAAACAAAAAAGTCAAATTACACTCTCTCGATGATTATTTCCAACATTTTCATTAGAACATTTCTTTTTATTACTTTATGTGCTAATGTACTATATTAAACAACATATAGATACAGCAAAAACTCGATCGATGGAAGGAGAAAAAATACTCTTTGGTCCTACGCATTCATCCGATAAATCGCTATGATAAAACCTAACAATCGGAACAAGATTAAGACAAAATAGATAACTGTAGTATTTTTTCTTTTATAACTAATTTGTCAATAATATTTAAAACTGCTGAAATCTATTTTTCAAAGGTAAATTGAAGAAGAATAAAAATAATTTATATTTTCGTTCATTATGTAATAAAAATATTGATTGTAATTATAATTAATATAATTATAAGCGAAGAAGAAGCGACCACTGGAAAAAACAAAAAATAATTTATGTGCTATTAAACTGTTTTGAAAACGCATGAATACAAATGTAATTGATGCGATACCGTGAAAACATTGTTGGCCAGTAACTATATTTTATAGTTCAATCTTATTTTGCCAAATTTTTTGGCGCTTATACTATCGTCATTATTGTTGAAAATGCAAATCAATTTTTCCTCCTTATATTTTGAACTATCGAGGAGTTGCTACACTGCATTAACATTTTCACTAAGTATTAAGCATGACATGAAAGCATACATCGACCCTTGAATCATGTTATTTAAATAATAAATAAAATACTCGTGTGTATACATCCATGTTAATCGAAAAATAATTTCATACCGTTAATTAATAATACCGTTGTGTACCGAATTAATTACATATTTTAGATTACTTCCATGCATTTTAATTAGACAATTAAAACCCACAACCACTATAGTGGTTAGTCGTTATAAATATTACAAACACACCGAGTCCTCAAATGAATGCTCGTAGCGATTTAATTATTTTGCGGGACATCAGAACATTCTTAATTTTCTATAGACAAATTTATGCGGTACCATATGTGTCTTATTATTTTATAACCGTCGTCGATTTGTTTTTTTTTATTACGAATAAATATAAAAACATTCGATTTTTAATAGACCATCCAATTGCACAAGCTTACTACAAATTTACATGTACACTAAAATTAGTGCACATGTAAATTTGTCGCTTTGACTATTTTTAATATATTTATTTTTTATTTTTTATTTTACTTTTGTCGCATATATATCACCTCATAACAAAGTTTAACGTAACGTAAACAGTTTTTTTTTTTAGAAATTAAAAAATTAAAATGGATCAAAATATATTGTTATAAGAATATCATCAAAAATGATAACTTATGTAAGTGGCTGTATTTACTTTTATTGAAAATCAACTTTTATATTTAAGATGAAGACAAATAATGTCTACAGTATTATATAATGTATAAGTTTTATAAGTATAATTAATATTCAAACTATGATTATAAAGTTATCTTGAGAAAATAAATACACGTTAAAAAGTAAAATCAACATTTTTTCAATTAAAAATAATTAAACTACTGGTTTTAATTTTATAATAAGAAAACCATTAGATTAACAAAATTTATTGTTATTTAAAGAAAAATGGGACTTCTGTTGGAAAATTGTAAATGTCTTACCCATATAAGAGCGAATACGCCATCCATGATTACTCGTTCACAGGGTATTCTCGTGAAGTAATTATATACGATAAATTTGATATTCATTATTTGAAAAAGCAGACTTAATATATCATAATACAATCACAGACAAATTGAAGTCACGACTGACAAATGAACTTGTAAAATAAAATAAAAATGTTCGTTCGATGTATGCCGATGGAGTTTAATCGTAAATGATTAAATCTCAACAAATATATAAATTTAAACCGGTAACAGTTCATTAGATCATTAAAAAATAAGTAATTATTAAAAAATAAATAAATAATAAGAAATACAAAAAAATAGTTATAGAATTTACAATCATGGTTCTGATGCTTTTATTTACAAACTGTATAGAAAGTAGATATTATTAACTATACGGCACAACGAATCAACTGCAATTCTTAGTGTTATATCTAAATTTTTAATCGATATAATATTTATGTCGAAAGAGTCAATGTCGTAGGATATAAAGATTACTATCGGGAAAATACCTCCTGTTGATATTTTTATAGTAATTGTTAGACAACGCAGTCTCGTACACAAAGTTTATAATTTAAAATTATAATACTTTAAATGCACCACGGAAAATAAAATCTGTTCTTATTTTTAACGAGTAAGATGAAACGACACGTTTGGTTTTAAAATTGATAACAAAAAATGTATTAAGTTAGCAGCATTTTACCCACCCATAACCAAAATGCATTACACGTGTGATTAATCTTAATACCGACGGCGTAGTATCGAGTCGATTAAAAACGACGACCATAGTTGGAAAGGAATATTTGTACACGGCTTTCTGGAAAAGTTATTATTGTAGACAATTTCTTGATCATAAAAATGTTAATCAAGGTTAATTTTTTTAGCGAGTTAAATATACAAGCAAACGTTCATTTATAACCAAGTCTATTCGGAAAGATTATTTTTATTTTTAGCTAACACCTATCTCTGTCGAGGATTGTTTCACAACATTTAATTATGTTTTATCATAATTAAGTTGTTAATAACAATATTTCGTTTCATTTTACAACGAATTGTACAACAAGATATAAGATTATCTAAAGTTTACGTCTTAAAATATTGTTAAACTTTGTACACCGATATTTTGGTTAAAATTTCTTGAAAACTGTAGTTTCTGATGTAAGCAATAAAACTTTTCACGTGCCACGCGAGAAAAACTTTTTCCGAAAAAAATTAAAATTAAAATACGTTTCTTATGTAGTGTACATAATTAATCTTTATATGTTATTATAAGTGACGTCTTAAAAGTCTTAAAAAGAACCTTAAGTATTCAATTATAATTCAAAGTTATGTATCATAATTTATCACATACTTAATAAGAAAAAACTATGACAATGCACAATAAATACATTTTTTATACACACGTGTATAAGAACTTATTCTAAGAAATTAACAGTTTAAATAGTGGTTCAAGTAGACAGTGTTTGGAAAATGTGTGTAACTTTATTTTTTTAACGAAATTAATTATGGCGAAATATCGGGTATAACAATCAAAAATTAAATACCGGTAGCATAAAATAACATTTATGTACACTTCAGAAGAACGTTGGATTATTGTAAAATATCGTTCAGTGTAATATCAGTGTAAAAATATGAAAAATTACTTTAAAAGTACCAAATGTGTTAAATTCCTGGTATAAAAAATTGCTTCGTAAAAATGTTTGTACAGATTTACTACCCAGAAAAATGATTACAGAAAAAAACCTTTTGAAACCAACGCATTTCATGCTGCAACTGAAGTATAAAAACTCCCTTGATGATTTCGTTATTTTTATTATAATTCACTGCCGTTGCCATATAAATGTAAAGGACATTACTGAATCTCATAAATGTCTATAGTACAAAGTATAATGTGCATCGTATTGATACACCTATCTATATGTGTATTGCAGGTTTTTACATTAAATTATTGTTTCAAAAATAACGAGCAACAACACACTAAATTTAAGTAAAGATTCTTACACAAAAGCTTAGAAGGTATTAAAATACATATATTTATGCTATTAACAATAATTATTGCAGTACACAGCGGAATCATCTATCGTAATATTAAACCTAATCGTTTTTGTTCTTGCTACAATATATGAAATTTATATTATACTATATATATATATTATATTACATTTATATATATTTTACACTAATTAAATTATTGATATTTTATGTACGTAAACATAATACATACATTAATATGCATTTTATAGGTATATACTGAGCTCGCACAAATTTAATTTAATAATTATAACGTTTTAAACTAAAATATCGAGAAATATGTTTGCGTGTATGTATTTAAGTATGTTTGTGCGTGTGTGTATAAAGATGCACACTTAATGAAATTAATCAACTGTCCTATTTTCAACAATTTTTCCATCTAGCAATGGCAATCCAAACAATTCTAAAATTTTAAATAAAAACATAATTTTATATTTATCATAAAGTTTATTCTGGTATTCATAACCAACACAGTGTTTGTATATATCACTATCCAACACTATATGTGTATACATATAGTTTTATGTACAACGTGGTTTGTCATCATTATAAATTACAATGAGATGACACTAGATCCGTAATTAAGGGTTGTTGCAGTAATAATATAAACCATAACTGAAAAAACGGCTGGCGTAACGCTATTATTAAAAAGAAGCTAAAAATAAAAAATAAATTTTCTTTCGTTATTTGTTATATATCATGGTTTGTATGAGTATCACGATAAACACTGACATACTTTTGTGTACGAAAAATTAATTCTGTGAATGTTTGCAAGGTTTCCTAATTTTGCAGAAATAACTCATCAACCAAAAGACTTAAAAATATAATGTGCCAAAAAACTTTAAATATAATTCAGTTTGTGAAAGTAGAAGGTATACACATTGCGCCTTTGATATATATGTAATATATGTATAGTTATATTAATAATTTAATAATTTTGTCCGATGTTTAATATAGATATAATTAATGTAGATTATAAAAATTAAATCATACTCAAGTTCAAAATATTCATTATGTTAATTCGAATACAACAAATGATAAATAGTACCTACATAATAATCGAATCCTGGGTTTATTGATAATGTTAAATAAAATTTGTTTCGATAGCACAGGACTCTAAATTAATCATTTCTAATTGACAATTTTGATATTGTTACGAAATTGTTACGTGAGTTATTATAGGTCATCAGCATTTAGACAATATTATTGTAATAAGCATAAGTTTAAATATATTGAGTTAAACTTTGTTTTCTGAATAATATAAATTTGTTTAAATTTTATCTTGTGAACCGAACTTAAGTCAGAGTAAGTTTTCAAATAAAACTCGATTTATCATTGCTTTCATATTTAAAAATTTATACGTTCCTGTAATGGTCCATCATCCAACTACTGTGTATTCTCCCCAAAACCTGTATCCGACCGGATTTGAATTATTTCATTTTATTATTATACATATATAATATTCTAGACAAAATATACCAAACGAATATAACATGTGGGTAGGATTTATTTTTTACGTACATGTACAGTGTTTGTGCGTTTCTACAAACGTACAAGCGATAAAATGAAATATCCCAAAAACTCAATATAAAATACACACACATACTCGAATACTACTAGAATATATAAAACCTAAAATAAAAGTATTGTTTGAATACTTCACGCCATATATTTGCACAAACATTTTTATTTTTATAAGAAAAATATTTTGAATATGATAATGATTTTGTATTAAAGTTTTTAATACAAAATAGGAGACTTGCAATGTTTACAATTATAGAATAAAAAATTAATAATTTTGCTCCGGAATCTAAATCCATACCGATTATAAGTAAGAAAAAATTTTATACCTAAGTAAATTGACTTTAAGTAAATGGCCTAAAAAAACATATAAAATATTTGCAATTTTTTTTCTTTATAGTTGCCAAATTTCTATTTTGTAAATGTTATTGTATATAAGTCAACAAAAATAAAAAAAATATCAACTATGGATAATTTAGAATTGTTCGCAATCAAGAAAGTTAAATAATGTCCAAATTAAATTAAACTCTTAATTTTGAAAAATATATTCTATTCCAACAGATTTTACTTTTAGTATTAGATTTTAAAATTGAAAAAATAATACTTATACCTAAAATATATGTTTGAAACTTGAACACTCCATAACAATCGACATGTTGTATTAATATTTTTATAGTTCTATAAACAAAAAATTAACACACAGACTAAATAATTTTAAAAACTTATGTAATATGTGGAACTAGTAGATTTAAAAACTACTGGGTAATCTTACAGTCTTAATTATACCTTATATCTTCTATTAAATACTATAATAAAAATGTCTACTTATATCCATAAAATAATAATAAGTTGTAATATTGTTTCATTTTTTACTATAAAATTATATAATATATATGTATATATGCATGTGTCACATCTACTTAGGGAAACTGATCATTTCATTAAAAATTATCCATTTTTTCAAACGTAAACAATTTTCTCCGTTTCATAAATACAAAAAAATGCTATTAAGTGGGTAACTTTTCATAAAATAAACACTTCAATTAACATCGTGTAATTTTTTTTCAACCAAAAACAATTCTATACAACTTTTTGATTTACTAAAGTTGATCAAATTTAACTCTTATCCAAAACAATAAAAGCTAATCTAAATTATGTGACCTGGTTATTAAAGCTATCAGTTGATCTGGTTTGTTTATTATCTATAATACATATAATCTACACATACACGTATACCGATGTAAGTACACAATTTTATATGTATTATTTGATATTAATTGATCCAAAAACAAGATTGTATAAAAAAAATTAATATTTATTAGGAAAAAATAAATGAAAAAATATGTTGATGAATGAAAAAGCTGAAGAAATGATTCAAGAAATTTAAAATGCTATATTAAATACTCCAAAGAAATATATAAATACGAATATATATATAAATATAATTCGGTTTTAATGAATAATTTTATATTATAGAAAAAAAAAAAAAGACTTAATTCTTATTTGCTTCAGAAGTATATGCTGACACTTGCAGAGAAAAATATTTAAGAAATATAGAAGCCAATTGAAATAATTATATGAAAAAATAAGTGATTCAATATTGAAATGTTTTATGGAATAATTTTTGGTTGAAAAATAACAGTTTATTTTTATTTCATTGAGTAACTGGTCGTTATAAAAAAATTACATAATTTGAAGCTATAGTGATAATTTCATGAAAAGTCTTCCTCCTAAAAAATTTTTTTTTGCATTTATGGAGTGGAAAAAATGATTTGTATTTCAAGAAATGAATAACTTTTCTTGAAGTTAACAATTTTCTCAGATATATAAAACATATAAATGAACAAACTTCTTTTTTCTATTAAATACAAGACGATTTTTAACATAAACGTGTTTTTCATTGAAAATATAAATTTTAACATAAATGTTAATTATGAATTATAATCATAAAATAAAATGTAAATACCATAATTTGTAAATATATTAAACATATATATTCGATAAACATTATTTGAATTTAAATGATAAAAGTATAACAAATTTTATTGAAATAACATAAAAATTGTATATAAATTTACTGAAATATAATTTGATCAATTTTTCGATACAAAAAACTTATTTTTTTTTTTTAAATTATAACAAAAACGGAAAACTCCCAATGATGGGTTCGTTTCTTTTTTACATATATAAATTCAGTTCATTTTATACCATTGCTTTTGATTAGTTAAAAAATTACCATAAATAAGCTATACATGTATGCATTATAAATAAAATAAACATCATGGATCGTTTGTCCATGATTAGTATGAAAACATAATATTATTCAAGGTCTTTTTTCAAAATGCAGGAAACACGGAGGAAATTGAATCAATCGAGGTATACACATATATCACATTTAAATCGCTAGCGGAAATGAACCGATACAAATTTCCCATAAAAAAGTTTAAATTATTAAGACACTAAATATTTTATATAAGAACAATATACCTACCCAGTGAAAATAACATTTAATTAACTTATTATAAAACAAACAGTTTCAACTTATTTATTTGAATTTCTATTATAAAAAAGTATAATTCTAATTTGCAGTCAACATTTTTTTCTCTATCATTTTTTTATTTCTTTTTGCTTTTATGGGCCATTAAAGCCTTTTGCTTTTTTCGTTTTTTCGTGTATATTCTAAAAACAATATATAACTACAACGGAATTTTTTTAATCCAAAATCTAAATAAAAGTGACTGGGTACGTGATGTATACCGTGATACATTGAAACTGTTCTATGCAGCCTTAATGGGAGGTAAGAAAATTCAAAAATTGGCTACCTTTTTTATTTACTGTTCTTTAACAATAACCATGTGTGTTTTTAATTTTAACTTAAAAAAATATACCATTAAAATAAATCACGAAAAAACTAAATGAAATGATTTATTATAGAATTTTTCATTATCCTGGCAAATTTATTACCTTCGAAGAAACAATTTTTGGCATAAAACTGTATTGATAATATCAAATAACTTTTAATAAAATTGTTAATTAAAAACTATGACTTAAATCACTTTTTAAAATCAAGAATGGACAAAATAATATTATTTGTTTATATTCAAATTATAATTTTTAGGATGATAAGAGTATTCTTAACACGCTAAAAAAAAAATGTTTTTTTTTTATTTTTATGAAATCCGTTATATCCACATTTATTATTTTTATAAAATTTTGATTTTTCGTATTCCTTGAACGAGTCGTTAACAAGTAACTATTCTAAAAATGCAATATACCTTGTTTTTGATTGGCATTTTCAGTTAAATATTATATTATCATTAGGTACTCAATGTGTTCGTTTAATTGGAGAATAGTAATACAATATAAAAGCAATTGGTATTTTCAATGTGTACAAACATTAATTATTATAATAGTAAATGCATGCCTTTAGTTACTAGTGATTATTAATGATAATAGTTCCTGATTAACTTTCCTATTTCACAAGTCAAGTTTGCGATTAATTTAGACACAATAGAGAGCAGCAATAACTACGACGACAACAATACGATCTTTACGGAAAATTTCAATGTTTGGGTATTAGTCGGAAAAAGTAAAAATCGTTTTTTGATGTCTCAAAAGATGCGCCACGCCAGAGTGTAAAATTGAAATACTGGTAATCCTATTAATTTATCTTATCGTAAAAAACCATTGCTGCCGTTGAATTGGGTTAACGCTTTCGATTGCTTGTACAGTAAGAATAATAATATAAAAGATAACAACCTAAACAATAACATTTGTGTCAACACGAAATATTATACGCACATTATTATGTGCGAACACATTTTGTTATAATGGAAACCATATTTCATACTCTCAAATTATGTATGTATATGTGTCTTATCACACTCCTGATCCGTCTTAAATGGAAACTTGTATTATATAATAAACACATATATATATATATTTATGTAGGACCTTACTATTGTGAGCGTATCATATGATATATTGAATAATGTATTTAATAACTAATAATATATTTCGCAAACATATTTCATCCTAAATCCGTTTAGAGTCGCGCGTATGCTCTTGCCAATGAAAATATTACAATATGTGTATTTACAAGACATCAATATAATTTTTTTAAATATTTAATTGTTAAGGCCTGAATAATAATTATAATTTCTTTTAACCGAATGATAGTGTTCGATTTTTTAACGTTTATTGGGCTATTGCATATAATATTTTTATATTTATAAGTAGCTCATCGAAATAAAATCTGCAAATTTCTTGTACTACGATTAAAAACTGAACTGATAATTACCAAATTTAAAAATATATTTTTCTGAGTAATAGTAACATTTAATTTTTAACCTAAAAAATGTGTGATGTAAACATTTTAGAATATTTCTCCACTAAAATAAGTTAGTATTGAATTAAAACCTTCCAATAACAAAACTAAAATAAAATTAATGATATTTTAAGAAAAAGGTCAAATGAATCTCCAACTATATCAACCTCATAAGTACAACATTGTGAAAGAGAAAATTTGAAAAAATGATAAAGAGTCGTAAATATTATATTATTCCATGATCTGATAACCATACGTATGATATTATTGTTTTCTTTATTAGATATTCTTTCAAAATGTAATGGTATTACATGGTTTATATATTATATTGGTTTCGATTTATAATAATTCTTTTCGTGAGAATATACTCTATTTTTTTCTCAAATTAAATCTAGGTCAGACGATACTGTAATTTACTGAACAATTCACGTACCACGGTTTAAATGGAATATATACAACAATATGTTCTGAGTGTACAGTGGTCCGATACAGCAGATATACTCTCAAGTTATTTAATACAATACACTATCATTGTTATACTCGTAATATAAGAACCCTTTGCTGTTGGAAGCTCTGTCAGGTATTTATTATTTTATAAACCTCTAAAAAAAAAAAAAAAAAATCATCTCGACCTTAATTTGAACGGAACTACCCTGTTTTGTATTCAATGTTATACGGATGATTCGTAAAAGTTTGGCAAAAGATTATATTGCCTAGCAGCACAATAAGTTTATAAAGAAACATCATTGTGGAGTAAAAAAACGCTTTTGAAAAAATGTAATCCTTCCAATAAAATATCACCTAATAGAAATAAACAGAAGAAACTGTAGAGAGAATTTCAAATAAAATCAATATTTCTTATATACTATAACCATATAACACTTAAGTGTTGTTAGTTTAGTACCAAATATCTACTCTCAATTTTTCAAGAGGATTGAATACTCAACTCATTCCCTTCGTTTCTCCATGGGTGTATATTGCAGACGCCAAAACGTTTACAATTTCACAATTGCCAAAATCCTCTCGTATCCTATTCACACTAATATCAATTTCCTTGCCATTGTCCTCGACGAGGCTTAGAATTGAACTAAAATTGAAATCTACTACATCCAAAACGTCTCTAAAACTTGTTTTATTATCCATATTTTTCTCTCCAATGGTAAATAAATTAAATATTAAATTAAAATTGTTTCGTAATGGTATTAATACTTTGATATCTTTATAATATTTTAAAATAAATACATCATACAAGAAGTGACAGCATAAGGGATTAACGATACATTTTTAATTAAACAAATACAAGTTAGGTGTCACATGTATAAAAATCAAATATATAATAAATTAGTGAAATTTGAAAACGATATAATGTGAATGAGTTTAATTTTATCCGTGACAGTGAATGGAATTACAAAATTAATTGTACTTCCACATAAATTTTATGTAAAACCATCAACCCTTCTAAATTTTATTCTATCAAGAAAAATATTGAAATTACTCAGTAATTGAAGGATAGTTTTACATCGATACTTTATTCTGTTCAGTTGAAATCGTTTGAATAAAATATTGTTAAAAAAATGCTGTTTATTTGGATTTTAAAAATTTTCCATCGGTAACTATGAACTATTAGTAACCAATTTAACACAATTAATCTAAGAGTTAGTGCTGTAAAAAACACTTGTATATTTTGATACTGTTAATTTATCCATTTTATTCATAAATCGTTTAATATTTATAATACAATACATTATTCACGTATAAAATTAAATGTTTTCAATTTTTTAATGCAGAATATGTATTAGTGAAGTAATTGATTTAGTAGCTTTTTAACGAACAAAATACAATAATATACACAATAATAACAATAAAAAAAAATTTTTGTTAGTATATTAGATAACTTTTTTTTTAAAGTTAAGACCCAAAAACTAACAACAAATCAACAAAATATAATAGTCAATCTTTATGGCTATTTTGTTTTGAAATTATAAGGAAACAATATTTAATAATAATAAAGTTCAAATAAATAATTATAATCATTGATTATCGCAGTGTAAAAGTGTTATGTTCTCGATGTTATTATAATTTATTGTTTTCGTTCGTAACAAATTAAACCTAATTAATGCAGGTACATTTTTAATCTTTCAAAACATAATAAAAGTACAACAAAAATAAACCAAAGAATGTTGAAAATAATTTATATCATTAATCATCAATCACCATTAAAAACTTTTGTTAAATTAAATATGTATTGTATTGTAATTGATGAATTCGAGGAACTTAAAATGACTGGAATGTTCGTTACTCTTTTATTGTTATTATTATAATGTAGTTTATTTATCGAAGAACTGTATAGTATTATCAAATAATGGAATACTTACTCTTATAGATAAATACATCTTTTTTAATGACAATTTTAGTCTGCATTTTTATTTTTCAATTTTTCATTACTAAAGCGTTTAAAAATTAAATATTTATACATCTTATCAATTTTAATTTTATAAAATAAAATATTTTACTGTAAACATATTACAATGAATTAATGATCATTAATTTTTTTTTTTTAGTTAATCTAATTTTAAACTCTAATCACATTTTTTTTCTTTAAAAAAAAAAAGGAAGTGTCAATAATCAATATAATTTGCAATAAAATAAATTATTAAATAAACATAATTCATGAACAATGTTAATAATTATAAAAAATTATATTTTTAATCCATTTAAAATTTGTTCATGAAGTAATATTTATAGAAACTTAAAAATAAATATAAAAGGGCACGAAGACCATTTTCTTCGGATTATTCTTATCAAACATTAGTCAACTATTTTTGACGATAAATACTCTTTAAAACGTATTTAGTACAGAAAATACAAAAAATTTAACTCATCAACTTCGAATTATCTTAACTGTTTCAAAAATTATAATTATAATTAATATCAATAATTTATATTTTTCAGAAGTCTTCTATTGAAAATGTTTTCGAACCAATTTGATCACAATGTATTCACTTGTTGGTATAATTTAACAAGATCTGAACAATAGCTGAATAAGAAATGCATAATCACAAGAAACATTCGCGTATCATCAGGAAGTGTACACATGTACATTTACTATACTTGTATACATATGGATATGGTCATTCCTATATATATGTCAAAAGACCAACAATTTTAGAATGTGTATAAGGTTTTACAACTGGCCCTTTCTCTCTATCAGTACTGTTATTCTCGTCAACCATCCACATACTTGCACATCTACATATTTCACACCCACTAATAACGTTTAAATAAAAAGATACGATAGTATCACGTGGCAATTTTTAAGGAGATATTATAATTTATCGATAATATATAATAAAATGTATTCAAATAATAATGTTTTTTCTAAAATCATCTTATTAGTTTTAACTAAATAAATCTTTATTCTACTTACGCTATTGTTTTTGAAATTTATAATGAATAATGATAAATAATAATATCAATATAATTTAAATAGTATATAATAAAACTTTGGTATAATAATAATTGATGAAAATATAACATTTTCCATTTCTTTGCGGAGATCACGTCTCACTTCGGCCGGCGGTTATGATGGTTGAATTTTAAAATTTTCATTAGTTCTTCTCTGATATGAAATTTAAATGCACAACTGAATCATACATTTTTATACTCCATAAAAGTGTCAAAGTTAGTACTATATTTAGATAAAACGTGCCTTGCTTAGGATATGATTATTTTATTAAAAAAAAAAAAAAAATCCATAAATAATAGTACAACTGTTTAATTTGCAGTGAAAATCGTTTACAGCGAAAAAGTTCAACATGAAAAATTGGTTAGTCTGATTAATATGCAATGGTTTCGAACAAAAACTGTAATCGACATAATATTAATGGTGAACAAAAATAAATCGTTTAATATAATATATTGAATACAATTATATTATGTAATATTGTATCATTTACCGCTGCAGATCCATTATTCGATGTCATTGCAATCCATTTCTATTGCAATTTATACGATTTCTCTAGTCGTAGAAGTCCAGAATACCGTACAATAATAATATAATTGGTAGTAATCAATACACAAATATAGAAACGCATCGTTACCCTATCGTTGTTGGCAATCCACCGGAATGTCTGAACAATAATCACACTAAATCATTATTATATGCAAGTCTTTGTTATTTTCACCTCATCGTCGTGTATGGCGCGTGCCCTGATTTTTATACATCATTGGCGAGAAACTTTACCTATTTGTTATAAGACACACGTAATAAAACGCATCATCTCGCGCACACGATGCTACGGGGTTGCTTGTACACATGCATATACAACCCCCTGATTCACCTACACCATCACACCGAGCATTCGTCATGTAACTATGAGCCCTAAGACGCCGAACGCAATAAACCCGTGATGTGTAAACCGCAGTACGTTCATACAGAGCCGGTACGATGAAAATATATTATATAATCGCGTTTTATCTCTCCGAATACGCACATACATATATATATACTCGTACTCGTATATAACCGAAAGTTACATATGAAACTGTAAAAAATAAAATATATTTAATGCCTACATTCGTATATATATGTATGTGTGTGTGTGTGTGTGTGAGTGTGTACGATGTACGTTTATACGCACCAGGTCATCGTCGTATTTGTACGGATAGACGTGTATTATATTTCTACAGGAAATGGTTCGTTATACATCCCCGCGGTGCGAGAGACTTCACGCTTCCATGATTATGTCATTCCGCTTTATTTATTATTATTATTATTATTATTATTCCGTTATATTATTCATATACATACATATATGTATACTTAAATCGTTGACTGATGCTTTTATTTTTCAAACGTTGCACTTAGTCATCAGCAATATTCAAGGTCGGCCCAACCTCAAGATTAGACGGAACACAATAAACATTTCGTCATCGGTCGCTACCGTATGAAATGTGTTGTTCACCTATTCACTACAGCTACTAGAAGCTGTATAGATATAGTGTTTAATACGACATAGGCACTGTAAATATTTTTTTCGTCAACAAAAAATAACGTTTAGAATACGTATTGTTTTTTATTTTGTTTATACGGATATACCGACTAACCTATACGTGTTTTGGATTCTTAATCGAAGCACCCATTTCCTCCTACCGCGTGGAACGTTTTAAAACAACATATACAAACGTCTTCTTTTATTCGATGTTAATTTTATTATGTAAATTCATTTGAATTAAACAGCATATGAAAATAGAACAAAATAAACATTGTGACACTTTTCTTTGTATTTATGTGATTCATTATTTTTGACATACAACTGTTGTATCATTCTGTTTAATAATGTACTCGATCTCGTATAAAACGTTGCACACACAGTACTTGGCACTAAGTTTCAAAGTTTCATTTTGTGTTTTAAAGTATTTTCTGCTCAAAACGTCATGAATAGATACTAGAGTAAGACCGAAAAGAAAAAAATTATATACTAAATTTACTTATATTATGTTTAGTATTAAACCAAAGAATGACTCATTTTTTTTTAAATGTATTACATATTAATCGCAAGTAATATATCATCCATCATAACACAATACTTATCAATCATAATCACCTCAATTATCGTCTAAAACCAATTTAATTGTCATCATTTTATATGGTATTGTTTTAATTTTTCAAAGTATTGAGTAAATAATAATAAGTAAAAAATAATAAGTGATTATAGTTAACCAAAATAGTTGGAAAATAATAAACAACAAAATTCTTCGACGAAACTGTGTTATTTACATACGTTTTATTTTCTATAATAATGTTCTAATAAATAGCTTTCCTATGTTTTAAAAAAATTTGTACTTTCAAATTTTTAAGATGAAATCAAGTTTTTAAAATAATCGTTTGTTTATTAATCATTCAATATAACATTTTTGGAGATAAATTCAATGTAATTCATATTAATCATTTTGAAAACACAAAATCTTTTATTGATTCACAAGTGTATTTTTTAATTTCCTATAAGTTCTACTACGCTTTCAGAAAAAGCTTACACATTGTTGTTATTTTTATATTTCTCCAAGGCAATTAGTATAAAATACGTTCACACTCAAAATACCTCACTTATGCCAGATGTCATTAATTATTTAATGGATTTGACCTGAATGCCTTAATTGTAATAAAATAATATTTACGAAAATGTTAGTTGAATAAAAATTATCTAGAATTCTAGGAAGTTATTTTGTATGCGTTATTTTTTCAAAAGTGTTAAACAAACAAATTGTTATGTATATTTAAACGGTATGTTGAATATGTGCATCAAACATTTTGAAAAATTATTATCGTATCTTAAAAAAAAAATACTCCGTTAAATGTAAAATTCCATTAGAAAATTCTTTCGTTTCTAATTACGGATACTAATAACGTATATTAATCATTTATTTGTCATGGTAAAACTGTAATGAATATTTAGTCCACCCACATAAGAACTCCATTGCAAATATTATATTATTTAATTAAGAGGATAGACGAATTACAAATTATTATCAAATTTATTTAATCAATTATTATTAAATGTACATTTATTTTTAATTGTGGTTCAGTAAACACTTTCAACGACACATTTTTAAATAGGTATCCTTCTATTAATATTTATGAAATATAAAATATAAAATTAACCGTTGTTTACCATTTTTGTTACACTGGCCGAATGCCCACTCTAAATTTACTTGTTACGAAAAAAAACTTATAAAAATAAAAAACGGTAATAGTAATATATAGTGATACGTGATTAATCAAATATTTGTACAAGCGTAAAAATAATTAAAAATACTCCGACCCCTCTTCTACTTCCATCACATTCTAATATTATAGGAAAAATATTATAATATACAACCATAATACCTATTAAAATATTAAATTTCATATTTCTTCTATTTTGTGTATAATACAAGTGTTATTACAAGACACTCATCATTTTTTTAAAATACATATACAATGTATATTTATTTCTATATATGTATATAACTCAATTATAATATTTGAAGTTCAAATGAATATGTTACGTCTTGTATAATATAAATGTGATAAATATATTAGTGACATTTAGTATAAATAGTGTTTTAGATTTAGCAAATATTTTATTAATTATTATAAACCATTTAAAGATATTTTATTTCCATTAAATATTGTTTTCTCAATAAATATTTAGAGTGTGAAAAGAAAAAATGAAACTATATTAAAGTCCCGTAGTATGAGGTATATTATAAAATGTATTTTTTTTTTTTTTACTATGAGGTGTTTTCAAGACTTTTTATGGCTGCTTTTCAGCGAGGAAATCTATGACCTAGAGTATAACTATTTTTTATTCCTAACCGTGACCCTCACCTTCCCAAAACCAAAACCAAACCTTTTTTCAATTACTTAGATCGCTCGACCGCAAATATCTGAAATCACCTCTGCATCTGTGGACTGTCATCAATATATAATGACAGAGGTATATTTCAATTTTTTTCAATATTAGGAATTTAAAATCTTTCTAAAAAATAAGTAATTTTATAATATTAAAAAAAAAATATTTTTAAGATATGAATTAATTATTATATTATTCTATTATTATTATCAAATATACAAATTAATAATTACTTACAACGACATGATATAAATTTCTGTTCTCTTTCTCTGTATCTTTTGTATCTTGTATCAAATGTTTGTCTTGAATCCGATAATTCAGTAAGTATAGCTGTAATATTCATATAAGGAATTACCTAATTGTTTTTGGAACTAAAACTCAGTGTGATTTACTTCCCGACTGCAAAAATATTTAGGTAATATTAATTTATATTGCCTAACTTAGTGGTTTTCAACCTGTGGGTCACGGCTCCCAGGGATGTCGTAGGTTATTATCAAAGGAGCCGCGTTCGCAGAAGAAACTAAAAATAAAATTGTATAATAATATTGTTTTTGTTATCTATTTTTCAGGCCGTATAAGTCCGAGCAACCTATATATGTGTACTCGCTTCAAAAACTAATAGTTCAAGCCTTAATGAAGTCTTGTTATCTGTTATTGAAATAGTTAACTTCATCAAAACTCGACCTATAAAGACCATATGATTTAAAAAAATGTGCTTAGAGAAATTGGAGCTAGGCACACCTCTTTTTTGTACTATTGTAACTCCCATTGACTTTAATAAGGAAATGTGTTAAAAAATATATTTGAACTTCAAAAAGAACTTCATTGATTTCTTCTTGAACTAAAAAAAAAAAATTGAAAAATTTTAAAATGAAATCTTTTTAATAAAACTATTGTACTTATATGATCAATTTCAAGAACTCAATAGGTATACTAAATATATGTCTACAAGACTTACATCTTGCAGTTAACTGAAAAAATTACTTCTTTTAATAGAACATTTTTCATGTGGAAGAACAAAATGGATGAAGGTGCTTTAAATTACTATTTCTCCACATTGTACATGTTTCTTCATGAAAATAATTTAAATTAGGTAGAATCTGTAAAATTATAATTCATATAACACTTATCACAACTTATTGTTCACTTCCAAAATAATTTTTCTAAGGATGAGCAAGAACAAAATTTGATTAAAGATTCTTTTACTGCTAATCTACCGTCAGAACTAACAATTTCTGAACAAAAATAATAGTTGTTGATGCATCAGTTATTGACTTATCTTATAAATATAAATATATAAATCTAATAATGTAAATCTCAAGAATATGTTTTATATTATTAACAATTACATGTTTATTTCATCATTGAGTAAAGTTAAATAAAATAATCTAAATCAAAATAAACCGTGGACTCAAAAAGGCTGAAAACCATTGACCTAACTCTAACATTTTTTATATCTTCCTCAATATGCTTGATTACGCTTAAATATTGTTCATTCGGAATAAAAAAAAGGTTAATCTATTGTTATTTTAATAAAGATCTAATAGACCAGCATAAACACCCACTAAAGATTGTGCGGACATTTTTAAATGTTTCAATAAAGTTTTCACACAGTAATTAATCAAAATATGTTTCATCATTATGATGTAAATACTAACTGTGCTACAATTTATTTTCAGAGTATGTTATTACATCTAACAGCTGCGTATGATTAATTTATACGATTGCGTATGTGTACGTGCAATATATTATTAATGCTAACGTTATTTCTGTATAAACAATTATTTCTAAAAAACAAACGCCACAGTGACCAGTCTTACGGATAAAATGATTGAAATTCATACATCTAAATTTTTAATTTTATTCTAACTAAGAATTATCGCTAGTTATAGATGTAGATCGTTTGAATTATAATCGAACTATATATTAATTATAAGTGAATTAAAAATGAAATAATTTTACTTAATACGAACTTCTGGGGGGAAAAAAAAACGCAAAAATTAACAGCATGAAATAAATATAATAATTATAATAGTAATAGTAATATAATCGTGTTTAGATATGAGTTTGTCTCAAATTCACTACCGCATTTTCATGCCACGCACGGGATGATGAGTTTCGCTTTAAAATTAATTGAGCCTGTTAATTATTATCGTCGTTTACGTCCCATCAGTGTTATACAGTAAATGCATCCCCACGGCAGTAATATGTCAGCTGGGAGAAATAAGACAAGGGGAGAATAAATGATAAACCGACCGTGCGTCGTCTTGGTATACAAGACATGCTTTGTTGCGAAGTAATTTTGCATTTACATAGCAGTCGTCGCTATTATCAAATCGACTAGCGCGCCTCACAGACTCCGGCAATAAATTATTTGCATGCGTTTTTAAACGTATTGTTAATAAATAATGATTAAACAGCTTATGACAGCTTTCATCTCGTTTCGTCCGAGGGCAATAACTATAATAAACCCCGCACTTGTACAACTTAAATTATTAATATTCGTAGGGGTTTCATCCACCCATCTAAACACAGTGAACCAACTGCAACTATCACATCCATATACATAGGTCTACTAATGTGTTGTACGTACGATGAATAATTTATACTATAACAACAATGGTTCGTATACCAAACTTTTTCCTGGCGGTCAATAACAAATATTTTTCATAACGAGCAAGACTATTACTATATAAAAAAATAAATAAATAAAAATAAATATATATATTATTATATGTTGAATTTGCATTTAATGATTGATTTTCCATACTAAAAAGTGTGCAAAGAAGAGGCATTGCTTGAATGATCTACTCTTGTTAAGACTTGAATAGAACAAAACTAAGATAGTAGATTTGTTTTTAAAACAATTTTTGATCTTTTTTGTATCTAAAAAAGAACTGGTGGTGTTCGGTGGAAATATTAAGTAATACTTAATGAACATGAGCATATGTATTTTTTTTTATCCTATTTCCACATATTTTTCTCCGTATAATTACACTCGGTTTATTTTTTATTGTTCAAGATTAAACTCATTAATTTTAACACTCATAAATCAAGCAATTTAAGGAAAAGGATTAAGGTTTCCATAAAATTAAATCGAAATAGTTTTATTTATGTATTTTATACAAAATTATATTTATTTTTTAATGTATTAATGTGTTTAGAATTATGTTTGAAGTTCCTTTTTTTTTTTTTTTGCTTTTGGATTCCTGATCATAATCGAATAGCCATTTAATACATTTAAAATGTTGTTAAAACTTCAAAGGTAAAAAAAAAATTCTCTTAACAAAATTTTATGCATTTATCTTATAGCTAATTACAGCGAAAATAATTGTATTTATATTACGTTAAACAATTCGTGAATTTTATGTACTCATTACACATTAACATCATGTATTTCATTTGATAAATTCGCTAATTCTGCGTTTATGCGTTGACTACACATTTGTTATTGTCGTGGATAATAATTATACCTTTTAATTAAATTGCATTACATCAATATTGAGTAATCGTATCGTAATGCAGAAAAATAAAATATAGAACACAAATACCTACTGCAGTATATAAAACGTATTAGCAGTTATTATAAACAACATATGTATACGTACATACATAATACTAGTACATATCATACAAATATACAAGTTGAATCAACAGTCATTGTTACTATAGTTCCTATACATAAAATAGTATATAAAATCGTTACGAAAAACCGTAAGTCGATTACTGGTTTTTAATTTCAGTGTTTTCGAAACGATACAATATTATAGGAAATTATTATTATTATTAATATATTGATTATTTATTACAATTATATTACCGTAAAACAATTTAAGTGCAATTAAAAGGGATTTTTAAGGATCATAACAGTTTTCGGTAATATGCATAATTTGTTTCAATTATTGGTTACCAAGGAAATATTTTTTATCGCTTGATATATTGGTTTCAACAATTGACAATTAGGGTATATGTAGGTTAATACGTTTTACATTTTTATTTGATTGCTTATAATAATGCGCATACAGAAATTAAAAACAAAATTATATATATATATGTTACAGTTAAAGTATTGAATTCCGTTATTTTATGAAATAACTAGGTAATTACCTATGAATGTTATTTTAAGTATGAAATCATACATGACAATTATACTTTAGCAGCTAAAGTTTAGCTAGTTATTTCATAGAATATCTAGTTACTCTATATAATTTGATTTTGATACATTAACATTTAAAATATATTATAACACTTTATTTTAAATGTATTTAATTATTTATTTGTACATGCAAGGCTATTGTAGAGACAGACGAACCAACACTGAATACGTGCGACTGTAAGACTATTACTTAACTTTAAATCTTATCAATTTTATTGAAAATCTTAATAATAATACATGTACAACGATAATTGTATCTAACATGATAAACGAACACGAACACTACAGTCACCGACAACAAGAACGTCAGTTTTATTTAATTTATTACTATGATGGACAGTAAAATAAAGATATTGTACATTGTATGAATGTATCAATTTAACGCATTAACGAAGTGATGCCAAGGAATGTATAAAATAACTAGTTAAAGTATAAATTTACATACATTACCTACACTTTTTAGTTATTTTATAAATTATTACCTAGTTATTTCATAAACTAATTGATTAAATACTTTAACTGTAACATATATATAAATAAAAAGTAGGTCTTTAAACCTAATGATGAAGTATATTCAAGCACTATTAGCATAAAATAGTAATCCATTTTTGTTTTAAATAATCATATACGAAACTAATTTATAAAATCAATATCCTATTCTCATTTTTTTTTTTTAATGCTATTAATATGATTATTATCATTACCATTTATTTACTTATTTTTACTGCAGTTTGATAAAATAAACAATTTTTTTTTGGATTGTTTTCAAAACTATATTGCTCATGATTACGGGTTTACGTTAATTTTTGTAAAATATACAGCGGCTAACTTATTTGCTATCCACATGTATAGTAATGTTTGAGTTATATTCACAAAACCCTCACTTAAAAGGATTTAATTCTCGTTATGTTTGTTAAAAAATACCCTAAGTAGTTAAAAACCAATTATATAAACGCTAAACCATACCGAAACTCCGTTCTCTTTAATTCACGTAATACATTAACTCCAGCTTTTAAAATATTTTTGATAATTTGCCATATGATATACTACAACAGAAGAACAATATCGCACAACAATTAACGTATTGTATTACTTATCTTCGAACTATCTATAAATTAAAATATATTGAGTTAGTTCTCTGTATAATCCATCTGGGAACAAATTGTTTAATATCTCAACTTTAGCAAAGAATGCCTTTTAAGAATAACCTTTTAGAATAAAATCATTTTGCTTGTTTTAAATAATAGACAAACCAAAATAGTCTAAGTGAATAACGTAAAATCCATATTTATCTCAAGGATTAGTAACACTCTGCCGTTCACTGCTTTTTCCTTTGATATGATTTATGAGTTCTGATCTTTAGAAATAGTATAGAATAAAAATAAAAATATTTAATTTTTAAGTAGGTACTCTAATAAACAATAGAGAACAGATATCAGAGAACCTTATTCAAAATTTACAAAAGTACTTGAATGTGTTTGAATAAAAACAGGAATATAATAAAAAGCCATTTTAAAATGCCAAACTATTGAACTTTCTAAAAATAATGATTCCATAATTTGCTGGCTGTAATGTATCAAATACGGAACACTGTCGAATGAATATTGTTAAATATTTTTAGAATCTTTATTTCAGACGCCTTAAATTGTTTTTACAATTTGCAGAGATGAATCTTTTTTAAGAAACATGCGAGGAAGTATTTCTCATTATATGGTCTATTAAATTTATATTTTAACATTTCCTCTGACGTTTAGAAATTCCTACATACCATGATACGCACAAAAATAAATAATGCATACCTACAATATAAATTGTTACGCTGTATAGCGATGTCACAGACTCACACGACAATACGTTTTGAATACCAAAGAAGTTATAACTAAATTTTTTTCAAAAAGGTAACGCTATGAATAATACATTCGTGTATGTGTGTAAGCTAATCAAATAAAGTGTTAATGTAAACAAACAAATCACTTCAGATAAATTTATTTTATATGAATATAGAACGTAACCGGGTCTCCACTGATCATGTTTACAACCGATCACCAAGTTTTTCTAAACAAAAACCATTTCTTCATTACCACAATGTAAATCATATTTAGCTTAATATGGTAGTACGAGTAATAGTGTGACTATTAATTATAATATGTAATAATATTACGTCTCAATTGTATTCATTAATCCCGTATCATTTTTTATCCCACGTTTGTGAATGGTTTCGAATATTTTATTTGAATGTCACTCAACCGAAATAACACTATTTAGTTTATATCATAAAATATAATTTTAATATTATAGTTTGTCTATAATCGAATCAAAATTCGAATTTTGGTCAAACTAATGATATTTATTTCACATATTTTGTGCACAATGAAGTGTATCGAGCTAATCATTTTGACAAAAAAATTGTGAAAATGTATTCATTTTGAAAGGTATATTTGATAAGCAAATGATCGGTGTTCACATAATTTGTCTAACAAAATTTTTTTCAATATTGTCGTTGAAAACAGGATCTTAAAATTACTTATCTAACATTTAAAACTCTCGGTAATAATGTTAACCTAATGATATTATTGTTTATTCAAAAACAAGTACTTGCGATTGTTATTTTTCGATTAATTTAATTACCGGTTACTCTCAAATGATCCATGAAAATATATTGAGCTCATTATTATTGAGGGGATAATACCTATTCGGGCTATAAATTTAAGTGTGCTTTTCCTTTTGATTTCCAAAGAAATATCGCTCAGAAACGACAAAACCAGATTTCGTAACAAAACAAGATCAATAAGTTGCCTTTGGTAATGTTATACTATACGCTACTGGAAACGTAGTTCGCTGTCTCTTAATAAACAAAGATTTTTCTATTCATATAACATTTCATTTTATCAGCGTTAGTTCTTAAATCCTAACTCTTATATAAGATTTAAGTTATTTAACATGATTTTTGTGGTTTCATCCTCAAGTATTCGATCGAAGTTTGACGATGTTATATTAGATATATACCGACTAAAAATGTTTAATATATAATATATACATACATTTATATATACATTTGTTTACACATACTTGCACACACACACGAATATATACGGTCACGCGTGAACATAAGTATATTTATACATAAATATAAGTCATTTTATAAAAATTAAAAAGACTTAATACATGAATGATAAGTATAATTCATAACCATATATATATAACTTAAAAATTACAGATATATATTTCTTGGAATCATTTTTTTGATCAGAAGGACTTAAATCTAATTATTTAAATTATTGGAACATGTGTGAGATAAATATTTAATAAGAATAATAGAAAATATCGTACACGATAAATATATATTACTTGAAAAAAATTTCATAAAACTATATGGGATTTATTGTTTATTTTTATGGATGATTGATTTTAATTAATTTTTTTTTTTTTAGTGGAATCCATAATCTATACCACATGGGCAAAATAGGTAGCTGTGAAACAAGTTAAAATTACATACAATTTATTAAATACACATTAATTCCCCAAACAAAATTTACATAATACATGAAGAAATTTTTGGAAAGCAGCTACCCATTTGAACACATATGGATATTATTTTTTTTCAGTTAACTGATTAGTTAGTATTCCACGATACCATATTTGAATTAATTAAAATAGATTCATCCATCGTAAATTAATCTAATTTACTAATTTAAAATTAAACTGTATATATTTGTTTACTAAAATATATTCACCGCAAAAAACATGCTTATGAAATACCAAATATTAAAATATATTAAAGAAAATATAGGTACATACTCAAACCTCTCATCCATTATTTTTTATAATATGAACGTTCATAAATATTTTTCATATGTTTGTAAAATACACCATATAACAGGTGAAACATGTCTTCAGTGATCACCTTGGCTACAGTATTGAAAACTGATTCAGATCATTGAACATCTTGTAGTTTAAGTGTAATATATATATATATATATATATATATTTGGGTTAAGTTTTTGTAAATTTATTGTTAGATATTAATAAATATATTATAATCAATATTAGAACATACTTATTTAAAGGAATCTTCAAAAATACTTATTATTATAAATAGTCTTAAAAATGATAAATGATGCGGGTTTGTATGGAGTAACCGTGAACATTTTAAAACACATAAGCAAATAAATAATGGATCCACTTGCTTACGTATATAATTTAAGTCTCAAGCAATGTATTTTTCCGAATAAAATAAGTTGTAAAAATATTTAGGATTAATTATTGATAATAACTTGAAATAGAACTTACATGTTAACAATATATTAGAGATACTACGCTTCATAATTTATAATATATTTAAACTAAAAAAAAATAGTTCCAAAGCAAACAATGATATTAGTTTATTTTGCTCTGTACCAATCCAATTTTTAGTACGGGTTATTAATTTGTGGTGGCCTTCGAGACAATATATTAAATCCTTTAATAATTAATCAATATAAAATTGTTAGAATTTGCATAAATTAATTTTCACTAGAAAGATCAACAATTGAAAATTATAAAGAATTAGGGGTCTTGTCTTTGTTTCTGGATCTTAAAATAAATATTATTACACGTGAAAAAATTATTATTAAAAGATTATTGTATAAACATATATTTTTAGAAATGAGTAATAAGTGCATTAATATTATATATTTATTGTAAAATATTGAACTGCTATTTATATATATATATATAACAATCTATTTCGATTGCTTAAACGTTGTAACAACTTAATATATTATTAATTTATTGATGATAGAAGTTTATTTCATTTTTTCTTTTATTTTTTATTTTTATATTTTTAAAGTAATCTTATTGATAAATTATTGTACCTAATATTATAAAAAATTACGTAGGTAATTGTATTATTAACTCCCTACCACCAACACAAGCTTTACCTTACAGAAGTTAGGTAATCAAAAATGTACCTATTGGTTAAACTTGTTAATTTGTAACCATTTATTTTTGATTTTTAAATAAAAAATAAAAAAATTCCCACACATTATAATTTACTATAAGGTTTTGTAAAATTTTAGAATTTAAAAATTAAATCACAAAAAATAATAATAAATAAAAATTAAACAAAACTCAAATTCATATATTTAGGGAGCCCTACAAAAATATGCCAACTGTGGTATCTCCTGAGATGATGAAGGTAATAGAATATTGTGTTTTTAATGACTCACATAAATAAGGACTACAAATGTTCATATTTTAATTAAATAAAGAAAAAAATCTATTTCTTATTTACGAAAAAGATTTCTTAAATTTTTTTTCTAACTACCAGAAAACAAAATAATACATATCAAAACATTATTTTTTATAAACAAAAAAAAAAAAATAAATACTAAAATTATGAAGTTATTGAAAATTAAACGGATATTTCAGAAATATATTTGAACATTTTTTCACAATGATGAAGTAGTCATTTTATAAATTTTTTTTATTTAAGTGTAAACATATAACTAAATATGAATTGTTATGGTAATTATTTATGTAAAACACATAAAAAAAAACAGAATTTAACAATATTAATTATTCCAAGATAGATCTTAATGGATGTATTTTGATGTGATCATGTATATCTAAAATTTGTCTTTCGTTATTTTTATTAGCAATATTTCTGAATTAGAAAGCAAGTGTGTACAATTTAAATAAACAATCTTAACGATTTATCGTTCCCAAATAAACAAATTATAGAGATATACATTTAAAATTATATCACTAATAGAAAAATATTGTAACGATTCAATATTAATTATACATTCTTATAAAGTGGGTTTAAGATATTTATATCGTCAGTTATTAAAATGCCAATTAATTACACCTAATTTAGTACGAAATAATAATTTTGATTATTTCATTTTTTTCTTAGATTATCTTGTTCCATTTAATGAAGTACACATTTCTCATAGCCCAGCCGATTTAAGAATAATTTATTATTTCTGTGATGAAATATTGTTAGTTATTTGATTGATTTATATATATAATTTGACATTAGTTTAAACTAATAACTATGTAATAATATTTTCATTTTTTATAACAGTATATAAATGAACATCATATTGTGGCATATTTCAAAAGATGAAAATTACCAACTGAGTAAAAAAAAAAAAAAAACCTAAAACAGTTGTAGTATATAAGTATATAAAAAATTCTAGTAAATTACACAAGTGGTCGAATTGTAATAAAATTTAGAATACGATTCTACATTATTAAAATAAATAATCGCTGTAAATTTCCTGTTTCTGATACCATTATTTTTTGAATAACATTTTGTTCTTATGTAAATTTAAATTAATTACATTTTATTCAAAAATGTTTTAACTTAAAACTTTTTCTGGAAATTTATTTTTTTACAATTAAAAATTAATACAAAATTAAAAATTTTAATATTTAATGGGGCGGCTATGCTTGTTTTTGTTGTTATCAAATATTATCAAATTGTAACATACATTTTGAAAGCGCGATTCTGATTTCCTTTTCGATATTCAG
Source organism: Sipha flava (assembly GCF_003268045.1). Lineage (NCBI taxonomy): Eukaryota > Metazoa > Arthropoda > Insecta > Hemiptera > Aphididae > Sipha > Sipha flava. The sequence goes on from NW_020272917.1 coordinate 2,134,594, forward strand.
TCTTGATCTATATTTAGTTTTAATAACTAACTGCTAAGGCCGAAAACCTATTTCACATAAGTATTAAGAAGCAAATGGAATTAAAGTCCTGCTTGTTCTATTGGCTACTATCGATTACTGCTTCTTTATAGCTATCGAAAATTGTGGTAACGATAATAATAAAAATTTGGATTTTGTTACCGAATGTAAGAATAAGTCAGTAACTGATGTATGTATTTTGGAAGTGAACAATAAGTTGTGATAAGTGCTCCATGAATTATAATTTTACAGATTCTATCTAGTTTAAAATATTTTCTTGAAGAAACATGTACAATGTGGAAAAATAGTAATTTAAATCACCTTCATCCATTTTGTTCTTCCACAAGAAAAATGTTCTATTAAAAGAAGTAATTTTTTCAGTTAACTGCAAGATGTAAGTCTTGTAGACATATATTTAGTATACCTATTGAGTTCTTGAAATTGATCATATAAGTACAATAGTTTTATTAAAAAGATTTCATTTTAAAATTTTTCAATTTTTTTTTTTAGTTCAAGAAGAAATCAATGAAGTTCTTTTTGAAGTTCAAATATATTTTTTAACACATTTCCTTATTAAAGTCAATGGGAGTTGCAATAGTATAAAAAAGAGGTGTGCCTAGCTCCAATTTTTCTAAACACATTTTTTAAAACATATGGTCTTTATAGGTCGAGTTTTGATGAAGTTAACTATTTCAATAACAGATAACAAGACTTCATTAAGGCTTGAACTATTAGTTTTTGAAGCGAGTACACATATATAGGTTGCTCTGACTTATACAGCCTAAAAAAAAGATAACAAAAACTATATTATTATACAATTTTATTTTTAGTTTCTACTGCGAACGCGGCTCCCTTGATAATAACCGATGACGCCCCCGGGAGCCGCACGGGAGCCAACCATTGCATTATAGGTAAATAAAAAATGTAGATCTTAACATAATATAAACTGTATAAAATGTTCACTTATGCTATATATACTATATAGTGTATATAATATACCAAAGAAAAATAAATTTAAATGTATTTAAAGAAAAGCATTTTCCTGAAAATTCTAAAAAATCATTTAATAATACATGACTTTTATTCATATGATAAATTTTAAACATTTTTGTCTTGTTTCCTTTTTCATCCCACCGTATAGCTGGATAATTATATCCCTTACTAGTTCATAGAAAATATTATTGTTTGATAAAATTTAAAATTTTATTTGTGTCATTTAAATTGATGTATTAAATTGACTTTCTTATCAATCAAGTAATTATTTTAATATTGATATTTTTTGATTTAATTATCATAAAAAAATATAGTTAACAATATTATCGAAAATCGGTAAGTAATAAACACAAGATCATTAATAAAACGTCAATAATACGTTTATGATTTCCAAAAATCAATTAAAATTATAGACTTTTTTTTTAGTTTTAAAGTTGTATAAAGTTTTTCAATTTAATAGGTATTTTAAAAATCAAATAATTTTTTACTTTAAATGGATATTATGTATATTATTTTAAACTAACGAACAGAATATTTTTTATTCAAATCAATAATCAACTATATTAACACAGACACTCCCACACATGCTTTTATTGATTTTAGTTGTTTAATCGTTTAAAGTTTACAAGAACAACGAAAAGCCACAGAAATTCTCAGAGAGAAAAGCTATTCGTCCTCTACTTTTCTAAACTTTAAATTATTATATTTAATAAGTAATTATTTTTTAGTCAATATTGAATTTATCGATTTTTTCAATATTTCGAAGGAAAATTAAACGAATATATTTTATAACAATTTCAAATATATAGAAGCTTCTATTTTATAATGAAAAAGTTATGATTAGTGCACTAACAAAAAAATATTTCATTTTAAATTTATAAACATTTATAAACTACAAAAATATTATACAGTTATTATACAGAGAAATAAAATAATTTAGTATTAATTTGTTATTTATTAGTAATAATAGTCCTATTTGCTACTGTTCAATTTAAATTTACTACTACCCTTTATACCTTGAACACGGTATATGCATTACCTGTTGGACGTTACATACACATAATATTATGAACTTGTTAATTATTAATACGTTTTTTCATTATTTTGATATATTAACTGTAAAAAGTGGAAAAGGAGGCATGAAAACGAAAAATATATATCTAAAACCAAAATAATTTGGTTATAAACTAACATTAAAACCGGAACCTGATTTACCCCAACGAATAACTTGTATTTTTTTTTTCGATAAAAAAAATTATGAGTTTAGCAATTCTTTTAACAAGGTCTATATAACTCATTGACCATTTAGGTGCACAAAAAGTCTTAAACAGTATAGGATATGCAGTTTTTTCTGTCCATATTCATCGCTTAAAGTCATGTACATGTACTTTGTACAGTATTGGGTTAGTTACATTAAAAAAATATTACCTAAATTACTTTACTCGTTATTTGTTACATAAATGTAATTAAATTACATTTTACGTTACTGAAATTAAATTGTTATAAAGTGACTTTACTTTTCAATAAATAAAGTAACAACGTTACTTTTAAGTTACAATTGAAAAAAAATATTGTATATATCCATTTATCAATACAATCTGTTATTTATATATTTTTAAATATAATACAGAACCAATACATTTTTGTTGAACAATTTTTTCGATTGTAGATATATATCTGTGACACGTTGTATCAGAAAAATTACTTATAGAAAATAATTTCTATTACATTTTCGTCACACAGTAAAAATTTTAATGATAATATATAACGCATTACTTTAAAAGTAACTGTGTTAAAGTAATATATATAAATAGGGTATAAACGCTAATTGAGAGCACTCAATATCTTTACGTAGAGACCTGCAACTTGAATTTTATTTTTTAGTTGGTTGTAAAAAATATAATTTAAATTTAAATGATAAAATATCAAGAGAGCAGCATGCATTTAACTGACTGCTGTACAAATTACAGCTGCAACAAATGACAAATTTATACGGCGTGTTGAATCATATTGTATTCACGGCGTACAATAATTAGAACCATTTATACGTTAAATTAATTAATAATTAAATAAACTTATAACTTAAATGAGAATTAAATTTTTTAATAATTATTAATAAATTTCAACAGATCCATTAAATGTAACGAAATAAATAACATATTTGTTTTAGTTTTTTTTTTTGCTATAAGTTATAAACCTTGCATAAATCAAAATGAAAGTTAACAGTAGTCAAAATCATAATTACGTGATAATATTACATTAATAAATAAAGATTGAAATATCAAGTCTAAACAGTCCTAGAATAATTGTTTTCAGAGTTACAGCCAAATAACTGAAAATCGCGAATATATTAACGTTTTATTTATTTTTTTTTTATTGCTGTAACTTGGTCGATTTGGGACTTTGAAAGTTGGCTAAACTACCAAAGTTTATTAAGAAATCAAAAAAAAAAAAAAAACAATTAGTGGTTAAAATAGGTGATTGCCATTTAAGAAAAAAAACGTTGTACTGAGCATTCGTATGTCTAATTTAGTTAAAAAAAAATTAAAGATCATAAAAATATGTATTTTTATGTTATAATAACTAATTAAAAGCAAAATTCAAATTGCAGGTCTCTACGCAATGATATTGAGTGTTCTCAATTAATATATACACACTGTATATTTTAATCTAGTAGGTTATAGTTATACATGTACATGATCTTACACCAAGTTCATTTGCATTCAAAACAATTTATTGTTAATTATTTCCTTTTATTATGTGCAATAGGCATTTTTAAATCGACTGTAATATTTTATGAAGTGAAATTCAATCCAAATGTTAGCAAAATGTGAGCGTGAGTGGGTACTTATGAGTGTATAGCAATCATTATACATATGTCACATACGTGTTCTCCCAGTTACCCGTGAACAAGTTATAAGAACTAATTATTTTTCTTATATTAGTAATTTGATTCATAAAATTTACTTTAAAACGCATACACATCAAGTTAAAACTATGTGATCGAAATGGATATGTGATATGTATATCTTGGTAAAATTATTATAGCCAACACTTTTATTAGTATGCATAATGTTTAATATTTTATGATGTACATATAGTTAGCGGCAATATGGATAATTCAGATATTTTGCAAAATGCCTATGCATTATACAAATTTCCGACCCAGTTTAGGCAACTTAAATAAAATATATGATTTTCAATATTATTTTACATATAGGTAACCAAGGTGGTTTATAAAATTATATTGCCGGTAACATATACAATTATTCTAAGAACGGCGTCCACTTCAGACTCTAGTCCTACGCAGTACACATTTTCTTATCACGTGGCAATTATATTCATAAAATTATACTTGGACTGTGTCAATAAATATCTAATTTTATGGATTAAAAAACTTAATTAATTAATATTTTATGCTACGACCCAAAAAATGTAAAACCTTAGCTCAATTAATTATAATAATAATTTGTTATATATTAAAGCTTAACATATAACAAATTATTATTATAATTAAACCTACAATATGATGTACTAGATCTTCATACCATCATTCATTAGTTTTAAGCTACTACGACCACCATTAAAACGGATTAATTAAATCCTAACAACGAGTAATCCCGTGTATTCATACAATAATATTACACATATAAATGAAGGATATATTATGTTATGGCACATCGCCATAAACAGTAAAGTCAATTATATCGAAAAAAAAAATTTACCATAAATATATATAACTAAACGTTCAGTTTTGACAAAATAATTTATCATGTATAACATACAACATGAATATAAAATAAATGCAATTTTTTTTGTAAAATATTGAAGTTTGATAAACAATTATTATTTTATGATCAAAGTATTTAAAATAAATATCTTTACATCTTGAGAATTTTAAATTTAGAGGACAAAAAAAACCTATTGTTTAAAATATTAGTAAAACTTTGGGGTAGTAAATCTGTACCAAAAGTTTCTTATAGGCTATAGTATCTTATTATATCAAAAATAAACCAGGAAGTTACTTTAAACAAGTACTTTTTCGATATAAAACCAAAGCTTGGAAATAATGTCTAGTAATCAGATTTTTGTTGAAAAAGTAAATTTTATGTTTTCATTCTATCGTGTGTAATAAATAATTATGTTATTAAGAATATAAATATATATGATACGTTTGAGTTAAAAATGTTTCAACAAAATATTATTTTTAACGATAAGATACATTCAATACCTATGCCATACAGGACTAGGCTAATCTCGGGCCGTAAATTGAAAATAGTCACAATGTGACAGCTCAATTTTTTTATAAATAAAATAAATAAATAAGCATTGATTAGATTAATAAAAAAAAATGTATTGCATATGGTAAAAAATGTATATTAAAGTTAGAATAAAATGTAAATTTCTATATTATTAATAAAACGTATTTAATAATCATTGGATAACAAATATAGAGTACTGTTTTATCAATTATTTGTGACAATACTACAATTTAAAAATATACTATACTTATTGCAATTAATATTCATTACAAAAATTACTAAATCTGAATTAAAAATTTTAAAAGGAAAAGGCCTTCAAAGAATAATATCTCCCCTTATGATATGAACATAATACGGTCCTGATGTCATTCGTTTATATATATATTACACAAAATTTCTTTCATAATCGTTTTTCGATTGTGATAATTCATCACGTTTAAACAAATACTATTACTATTACAAAAAAACTAAAAACTATTATAACTCTATAATAATAGTAAACAGTTATCTCAAGATAGTTTTGCTTACATGTATGCTGAAATCAAAATAATTAACAGCAGTTTTGTTTAATACATTTTTAGTAGAATACTTATTATCTGATTTCTTATATCAATTGTTTACATTAAAATATGTGCATGTGATTTATTGGGATGTTACTCCCAAGTGTATTTATAGGTAATCATCAAATGTGCATTTTAGCCTCCAATATTTTATGTAAATATATTGTATTATAGCAACCTCCTTCAAATATATTACTTATACGCTAATGGGTGTTTCAATTGAATTAAATCATTATAATTTATTTAGAAAACTAAAAACTTATAGTATATTATCGTGATATCAAAAGGCGATAAAATAACAATTCCGTCACTTGGTACAGACGTAAAGTATGAAGACGTTTATTTTTTAATATTTTGTGAACATATATGTTCAGTGCTAGCACTTATCGACCCGTACTACGTCAAGTATGTTGTATATTATATTTATGACGTCTATAATATATTTATATAATCACATAACAATATTATATCGCGTACGTGCAGCAATGCGTTCAATATAATATTTTTATTATCAAACACGGTGAAGTATGTAAACTTGAAGTAGTTACTCGTTTATGTGAATGCGATTGTGGAACTTTACAGTTCAAAAGATAAAAGTAAACATTTCCGTGTCATTTTTATCACAGACATAGAAGGGGGTGCATTTTTACGGGGGCGGGCAATATGGGACATTTTCGATGACTTACATCGCCTTATCGTGAAAAATTATTATGCACTATCAATACATAGTGCATAATATGACTTCAAAAACCGTACGTACGATTTTATGTTTAATACGTTTTTCGGTATTCGGGTGCGAGCGGTATCGCACACGTGATAAAGCAACGCGACGCACTCGGTTTGAAATAAGGCCCGCATAAATGTTTCGGTTTATTTTTGGCGGTGGGACGATGGTGAGGACAGCAGTGGTTAGATGTAAGAACGGGTATGAGAATCCGAGGCGCCCGGGCTGTATATATAAAATGGTTCTTTTCACTTGGCCTATTTACAAGCGACTGCCTTCCTCCCCCATATAAATGTATAGGTGATAGCAGCAGCGGTGAAGACGTCGAAATCAGCAGCAGCCGCCACCCTCGGTCGTACTTTCAATATACCAGCAACTCGGCCGCCGCTTCATCCTCGTAACACACCTTGCGCGCGTACATCCGTTTGGCGTGACAAAATACACGTGTGCAGATACCGTGGAGAATCGAGAAAGTGCTAAACGAGACGCAGCAAGATTGGTAGCGACTATGTAGATAACGTTTAAGAGTAGTGTGGAAAATGCCATAGAAGGATGACTGATGGGAAAAAAAAAGATAGATAGAGAGAGAGAGAGGGAGTGAGAAAGAAAGAGAGAGAGAGCGAGCAAGAATCGTATACACGATCAAATCCGACGTTCATTGTCGTCGTCGTCGTCGTCGTCGTAGTAGTAGTAGTATTAGTAGTCGTCGTCGTCGTCGTCGTAAAAACCGTTGCAGTCGTCGTCCTCGTCTGCGACGGCGCTGCGGTGAAGGGTCACCCGCGGGCGAATCGTCGGCAGCGGCGTAGGGATCGTGACGACGGCCGCGCAAGGTGCGTAGTGCGGGTCGAGAAGGGTTCGTGAAAACGGGGACGACGGCAAAACGAGATCGATACTGCCCCAGTCCCGGGAACGCGGTCCAAAACTTGACTGCCGCACGCACACACACAACCTCATAGAGCTCTGCCCGGTTCGCCGCTGCTGCCGCCGCTTTTTGGCCTCGTTACGTGCCGCGAATGAGAAGCGTTTCACGTACATACGTATACACAAAACGTATACATCACTTTCCACCACCACCACCCTCGCTTTCAGCGTAGCACGCGCGTTTAGAACCCATATACGCTACGTCCCTGCCACCCCTGGTCTGTTTCCCAACACACCCTATCACGTGACATCGACACGCGAGCGGGAAGTTGCCAGCGCAGCGCGCGAGTGCGTGTGCGTGCGCACGTGTGTGTGTGTATATGTGTGTGTGTGAGCACGCGCGCATGGCATAAAACGCGAGAGCTCATAACTCGCACCCCAAAGCGCTGCGTACACACATCATACGCGAGCGCATATACCAATCAAAAACACGCCAATGGCTTCTGCGGCAGGCGAAGATGATTCTTCTCTCTCTCTCTCTCTCTCTCTCTCCCTCCCTATCATAACCTTTCTCTCATTCACCACCCCTACTCCCCCCACATCGTTCTCACCGCTTGCTCTATTCGTACTACGGGCGCGAACACAGGAACTCGCGCGCCGGCGGGTGGGCGGGTCTACCTAGTTTTTTTTTCTTTTCCGGCTAATTCCCATACATTGGCCTTTTATCAATACCGTGTATATGTGCGTGCGGTACGCTCACGCTGCACGCGATCGTATTATTATTGTTAAATATCGTGCCCGTGACGTTTTCGAAAAGTATGCGCTACTTCTCGACATCAAGTGGTTCGCCATACAACATCTCCCTCGCACCGACTGTAAACACATTCGAGGGCGCGCACGCTCCGTATGCACAAACTACTATACCACACATCCACCGCCATAATAATATTATCATATTACTTCGTACATGAACCTAACCGCAAACACTCGTCGAGAGTTATATATTATATACTGTTATATATTGTTATTATTGTACAATCGTTAACATAATATGAATGGAGAACGTGATCGGAAATTCGTGTTGTAAACGGTGGCGGCGGATCGGTTGAATATCGGAAGGCCACGGAATACAACTGAAATCCTGTGTCCCGTTTTTTTGCAAATAACGAAAAGAAATATTTTTACGAAACACTATAATGTAGTGCTTTATGTCAGAAATACATCAATAGTTAAAAAAAAAAAAATTAAGAAATAGAAGAACTATTTATACGATCAACTTCCATTCACTTTTGTGCACTTATTCTTCTTAGTTTTGATGCTCCAAAGTACATTCAAAATGTCCATTTGACATGTTGTTCATTGATATTTGGCTATAGAAGTCTAATCAAAGTTGATTTGTAAATTTTTTTTAAAAAAAAAAAATAAAACTTTAAAATATATAGTAAAAATATCCTCAAACCTCGAGTCCTCGATGCAATAAGTGATTTGCTTCTCTTGTGAAAGACCACATGATCACAATTATACTACGAAATCCAATGTACAGAATTTATATCTCCTAATTTTCTTTCCGCTCACCCGTTTAAATATGTAAATACTATATGATTTCAAAAGTATTCTGTTTAATATAATACAAGTACATGATGTCGGATGTACAACAACGACAGTATATATATGGGTTCGTATAAGTTGTAAGTCCCCAATCCTCCGCATACTTAATATTATATACTCTCTCTGTATTTAAGCTTACGTAGTCTTTTAAATGGTTTGTGTCCCTTTATGTGAATCATGTAAATCAGAAAAATTGTATGCGTTATTAAAACCAGATTTATTGTTTATTTTGAATATAAATGGCTTTAGAAAGAGTGATGCCTACGTGGAAATATGAAATTAATGATGCATTAATGTGTAAACAATAATAAGCATAAATAAGGAAAAAATTATTGTTCTTAAAAAATACTATTGAAGAAAATACGTTTTAATGAACTATACTGCTGATATAAAATAACTAAAAATTCAATTATTATGGCTCAAAATATAAAGCAATAAATGTACAATAGTTCGATGGAGCTACATAGATTTGGAAAAGTCTTGGAAAATCTTGGCTTAATTCGATGAAATAAGATTTAGAAAGGGTTTGTAAAGCGGTCCAGGATCAAGAAAAATATAATTTGGGATTTGTAATGGTTAGAATTCTTATTAATTTAATTATAAAAGAAGAAGATTAAGAAATATCTATTTTTTATTCAATTTTTTAAAATGATTTTTATAATTCAAATTTTAATCAATATAAAAGTTTTGCATAACCTGATGCACAGATATTCCCTTAGGTGTCACAAGTAATCCTACCCTGAATAGTTAACCAATTTTACATGTGTGGCGTACAATATATAATATACTGAATATATACTGAATGACTTGTTTTATTTTTTTTTTTTACCAGTAACAACACAAACAATTTACAGCACTCATCGCGGGACTTTATATTGGAAACGATATTTTTTCAATCAGTAGAAGGTTTTTCGAGGTATTAAAGAGATTTTAGATTCTCTTGCCCGAGTTCCTTTTTATTGGATTTTTTTCAGGATGATAAATAAAAGTTTTCCCGTTTTATACGATTTTCATTCGTGAACGTCTAGACTTATTTCGTATTTAAGCTGTTGTGTTTATACACGTATAAAAAATAATATAGAGTATATTTTTATAAAATCGTTCCTTTTTTTTCTCAATGGTTTTACTCCTTATCCGAGTAACTGTGTTAAATATGTACAATACGTAGTTAAAAACAGACTTTAAAACTAACAAAAAACTGTTTCCTTTGTTTAAAATTCAAAAAACAACGTTTAGCAACCCTGTTCCTATATAATTGAATAGTTTACAAATATGTATCGTGTAAATACGCTCTGTTTTTAAATTACACTGTTTTCAACTAACATAAAAGATACAACGTATGCCAAAAGTTGTACTTTTAAACATTGAAACACAATTGCTTTAACACAGTCTAAACTAATTCAAAATTACAACTCTGGTTATAAAAATCTTACAATTTCTAGTAAACAGATCAAATTTTAATGTATTTGACATAAAAACGATAGATTTTCACAAAATTATTTTTATTTCTGCTTTTGAAAATTATATCCTTTGATTTTTAAAAGGTTATTAATTCTCGAATAAAACCTATAGAATGTTTACATTTTAAACTAAAAGTTATCAATTTAGTAATATACACGAAATATTAAATATATAAAATAATATAAAATATTTTATAAAATGTTTATATTTCAATGTTTAAATTCTTCGCAAAAATTTAAAATACGTAATCAGTTAATATAATAAAATATGAAATTGTGAGATATTTATAAACTGCATTAAATGAAATTGTAATTTTAAATAATTACTGGCAGTTATGATTACTGCTGTTAATACCATTTCATACCATAGGATTTATATTTTTATAGTATTTTTTTTTTTAATATGATATTTTATTTTAATTTCAACTATAATAATATATGTAAACCTACAAAACTCTTTTCTTAAATTTAAAATTAATTATTTTTTACAGTAGTTCAAGCTTATGAACTACAAACATATTTTTCATACAAAATTAAAATATTCTTACTTAATTATTAATAAATATATTATGTTTACCTTGATTTCCTTATAAATATTTTTCATTCGTCCTTAAATAATAAAAATATTTGTATTCACTCTAGCCATACACATAAGTCTTTAAGAGATACCTCAGAAAATGTTTTTTATAAATGTAAAGAATATAATTTAGAAAATTTCCTAGTACATATAATGTTTAATACTCATGCTGTTGTATTCATGAGCTTTGAGTTTTTATTTAATATTATATTCAAAAAAATAATGAGTTTCAGTCACGACTTCTCAAAAGGCTACCAGTATGTGCACTGTAACATTGTAGTGACAAATTAAATAACACCTGTAGTAGTGGAGAAAAAATTGTATATATTTTCTTTTTAATATAATATTTTTTAATGCAAAAATAATGATAAAAATAATATTTCCGTAATTTTTTAGTTTAAACAGTTTTTAAAAAGATTAATCAGAGTAACAATAAATTATTTATTTTATAAACTGCAATAAAAAGAATAATATATTTTGAAAGATCGTTTGTACTTAAAAATAAAAATAGATATATAAACGTAATTTAAAAATGTTCCACCTACTGAGAAAAAAAAGTTTAGTCGTTTGTTGTTTTATTAATTTTTTAAAAAATGAATGCTTTTTATTTTACAAATATCAAGTGTACTATAAAATTGTACATGTGTTTAGAATTCTGTTAGTTCTATTATTTACTTATATGCATTTGACCTAAATTATTAAATGATATAACCAATAAAAATATCTTATGACGATTTTTACGAATTAAATTTAAATTTTGAATTATTATTTAAGTCCTTTGCCTGCAAACTTCTTAACAGAAATTACAAGTTTGCACAAAGTAGCTATATTTTAATTTATACGCTAAATTTCAGCTATACTACTTTTCAACGGAAATTATTTATTTTTACAAAATTTACTAAATTCATACAACATAGGTCAAACACTATACAAAGTGTTTTGAGAACATAAAAATTAACGAGGTTATAGAGTTGATATATTAACATTAGTAATGTTACGACCCAATAGGTGCTTAATCCGGCCTTGGATATAGATGTTAACTAAAAATTAAAGGTTGGATCCTTATTAGAATTTTTCATGACATCCAAGTAGTTCATTATATTAGTAATTGGTATTATGTGAATAGTAAATAGGTATTTGTAATAAACCACAAACCATTTTAAGTTTAATAAATTAATAGTAAATGAATTTTAGTTTTTTCTTACTGTTTTATTCAATAAACGATTTGTTATTATATTGATACTTCTTCAGTTTGACTTGAAATAATTTTGGGATCGTTCTTATTATAACTAAATTACCACAAAAGTATATTATATAATCGAATTTCAGCAAATTCAAGAAACCAATAGTACTTAGGAAACGAAAAAAAAAATATATCTTAAATTTACCAGAACTTTTTCCTTTTTTTCACAAATACTCCATGAAGTATTTTTAATTTTAATTTTAAATTGATAGTGAAGGAAAATTATTCCTCTAAAATCGATATTATCAATCAAAAATTAAGAGATTGTTTATTATCTTTCAGGTTTATGCACAATTTACATCTAAATTTAATTTTTTAATTTTATAAATTATTTTTTCTAAGTGAAATTTTTTTATAGCCAACCATAAAAAATGTAGTTTGAAAGGATATCTTAAGTTAAATTTTTGAAAACTGTGTTTTTAATTTTAATACTTATTTTTAAATTTTACTAACATAGTATTTGACAATACATTATAATATAATTATATAATATAATATATATTATAATAAATTATAATTATATTACTTATGTGACGATAAAATACTGTGTGTCAGTCATATCAGAGACGCAAACTAGTTGGAATTATGAGGAGACAAAACAAAAGTATTCAATATTCAACTGTAAAAAATAATTAGTCGCTACTATCGCATAATATAAATTACGTAATTTTGATGTATGTTTATTTTTATATCTAAAAATTTACCATTGAGTATCGATCAACTCTAATCAATCTACCTACCAAATTAAGGGAGGTAATATCCCCCCTTTGCTCCCCTAAATTTGGACCTCTGAGTGAAATATTTAGTCAAATATAAATAAAAAACTAGTTATTTTAATAATATTTTTTGACATATATAAAACTGAATATAAATTAAATTTTATCGGAATTAAATGGTATGTGAAATAAAATAAATTAATGTATTAATATTAATTATATGTACATGAATGGTTTTTCAAAAATATATTCATATCAAAATTGAATTTAGGAGATGATAATAAATAATAAAAAATTTTAATAGAAATAAGAAAATACGATATGGATATTAACTAAAAGTTAATTATTTAATCATTTCATATTTAAATAATAACAGTTATTGTATAATTTTATAGTAAATAGATATACAGAAGTAAACTTATATAAATATCTTAAGCTTAGTATTATCAAGCTTCCGTTCATCTAAAATGTTATTTTTGTTCATTAAATAAAAAATATGGTTTTTTAAACACTATAGTACCTACTCATAATTAGCATTATATTGTTTTTTGACACATATTTACAATAGATATAATGTGTTTGTTAAAAAAAAAATATTTCTACTGTAACATGATCTCCCGAAAATGTTGTTGATGACTTTAATGGTTTTAATTTATAATTTCATGTCTTTTTACACTAATTTTATTAAGTTTATATATTAACATTTTAAATGTTCTTAATATTATGCTACTAACAAGAAAGTTTATGTTATATGATATTTATTAATTATATACCTTATTTATTTATAACTAAATGTCTAACCTACATAATTTTGACAAATATTTTATTTTTTGCTGGCATTATTTTATAGTATGTTGTGCTAAATATTATCAATCCACGATATCTAATTTTTGGTTTTACAACTGAGATTAATTTAATGAAAAACAATTTCTATGTCAAATAGTGTTCTTTTTAATAGTTCTACCAGTAATTATAAATTAATTATCCTTTAAGCTATTATATTTTTAATACAAATTATGTAACTTTACGCCTAAAGTTCAAATAATTATTTGTAAAATGTGTTAATGTGTGATATGTATTCAACTGCCTAACATGTACAAAAACATGTATTATGAATAAAAAAATACGAGTAATCAATTATATCGGAACAATACATGAACTTACACAAAAATATATTTATTCTTATTACAAATAAAATGAAATACACAAATATTAAATATGTACCAGAACATTTAAGTTTTTACAATTGAAAAAACTTTAAAAACAAACACTATGCATAAGGCTCTAAGACTATAATCACTACAATTAATGAAGACATTAAATATACCTAAGTGAATTTCACTGTAAAATATTTAGTTTAGTACATCTAAGAACTTATTATGACTAGTATCCAAACAATCGTCAATCAATCTCATTTTTAAATAATTTAAATCATTATAACATATCAAATTATTTTCTCTGAATAGTAAAAGATGTAATTATTTCTTCGTTTACTACTGTTTATTTAACGATAAACTTATCTTAAAATCAGCTATGTTAAAATATCGTCTCTTTATAATTACAAAATAGTTAAAATTCAGTACAAAAATATAGATACATACTGGACAGCAGCGGAGCCAGAAGTGGACCTATTAGGTCCAAAACTCTACCTGAAAATGGCTTACTCTACCACTGAGCATTGGTCCGACCTTAAAAATAATAATTTGGTAATTTTTAATCAGCAGAAAAAAATTGTAAAGGTTTCCTTCAAAAACAAAGAAATTCGTAATCAAGAATAATAGAGGTACTGAGTATTCCAATATTATATGAAAACACTTTTTAGATACATTCGTGTCTCACATTGTTTATATTCATAGCATATAAACATAATATTATTTTTGCAAGGCTATACTTTATAATTTTTGCCCTCCCATTGGCTCTACCTAGTAAAAAATCCTGGTACCGTCATTAATACTGTACGTGTATTCGACATCAGAAGCTCTTGTATATGCGCCTAACATGTATAAATACTTATTAGTACTATCAATGTAAAATAATATGTTGAAACGAATCAAATTTGTTTAAAATTTAATTTAAATTTAAAATAAGTTTAAAATTTGTTTAAATTTAAAATTAAATTTAAGATTCTACATCGTGTATTAAACACGTGGATTAAATAATAATATTTAAATAAAGATATTATTTTTAACATGTTTTCAGGCCCAGTTTATTTATGGTGTAAAGTGTGTGCTCTATTGTACTTATTATTTAACGTGTTTACTAATTTAAATATTTTTGAGGTAATTTTGATTCCATAACGGAAGTCAAGCATAACTCACTTAAAATGGGAACTAAATTAATTATTTTATATATTATTGGATTTAAATAATATAGAGCAAGGTCATATGTTAACGATCCAAATAGGCAATCTGCACGCAATCGATTCATAAGGTAAACCATTTACATCATAACCGTACCAACAAACACCACCCCACGTCTAAGAATGGGAAAAATTATTCAAATTTATTATTACAAAATATACATAGTCTAGAGCACTATATTAATATTTAAGTACAAAGTTCATAAAGTATTCATACTAATGAAATAAAATTTTCTTACATGCTTGAAAAATTAAAATACATAAAAACCATACCAATAATTTATAATACTGTCAACAATATATATTTTATTATACTTGATCAATATATTAATAACAATTGCTATCAAAAAAATTATAATAGTGACTTAAAACGAGTCCTAAGAATCTATATATATATATATATATATATATATATATATTATATTATGGAACAGGTTTCAAGCTTAATTACAATAATTTCAATTCTATTAGTTAATTAAGTACCTAGTTATTTATTTAAAATTATTAATTTTTCACTACACCACGCCGCAACGCGTCAAGAAAAACACATTCATCTGGGTTTTATGTCAAAACTGTCCATTAGACTACTGTTGAACAGTTAAATAAAAAGCTAAGAAACTAAAAAAAATTAACCATGTCAATATGACAAACTTGCAGGTGGTCCTAAACCTGGGTTAAAATAAATGAAAAGCAATAATTATATATTTTTTTTAATTTGCCAATAGTAACTCAACCTAACATAAAGTTAAGCATTTATTTTCATGAGTGAAGTCCGGTGATTCAGCTAGTAACCCACAAAGTCAAACTAATTAAGTTATTTGTTTAATGCTTATTCGAGTAATATACGAGTACCTATGTATCCAGGACCGTAGTAAGAGGGAGATAGAGGTGCCTACACCTCAGGCGAAATTCCTGGGAGGGCACAAAAATAAAAAATTTGCAATTTAATTGTTATAACTTCTTACTTATAAGTAAAAGTAATATTATATATTTATATATTTATGTATTTACTTATATAACTAATAAATTTAATTTATATTTATTTTTTAATAAATTATTAATTTAAATAAAATTAACAAACGCTTACATAATTATAAAAAAAAAATCATTGTTTATATTACGCTTGAAAAAATATTCAGTTTTTTTATAAATTAAAATTCTTAAGGATGCATTTTAAAGTTTCACCCCGGGCACAATATTTGCTTACTATAGCCCTGTATGTATCTAATAATATTATAATTTACAAATAGTTGAAAACATTGAGGGTTCAATTATTCTAAAATTCTAACTTCAAATAAATATATTACATTAAAACACTAATATCGAAACGAATATGAAATAAGAATAAAAAGATTACAATATCAAGTAAGACATCAGCAAAAGCTTTTAAATAGGAAATCGGTATAAATGTAACACTTAGTAATCACAATATTACTGAATAGAAATTTCCGGCAGACATTTCCTGCAATTACAAAGGGCTCTCGAACATTAATATAGTTGCTTGTTATTAAAAAAAGAAAACAAACTTATAACTATAGGACCGATTTTATTTACAAAATTTATTTTAAATAGACATCCAAAGAGTATAATGATAACCTTTGAGTAGTCGAATGTAAAAATTACTGTATTTAAATGGTTACTAATATAGAGTTCGTGGAGAAAGGACCCCGTTGTCATTAAAAGTTCTAACATCAAATGCATGTTCTAAATATTCAGACATTATTTAATAACTATATAATATCGCATTATAGTAACATTAGTTTATAAATAGTAACGACACAACAACAAATGTAGTAGTAGCTCTTGCCTCTTAGCGAAACTAACAAGATACTTCACAACTCGGCAAACATGTGTTTCAACGTATATAAGTATCATATGTATGAGAAATAATTTAGTAATAATTACAAATATCAAACAAAGTATTTTAAAAATTCTTATTAGCTTATTTAATGGGAATTACTAAAATGTTAACGTAAAAAAAAAAAATTGGAAATTAGCTTATTTAATAGGAATTACTAAAATGTTAACGTAAAAAAAAAAAAAATTGGAAATTAGATTGAAACTTGAATAAAAAAAGATTGATTTATAACGATTTGTATTTCAAGTTGACTGCATGCTTTTACTTTTTTACGTAAATTATTATTCATTTAAATATCAAGGAAAAGCAAACAATCCATCACAATTTATTAGTAATTATCCATTTTGACATTTTGTAATTTAAAGTTGCAAGTCATTATAGTATAAAAATTTCGAATATAACTTATATAATAAATATATTCCATCGGTACTCTGAATGTAATAACCAGTAGCGTAGCAAGAATATAATGAACTTCGACTGCCCTAGGGGCACGAATTGCGGAGGAGTGCAAAATCGTACAAAAGTCATATTTTTTTTACTTTCAAAACGAAATTTTTCCATTGTACTTTTTAAAATATATAAAATTTATCTAATTAAACACACTACATGTAAATTTAATAATGAAATTACGAAAACAGCGCAAGGGAATTCACATAGAAAATTTATGAAGAAATTATTGATTAATTCGCCAGTCTTAGAGCGAAAAAAACAAATTTTTTTAAAGTTTAAATGTACACTGTAATATTAATTAATATATTTAACTTATATGATTAAAAAAAAATATTATCACATCAAATTTTTAATTGGTAAATAAGCTTTTTTTTTAAGTTTGCAAGGGACGCTAGCGATTTTTTTATTTTATTTTAATAAGTTTATTAGTAATTATATTGAAATACCGATCAATATAATGAGATGATCAATTTAAATAATATATTTAATAAATCAACCGAAAAAAAATGGAATAAATCTAACCTTATACCACATATATTATATGCATTTTATTTATTGGCAATAAAATTACTATATTTTATGATATATAAATCTAAGTAAACAAATTTAAGTGAACAAGTTAAACTAACAATTTTTGGGAGAATTATAAAAAATAAATAATAATCCAATTTTGGGTTTGTAAATTTATTTTAATTTAATTCAATTCAATTAAAAAATACGAAATTTCTTACGGTCTTTTCGACACTTGCCAATTCCATAGGTCCTTCTGTAAAATTCATCTATTGTTTATATTTTTCTGTTTTTTTTTATGTTATAGACATTTTATGTTTTAATTCGCGTTTCTATATCTTTATTTTTTTCGTTCATCTTGCCTACTTATAAATGTCCTAAATGTGTAAAATCTTACCCTAGCAAATAATATTATCATTATTCTGCACAATAAGATTTCATCTATACATACATACGAGAACATATATCACCCAAGGGTGCTCATAGGAAAATTCTCAAGGGTAGGACAACATTTTAATTTATCAATCTATTCATAAATAGGAATGACCCACGATATAGGAAGAGGTTTACAATTTTACATTATATATATCAAACTGGAAGACTATAAAATAATAATTATTTAACCAATTTACCATAAAAGTAATTTGTTGAAATTTTTATCTAATTAATAATATAAATTAGACACATGAAAAATTAGTTTGTTATTTATTAAAATATTAATTTACAAATATTATATAAATATTATGGTTGTGTACACACACACATTTCTGGAAATACACAATATTTTAAGAATTGATAATTATCCATAGAATAAAAACAAAAAAACGTATTGTTATTTATAGCTAATAACCTGGTTTTCCAAACTAAATAAATAGATTTTTAATAAACAAATTATAGATTTTCATATATTAAATTATATTTAAATAAATATTTTGCGATCATAGTAAACAATTTTCCAAGATTTTTGGAATTTTCCAGAGGGGACATGTCTCTCCCTTGCTCTCCCTTATGGGCGCCCTTGATATCACCTTATAAACTATTGTATTTCTATCGAGACTTACGTTCTATTTCTGGTTGTTTACCAAATTCTATGGGGCGTTCAATTTTTTTTCTAAAATGAAGTAATCTTTAAAATATTTTTTTAACACTTAAGTGTTGCTATTGGAGAAAATACACAACTCTATTTTATCATTCTTAATACCATTTACTTGATTATTACTTAATTAGTTCGTTACGGATCATATGCTTTGTCTGTATATCCAGCCAATTACTATCAATCGCCTTATAACTACTACATAATATTGATAAATTATTTTAAAGTGCATTAACAAATTGATTAATTTTGAATGCTTATTTCCCTCTACAATTAATTTATAAATAACAATTTTGCACAATGTTGATTTTCAAAATACTTTAATTTATTTTTAGCCGAAATTTCCCAAATAAATATTAGTTCTATTATAGGAAAATAGAAATGAAATATTATTTCATAAAAGTTAATATAATTATAAATAATAAAAAATATCAAAGTATTCAAAATAATTAGAACATTTTTATTTTCAATTGTAATTAATTAAAAACCTCACCGGCTCTATAGTTGATAACAGTAAGGCTATTAATAACGACAGACATAATTTGTGAAAAAAATCAGGGCTTTGCACCCGAATTAACCCGAAACCGTAAAACCCCTAAAAACCCTTAAAAAATCAAGCACCCAAAACCCATACAACCCGAATGATTTTTTTTTTAAAACATCCGAATTAACCAAAACCCGAATAAAATATTTATTTTAACCCGAAACCCGAATAATTTTTTATTTTACAATCTTTATGTGACATATTATTTTGTATGTATTTTTTGTGGTTATTTCAATTTTTCCATTAGTTGTTTAGTAGTAAAATTATTATTCACAGGAATAATTTCACAAATAATATACAAAATTGTTAATTAATCTAAATTTATCTAAATAAAGACAATAGCAATATATCATATTGACAGGTGTGCATGAAAGGTATGGTATGTTGAATGTTCAAGTGTAAACAACTAGTATACTATTTTTAAAATTATCTCAAACGGATACTTCGTATTATTATAATTTAATAGGTAATAGGTCTTCTATGAATCACTGAGTCGTTATTTATTGCAATACTGTATGTCTGAAATAGAATTGATATCTCGCATATGATTACCTAAATTGTTGTTCGCGTTATTCGTATTTGTTCAGTATATCAGTGTATGGCGTATATGACATATGTCTATGGCGTGAATTGTCAATTTTTTTGGTGTAATAATTTCATCGTAACATTCAAAATTACAACTTATTATTATTTTTGTATTACGCTATGTTCTAGCTAGTGCGTTTTTAGTGTGTGCACGCACCACAAACCTAAAGCGAAAATTTGGTGAAATTTGTGGAGGGGGGACTGAGCATTACTTGCTTATTACACCTATAGAGACCACTGTGTGCAATTATTTATTTCAACAAGTCAATTTACGAACTTTGACAATTTGACATTTTTAATCAACAATTTAAACAAAAAAACAATTAAGTGCCTTATCTTAAACATTTTTGGAGTAGGTATTGTAAACAGAAATTATTAATTAATTAAATTTAACAAACTATACGGATATTATTATATATTATTAATATTACATTAATTGCGATCATTTCAAGTCATGACAAGAAGTTTGTAAAATCTAACGAATTTGATTTAATTTTTATCACAGAATATTTTTTTTTTAATTTGGTTATTAAAAATGCATTTTACAATTAAAATAATAATTGTATTTTTAGTCACTTAACAATTTTTAGAGCTAGGGAGGCTAAGACTTGTACTTTATATTTCCGGGGGGGGCTTAATCCCCTCAAGACCCCCCCGATTTCCATCTATGCCACAAACACAAACACATAATACAAAATAGTTTGTTTTTTGTCTCATACGATATCCCCGCACTAACTAGGAGTAAGACATAGTATTAGTGTTTTTAATTTTAATAGATATTATAATTTATAAGCTTCATACACATATAAAATAACCCCCTCTTCCTCGAAAATAAATCTTAGTTACACCATTGCTTGGAATTAACATAATGATAGTTTGGTCTAAAAAACTGTTGCACAATTGTACAAGAAATTGATATTTTATTACATAGGCAGGTAAAAAAAAATATAAATATTTCATTAGTGGAGGGGGCTCAGCCTCCCCACTGCCCTTCACCAATGAAAAATAATATTTTTCCTTGACTACTTAACACCCGTATTAACCAATACAAACCCTAATAATAACGGTTATTAACATCCAAACGTTTGTTTAAATATTTTATTGCGAAGTTTGAACACCCGAATATATTCAACACCAGAAACCTGAAACCCGAAAAAATTATTATTGTTATTATTATTATTATTATTAGTCTGTCGCTATGATTCCATTTCCAATTCCAAATTTATCAAAAATATACTACCATTCTTATTAGATATAAAATAGTTATGTATATTTATTGTATTATTTTATGTAGCATTTTTGTTTTCGCGGTATACGAAACCATATGAAGCCCAATGAATATCATTGATAACAGTTACTTATAACTAGGGCCCGAATTTAAATGCACTTAAAATCATACAAATATGCTCTAAAAAATAGCCAAAAATGTCCTTTAAAAATGCATTTTACCACAAAAATGACCTTAAAAATGGCATAATTTTTTTTTACTTTGGGCATTATTTAATACACTATTTAATACATTAAAATCACATTCATACGTAATACGAGCAACGTCTGCGAGGTAATACGAACTAGCTGATTATTCGTTATTTGATCGAATACTGGTGACGTTCCATAGTCAATAATAAATTAAGATAAGATAAAAACTGAATCGAAAACATTTTTTATTTAATAAAGATTGACAATGTGTTTTGAAGAACTCGATAAACCTATTTAAATATCAAGAAAATAATTTGTCTTTTGATTTTATTTTAAATAGGCTAAATTTGATTAGTATATCGAACAAATATGCATTAAAAATCAACAAAATGACCCAATAATATTAAAAATGCTCTAAAAATGAAAAAACGTCAAAATATGCGAAAAAATGCAAAATAAAATTTGTAGTTTTGAAACCCTCGTTACATGAAACGAATTATGTTCTTGAGCATTGTGTATGATCAACCAAAATAATATACACTTTGCATTGAAATCCGGGCCCTACTTATAACTTAACCGATTTTTAAATATTCGTCGAATGATAGATAAATGGGAAGATACGAACTTCGAGCATTAGAAGAAATCAACGTGAAATTTCGTAGTCCAATTCTAGTTCTTCTACTGATCTAAAGACAATTTTATATTCGTTTTAAAGCATTAATTATCCTACATGAATAATTTTTCGATTATCTTTGGTTAATTACTAGTTTTTAAAAATACATAATGTAAAATAATCGCTGAATTTCATACTTTTTCTTGTAATTTTAACTATCAATTACTAGCTTGTGTATATTTTAGTTTACTGTATGAATTTAACAAGGACTTTATTTTAATAGCTTTTAAACACTAAATAATGAGTTTTAAACGTCTGGGTCGTCCACTATTAACAAACTTCTCTAAAACCATATCCTCAGTTATAAAAATATTTCTATGAATATTTAATAATAATAAGCCAACGAGACGATTCTCTGAAGTTCAATTTTTCAAATATGTTTTTAACCTTCGCAGCGTTGAAAAATACGTTCAGCAGATGTAGTTGACACAGGATGTATGGCAAGTATTTTCAGCAGTTGGTAGAGATTATGGTACAATGTTTTATTACAAGAAATTAAAGCGTTTATAGAGGTAGAAGGTCTTGATAATGTTACCACTGAAGTCCATTTAGAAATCCATATTCAAACCGTACCATATTGTTGCATTGAGCCGTAACTCTATACTGCTCGGTGATTGTTATTGACGAGTTTATAAATAGTATCAAAGATTCCCAGTATTACCTCCCGTGATAAATTTTGTTTATGAGCGATAAGATAAGCTAACAAAATAAAAGTACGAATTTAAAATCAATAAATTGAAATTTAAGACTTGCAGTGATTTCTATAGACCATGAAAATATTTTTTTAGATTTTCTTAACATTTCAAAAATTGTATTGTGTTAATACATTAATGCCGTGGTTCTCAACCGGTGTGTCGCAACACCCTAGCATGTCACATATTACTGTGGAATGTGTCACCAAAATATTATTTTGTTAATATAACTATAAGTTTTCAAAGTATGAACGTACATTATTACGGAATTATGATGAAATGATAAAAGCCACATGTAAAAAAAAAATTATAATGATATTCTTATTGATTCTTATTTATTAGAAATATCATCAAATATAACGTTAAAATCTAAATTTTGTATATCATAAAATGGTTCATTTCGGATTTCTCTGCAAATCGAACACACAAGAATAATAATTGAAAATTTCGTTTTCTTTTCAACATCATATATGTCTAAATCAGCATATTCGATATTGGAAATAACAAAAAGCAAAAATGTATTGAGAGTAAATTACGCAAAAGTTTGTCAACCATTTGCCCACGAATCGAAGACCATTGCAGAACTGGATATTTATAAACTAATACTGTTTTTCATAATATTTTCTTTGAACTTTTTAAATAAGATTCCATTAATTATTTCAAGTGTGTCGCTATTTATATAGATCTAAATTAGAATGTCATACAAAAAATATTGAGAACCACTGCATTAATAAATTCTGTTTTGTTCAGTATTAAGCAGCTACACTGATACATACCAACCAGCATTTCCGAACCGATTTCCAATTTAATACATGTTATTGAGTTGGGAATCCTTGTAATAATATTTGCTTTATGCGTGTTTAACAAGAGATGGTAAATGCGGTAAAGTCAACCATTTGCCAAAAGTCCATAAGTAAACTGCGGTAAGAAAAATTGAACATTATATAATCTACAAGAAAACCGATAAGGCACATTATACAAGCTGCGGAAATTCATTTTATATACCTACGATATTATATATTACATAGTATGTAATATGTACCTATGTACGTATATCGTTTAATTAATTATGTTATGTTGCGTCTTGCGTACAAAATGGTAAAGTAAATCCAAATGTATTTTAAGTTGTATGAAATATACTAAATATCGATTCTTTTACTTTTGATAGTTCTACTTAGTATCTAATTAATAGTGTTAGATGACAGTAAATGTAGCTAACAGCTTAATATTTAACTAAACGTGGTGGAATTTGCAACAATGTTTTGCCAGAATGGCAAACAATTTTAAATTCAATTTTAAAAATTAATCAAAAATAAGTAGTAATAAAACATGGGAACATATAAAGCACAACATAACATAATTAATTAAACGATATACGTACAAGTACATAGGTACACCTTACATACTATACGACTATAGTATATAATATCGTAAGTATATAAAATGAATTGCCGCAGCTTGTATAATATCGGTTTTGTCGCAGACTGTATAATGTTAAATTTTTTCTTGCCGCAGTTACATATGAATTTTTAGAAAAAGATTAATTTCACCACCGTTTACATACAGCCGTGTTTAATATTAACTAGGGAACGGATTTAATTGTAATAAAAAAATCAATGTATGTACATACGTAACAATTTTTCTTAAAATATTGAATATGAAATTCAAAATATGTAAATATAGAAAACATTTTGCATCAATAAATTTGCATTTTCAATTGCAGCGACTGATTTAGTACTGACATTTGAAATAACATTTTTTATTTTGTTAAAATAATCGCAATAGTATTGGACGGCTTCAAGCCATGTACTCCATCCTGTTATGATAGGTTCAGGATGTAAATTAAGAGCTGGATACATGTTTTTAAATTTTGAAACACGACTTGGCACTTTTAAGAATATTTTTTAATGATCGCTATAATTTAATCAATTTTGGAATAAAATTTCTTCATCACTTAAATGTGTCATTAGGAAACTCTTTTAAATAATAATTTGCTTTCCATTTCGATTTTACAACATTTGGCATTTTAAAAATTAGAATCTAGTCGTACACGATATTACATTATAACTACGAATACTACTAAAAAGGATTGTCGAGTACAACTTCCTTATTTTATAGAGATGGGAATTGTAACTCATTTGGATGAATTAATTCGCCCAATTAAATTCACTTCAATAAGTTAATTCATCATGTAAACTCCCAATTCACCAAGTCAACTCTCAATTCTTAATTGATAAGTCAAATCATATTTTAACCAAGTCATGATTTAAACCTAAATCATAATGAATCAATCAAATCTATCAAATTAGTTGTTTTTTAGCTGATGAATTATCATACACCACACTTACATTAATTTTCAATATTGGTACTCGGTAATTGCAGAGTATTCTCGTCTATATTGATGAGTCACTAATTTGTGACACACTCACTCAATTCACTAAAAAGAGTTGGCTCTAAATTTTTACTGTTTAATGCAAGAAATAATTATAAATATAAAATATGGTTAAAGGTCCTCTCATAAACTATTGGTTTTTGCTACCATTTCGTTAATTGTACGCCCAATGGCGGTGACACAGACAGACCAGGTGTGTACTATTATCAAAAGTGCGTTAGCCAGTTGTGCCCGATGATGAATATATGTGAGAAGTTGAACCTTAGAGTAAAGAATATAGTTAAAGGTATTAAAGAATAAAATCATACTTGGACATGTTTCTAAAGAACAACAGTGTTACACTAAACTTACTGATAAGACGATAATTAGAGATTTAGAATTAGTGACTTAATTGATTCAACTCATTAAAGGCTTGGTTCAGTTTATCTACAAATCAATTCATGATTAATTTACAGTGTTGGAACTAGGTAGTATTGAATTGAATTGCCGAGTTACTGATTTGCGACGCACTGATTTAATTCATTCAATTTACTGAAAAGAGTCGAGTCTTTAAGTCAACTCACTCGTTTCTATTATTTAATATTTATATTGTCCGGCATAACCAATATCATTAGTAGTGTATAGTATACACTGTGTAAAGTACATTATAACGCGATAATAAAACTAGACTTAGGGCCTGTTTTACAATAGTAAGGCACTATAAAATGTGGGTATGATCGTCCGTCATTTTGCGACAATTGATACATATTGATAACAGATTCAGCCCATTCAGTTGAACTTCATATTATATTATGTTAATTTATATATTGTGAGTGAAATTATAAAATTCTACAAGAAATGGGTGGCTGTACAGCGGTAAACTGTTCCAATACACGTAATAAAGGTTATCACATCAATTTTGTAATAATGAGTACAATAACGTAATAGTTATAAAATAATAACAATGTCTTCCTTTGAAACTATAGAAAATAACAGGTTTGATAAATATTTAATAAATACAACTAACTATAGAAATATTATATTAAGTATACGCGAATATATTAATTAATAGTGTTATTAAATTAAGTTTTACATCTTAAATTAACTTGTACTGTATAAAAAGATAAAAGTAAAAAAACATAAACATAAAACATTAAGCATTTTTAACAAAATAACAAGCATCACAGGTTTATCTTTTTTTAGCAGTTGCTGTGCCATATATATTCTTTCTTTTTTTTTTTTTTTAATTCACTGAAAAGATTACTGTAGCATATGATCTTACCGTAAAAAATAAAATAAAACAGCATACCAGAAAGAAGTACGTAAATGCCATTTAGATAACGTACAATATTTGGTAGTTTTTAAAAATTACTAATTATCTTGTTTTAGACGAAGCAGATAAGCAGATAATGTTTATTATCGTCAAAATCATTGAACAAATCAAAAATTACTAAAATATGTACTTATTTACCAAATATGTATATATATCAAAATGTGTAGCAAAATGTAAAATAAATTTGGCAATATTTTAATTAGAATGATCTAAGTCGTAAACATTTTTAGATTTAAAATACCTCATTTCAATAAAAATATGTAATAACAATAAATTCCGTTCCCTAATAATAAAATTATAAAATCCCAGTAACTATAATTATAATCGATCAGAATGGAAAGTTGTTGAATGTCATTATGATTCGCCTTTAATGAAATATTTAATTTACATATAATAATAAACTTGCAATTATGCCAAATGTATATCCTTTTTTGAAATAAGTACTTTCATACTGCACGAACCAAATATTATACTTTATAAACTGCATTATAAAATTTCGTTTATTTACTTAAAAAATATGTACGTATAAACTCAATTTTGTAAATGAAAATAATATTTTCGATTTTATGTTTTTTTAACTTAGAATATGAAAAATGGTTTTATAACTTATTTTATTTTTATAAGTAAATTAAAGTTAAGATTTATATTTTTATATAATGTATAGGTAGTCATAGTTTAATATTATTGAAGCTTAACCACAGAAGAACGTATTGAGTACATAAGTTATTGTCAATAAACGTATGCTTTTCGTTTTACAAATATTTTATCGATTTTATATAGATTACAAAATCATTCATAGCTAGTTATTATTATACTGCAATTGTGTAATTATTATAAAAATTTCTCTGGGAAAAAAGAAAATGGTTTTATTTTTTAAATGTGTATTGCAAGATGCCTTCATTCATTTTTAAACTAAATGCTTTATGTATATGTTTATAAGCAATTATGGAAATTAGAAGACATATTGTATTGCTAAAATAAAACAAAACATTGGTACTGTCCGTGACATTAATATAATGTATATTGTAGATATATATTAAAACCAATTACTACAATTACTATTTGCACATAAGTATTTTAATATTTCTAAATTTTGTATTAGTTATATTATGCATGTTAATTACATGAACAATGAGCATAATTATTAATATGATTTAAACGATCTATTGTAAATATTTTAATGTTTTTATATTTTATATTTAATCTGTTTTGGTTATCCTATCAACATCCATACACTTATCTATTTAATAACAGTGTTAAAACAATTTATTCAAATTTTCTTAATTATTGTTTATTATTAACCAAATATTGATACTAATTTAAATCATTATTCGATCAACAATCAACAGACTTTTTAATTTTTTAATCTCTACCTATATGTATTATAGTGTGGAGTGTGTTCGATTATTTAATTTATTACTTTCCATTTAATCTTATAACTCATGAATCATAATTTTAATCTCAATAAAACTATTCAATAAGAAAATATTTAAATTTTTTTAATTTATTTTCATAGTTTTTATAGACTACCAATTTTACCATAATAATTTAACATAATTTAAAAATATTACATTAAAAAATTATAAAAATCATAAACCTTTAAATAAATAAAAAAAAAAAACAAATAGTGAAATATTGACCATGAAATGTATAGTTATAACTTCCATCAGATAGTCATTATAGAAAACCAAGTTTAATTTCGTTTGTAAATATATAATAATAATTATAAAAATACGTTTAAAAATTAAACTTTTATTGAAGTATTATTATGCTATTAATATTGGTTTAATATAATATTGAAGGCAATTTATACCCAAGTAAAATACTAAAATTATACACACGAACTATTCGTTATAACAGTGGCTTAATTTTTATTTCTTAAACTAAAACTATTAAAACAAATTACAATCTATATTTATGTTAAAAAAATCTACAGTAAACATAATAGTATGCAAGTAAAAGCGTATTAATTATTACTTGACATTATCAAAATGTTTAATGTCGTTTTCAATAAATATATAATGATTAAATAAATATAATTTTATTCTGTATTGCATTGCATGTAGACGGTACAGTTATAATTGCACAGATGGTTTAAAAGTACTATTTATTATTCTGAAACAATTGTCTACTACTTGGTTATTAAATAAGAAAATTCATATTTTTATATGTACATTTCTCAAAAATTCAGAATTATAATGAATTTTGTCATTACATTTTCATTATACGACTAAGTATTTTTTTAAAAACTGTAACATTACAGTTGTACATTAGTATTATAGTTTTATCAGATTCTGTTATGAATATTTTCACTTAAATAATATTATCTAATGTAAATAAACGCATAAACATAATAATTTCATAACATATTTAAAACTAGCATATTTTTTGTAGATAAATAAAAATAAAAAATGTTAATACAATTATAACAGTTGAATCGTTGTGCAGCATATAATATGCATAATTTAGTTTATTATTAAAAATAATACAGTTAAAATATTTTTATAATAGTTAAGTTCAATTTTACTGAAAACGAATAAATTAAATAATGATTTTTTGTTTCTGGACTGGTGTGTAAATGCGTTAGCAATCAAAAACGAAATAACTGCATTACAATTAAGGATTGTTACTAATATGTGTACTTAAAAGTTTGGTGTAAAACAATGTTTTAGTTATAATTGTTATTTCGAATCAACAATAGTTGAAAATTCAATTTATTCAATTTTTTCGTAACCACAAATTACTCACTCACACTTAATATTTGTTTAATATATATATATATATATATATATATATATATATTATTTACGATTATAAATATTTTAAATTTTACTCAGATGATATATTATCCGAATTTATGATTTTTATGTTATATGTTAAAAATATAAATAGTAACTTCAATTGATGAATTATTTTTTGACTGTTCTCTCTTTTAGTTGCAGATAATCTGGATTCCTAAATATTACCAGTTTAATTATATATCACTGGTGTATAACATTGTTTCATTTTCTTTAGCAATTTTAGAGAAAAAAATGAAAATAATTTGATTACCCTCATGACTATAGTATACTGTATAATGATAGTAAAAAATATAAAATTTCTTAATCCAACCATTTAACATTTGCATATGAAAAGGGAATTTACTCATTCATTAAGTTTTTGTCTAAATTTTTTTATTATTATTATTATTATTATTAAAAAACCCTTTACTGAAAACAAGCATAATTTAATACGATGATGGTCGGTCGACTTTCTAAGTTAAACATCGTTCGGGCAACAGGTAATATATAGTACAACACGTTTATTCTCTTTTTGATTTCAAACGAATACTTTCACTTCAATCATTTGCACCTACACACACACACACGTTTGTTTATTATGTGTTGTTGAGTTTTTGGCGTGACATCGCCGTGACAAAATGTCCGGTCAATAAAAACGGCTACTTAGAATAGCACGATGAGGGGATGATGAGGGCATTGTGCTACGTCTAGGCCTGGATTACATTATTTACGACAAGAAATCCACCTCTTAAACAACAATAACTTGCTAATTTTCTCGGTACTGGACAAAAATAAAAAGTAATAAGTTTTGAACAGTGTTTCTAAAAAAAAAAAAAAAACATAATACCAAATCTGAAGTCATATTATGGTATATATTATATAGTTTTTTTACATATTATATATTTACCGAATATTTCAGTTTCAGTAATCAATTATCATATTATAAATCATTTTTGTCATTTTAGATTTTGTATAGTAAAATACAGATGATAATGTTTAGTTATACAATGAATTTTAACTTTTATTTTATTCCAATAATTTTTTAGGACGATAATAAAGGTACACTAAAAGTCATAATGTATGATACGTCATTTCATCATATTATAAAGTAAACAAAAGATATATAGAATAATTAATTCTTCAATTTTTAAAATAATTTTTCGACATAAAAGAGAAACTGAATATAGCTTAGATACCCATTACTTTTTCGTTCACTAAACGTACCTTATTCTTTTAAAAAAAATTAGTAAATTACTTTGGTAGTTTAAAAATGTTTAAATACATAATAATTTACAAACTTCTAACAATACGAATTTTATCAGTAGATACACGATATATTAATAAAAACAAAAAACTATTATTCATTTTTTTTTTTGTCTACCTCTGCGCATTTTATAGAAGGAGATTGAGAAATTATTTATTAAATGTGCCGCCTTTTAAATGCCGTTTAGATATTCGCGTTCAAGTCAACGTCACATTTTCGGAAGATAAAAATGAAAAAAAAAGGAATAATAATAAATAAACGGTCGGATCATTTGTTATGCGAAAGCAGAATCGGTTGAATGGCGGGTGGTATAGGCGCGGTGGGGATTTTCGAAATCATTAGCGTGTGGCGGCGGCGAACGCTCACCAATAGCTCTGGTAAAAACCCGGCGTCGCCCCGCGTAATCGTGCCGCTTGGCGCATTGCAGGTGCCGGCGGGCCAATGGCTGGCTGCCAAGGCCCGTTCGCCCGCAAAAATCCGATATACACTGTGGCGCGGCAACGCGTCAACCCGAAAATATTCCGCCCGGGTGACGGCGGCGGTGCGAGGTTGGTTACCTAACCACCGTAAAATAATAATTCATCAGGTGCAAATGAGCATTTAGCGATAGTCGTAGTTAAAAAACGAGAAATTATAAAAACAGGTCCGCTGGAAAGAGATTTGGACGGGCATGGGTTTGACGGGCGGTAAGAGCGGGAAAAAGATAGAAAACGTGTGAAAATCGATGGAACGTTTTAAGGGAGGAAACAATTCGGTATAACACATCGATCTTTTCGTTACGCTTTTTAACGCGCGTATAGCAAACATAAACGCCGGTGCGTAGTATTGGTATCACGTATTAGTAGTAGTAGTAGTAGTATTAATAATAGTAATAGTAGTAGTATTAGTAGTAGTAGTAGTAGTATTTCGTGGTAGTGGTATCCGTACACGGTAGGTATAGAGCCGCGCACGAGATGGCGTGTTTATTTTATTTTTCCTGCGCGGAGCCGGCCGAACAACACATCCGGGGCGTATGGGTGACGTCACGGCCGCCGTCGGTATCGCCCCGGTCGCGCATACTCCGCGCACCACCTTCGCAATCGCGACAGTCCGTCACCAGTTTTACACTGAACGCGGTTACGATCACAGTCTGACTTTCGCGTCGTCCCACTACCGACACACAACCGGCCAGTGTTGCTGCAACGACTTCTCGTTGCGTATGGTCTCATAGTTATATTCGTTTCCGCGTTTGCACATACGTCTGTCGCCGTGTTAATTCTATACCCATTTCTCGTCGTTTTCTCCGAAACCGCGACACCACTACCACTACCGCCGCCGCCGCCGCCGACGTTGAAGACGGAACACACCAGAACCCGATTCGCGCGCGCAACGTCTACCACCACCGCCACCACTACTACTCGGCGACCGTGATAGTAAAACGAAAAGAGAGTTCGGCGTGCGTAACCGCGAACCCGGCCGGTAGACCGTCGTTTTGTGATTGTACATTCCGTTTGGTAACGCGGTTATCGCGGTATCCATTGGAAGCGCCGCGCAGAGGTAACCACCACCACCACCGCCACCACCTCCACCATCATCGCCACTGCCGCATCTCGTTTGTGGTTGACAACACACACGCACACACACGGTCACCGCGTCAGGAGGAACGTCTGCGTCTTGTGTAAATACAAATCGCCACAACCACCGCGTCCGGTGATTAATTCTATTCGTCGACGCGCCAACGTAAAACATTACTAAAATGGTGAGTTTTTGTGCAATCTAAATTATTATCTACCTATCCATCCAGAAGCGGTCGGTGTCCGTTCCGCGCGTGTCCGTTAAAAATTCAGAAAAAATGACTGCACCGGCGGCAGTGGTGGTAGCCGTTGTCCGTCGTCGCCCAGACCGTTTATTTTTAGAATTCAGACCGTTACACTTTTTTTTCTCTTCCGTTTTCTCATTATCGGTTCAGTGGTCGTAGAGGTGGTCGTCACTGTCAAGGTGTCCAACATGGCGCCGTAACGCGTTTCTCACACCGGCTGCGTTGATTGCACCGCGTTTTAAACGTGGTATTCTTTTTGTATGGATTCAGTGCCTCATCGTCGATAGAAAATAATAAAAATAACACAATCGGAACAACAATTTACTAGTCGTTTTATATTCGCTTGAATATTTTTCTCTATTACCTCTTTAGTTCCCGGTTTTTTTATATTAATTGTGTTACACCTGTATGCCGTGGGTCGGCTGGAAAAATTCTCATCGTGCTTATTATTTTGGTCACGTTAATGTTACGATCGTATAGGAACGCTGATGTCTCGACGCGTACTTATTACGTCGTTGTGTATTATTTGTGTTATTTGTCACGATACTCCCCGAACGCCGCCTCTGTTGAAGTCGGTATCGTCTGCTTGGTGCGGGGGATAGCGTGGCGTTGGCGTCCCCTCCGATTGTATCGTCTGTGCCTACACTATTTCCGCGATGGCTTAGATCTCATATCAAACCGCAGCGGTGTAATTCGATGTGAGAAGAATTAACATAATATTTAATGCTTTCGATGTCTGTTGGGTAAAAGATGAAACAAAAAAAAAAAAATGTTGCGCTTGGACAAAAGCTAAAACTAAATTAATTTATTGTTTAAGAGGTGATATTACCCCTTATCCTTTCAAGCACCCATACACCATGTAGAATAATCCCCCCCCCTGTATCGCTAGGTGCGTGTGCTTACTCGCCAGTCAGACCATTAAAGGCCGTAACGCCATCTAGCGATGATGTACCACATGCCAAGTGACCCCCTTGCTAGTTATCCCATTACGGTTTTTGATAAGACGCTTGCAAACCGGGATTTTCCGCGCATCCTGATGAGGGGGTTTCTCCCCTATTTTTATCCACCTTTACCCTCTTGAATATAATTTTTCCGGGTTTCAGCAGTGAAACGTTACTAGCTGAAACCCTTGCTGTTAACCATTTCCTTGTTAGTTTATCCTTAAAGCCAGTGTTTAATGCTAATTTCATTTTCTGATTACTAGCTTCTCTGGTCATCACGATTTTTCATGTACTTTCTTGTTTTAAATCTGCCATATTTTCTGTTAAATTTTGCTCTAATAATAAATATTTTCTTAAAATTACTGTTCTTTTCACTAAAATTTGGATTAATTATTTGTATTATGACAGAATTCAGTAACCATTCTGTATTTATACCCTTTGAATCTTTAGCAGGAATTTTTTTGATTAGGTGAATTTTGTAAAGGTTATATTGGCTCATTTGTCTGTCCGTATAATATTCCTGTTTTCAAATGGATATGGTTAAAAGTTTATTTTGAACCTGTAAATAATATAGTACCTATATTTATATAATTTTAGTAAAGTTTTTATGTTCCTCCTAAATATTTTTGCTTCCATATAAATTACCTATTTATTTTCATATTCATAAAGATTACAAGTATAGTAAGGTATTAAAATTAATAAGTTTACTACCATTTCCTAACCTACAATTCAAATGAGTAAATCTGTAAAAAAATATTATGTTGTTTGAAATGACAATATTAGACCTAGACAAGCTAATTTATAAAACTGAATTCCTTGTACTTTTGTTTTTTTCTTATATAACATCATAAATAATGTTCTTATGTTTCCAATTAATATGAAGTAACCTTTAAGGAAGGTTTAATATTATGAATATAATTAGGTATCATTGATTTACTATATTAATAAATTGTATAAAAACAAGCATCAGAGTTTTTGTGATAACTTAATAACATCTTAATTGTATTCAAATAAATATAACCATCATCAACCTATCTATCAATAAAGTAAAGGCCAATTATATTGTACATGTTTTTTTTATTCATTGTAATTGTGCCAGCAAAGGATTAGGAATGCTCTTACCTGTGTTTGTACGTACCTACATAATAATTAGTTCATCTAATTTTGTGGTTAAGTATAATATTAGAATTAAATAATTTTCTTATGATATTTATGCAATATTTTAAATGATAAAATTTCAAAGATAAATAATACCATTGTTATGTATATTGTATGTTTTATAATTCTAAATTTTTTTCATAATATATGGAAATGATGGTGTTATATTTTATTAATAGTATAATATTCATAAGTCTATTATTTTAGTAATAATTTAAAGAAAGGCTCTGTGTATCTTAATATAATAAAATAAAATAATAATCATACTGTTTAAATGGAATATGATCTAATTACTTATTGATTTTGTATATCAATTTCATTTAAAGACATAATTATTTTATTTTTAAAAATTGGGTTTTTTTTTTTTAAATATTGTCTTTATAATGGGTTCATCTACTTACTTTTCTATATTTGTTGTACATACTTGGGTAAATATTTTAAAATCATGTTTAGGCATTTAACTTTGATTCTATAAAAAAAAAAAAAATAATAAAAAAAGTTATTCTTAAGTCTTGTACGATTATTTTTTAAAGTTAAAATGTTCTTATTTTAAATTGTATAGTAATTAATAAATATACAACTTTTTAGTTTTTATTTATAAATACTAACCATAGTGGCATAGTTTAATCAAATTTTATAATTTTGAAAATAACAACTTAAAAATTTATACCTAGTAAGGACAAGTGATTTTCACATTTTCAAAATTGTACAAATTAATTCTGTTAAATGTATAACTTCATTAAATATATCTTTTCAACTTCAGGCTGATCAATTAACAGAAGAACAGATTGCTGAATTCAAAGAAGCTTTCTCGCTATTCGACAAGGATGGAGATGGTACTATCACTACCAAAGAACTGGGAACTGTCATGCGGTCATTAGGCCAAAACCCGACTGAAGCTGAACTCCAAGATATGATTAATGAAGTCGATGCCGATGGTAATTATAATTAACTGTATTAATATATTTTGTATTGTTGATTCTCCTTTAATAAGTTATATTTTATTATTTTCATAGGAAACGGTACGATAGATTTCCCAGAGTTCTTGACCATGATGGCTCGCAAAATGAAGGATACTGACAGCGAAGAGGAAATCAGAGAGGCTTTCCGTGTGTTTGATAAGGATGGAAATGGTTTCATCAGTGCAGCTGAACTGCGTCATGTTATGACTAACCTTGGCGAAAAACTCACCGATGAAGAGGTTGATGAAATGATAAGGGAAGCTGACATTGATGGTGATGGTCAAGTCAACTACGAAGGTAATAAATGGGAATATAATCCTTTTACAGTGTTTATAAATAAATTTATAAAAATTTATTTAATATTATTATTATATTTTATGTTTCTAAAATCCAAAGATCCTCAATTGTTCATTTGTGTAAGCTATTGTAGGATATTGTTTAGACTATATACACCAAACCTAAAATACTATGAGGGTAATAGTTATTTTAGGTAAATGAAATTATTTTCATCTAGTTCTGACTCTATTTTCTTAGCTTAATTTTTAAATAAATACATTTTATTAGTAATAATTTACTTAAAAGAGTCTAAATATTATAATTCTTTAAAAAATATTGAATGTTCTTGATATTCAGTTGAATGATTTTATAATAATAGTTATAATTTTGGATAGATTTAAGTTATATGTATTTAAATATTAATTATACATTTGTTGTACACATATTAAATGAAAAAAATTTAATAACATTTGGTATTATTTTAAATTTTTTTCTAATTCTCAGAAGTATTGTTCTTAGTATTGACATTTAGTTAACCTAGTTAATACCACTTTTCTAAACTCCAAATGATAGTACATATTAATCAAACTATAATATTATAATAAAATCAAACTATTTCATCATTCTTTTCTAATATTAATTATTTGAAAAACAAATGTTTGAATTATTTTGTGTTGTATAAGACAAATTCTTAATTTTTAAAGTCAATACTCTATTATTGCTGTATTATTTTAATTTAATTTTAAATATATCACTAGTGGTGTGTTAAGTTCATCACTTGTAAAGTTTAGTTTTTATTGTTAACAAAATAGAGTAATACAAATGCTTTTAAATATTTTATTAATTAGTAAGGTCCATTATACACAATCATTATTTTTTTTGTAGGAAAATGTTTTCGTAAAATGTTTGAAATAACATGTTCATAAATAAAGCTGTTTATATGTTCATGATAAAATGTCAAACAATAAAATAATTGTATGACACCTTGAAAACTGTTGGTTAATCTTAAACATTCTAGACCATACAAATATTGTCCATTACTAATTATTTTGTCTACATATATGTGAATAAATTGATTATATCACACAAATGATAATTATCGTGCGATAAACTAAAAAATTAATTCAGTATTAACCATGTTATTTTTCGATGAATTTAACCACTCTCCTGGAGCAAATTACTATCACCATGAATTTGTGAATGAAAATGATTGCAATATTGATATTGATGTACTTATCAGTGAGGTACTATCAAGTAGCCTTCTTTGGGATTAAAGTTTGGATCATTATTCATATTGTAATTTAAAAAGTAAATTATAACTCATGTATAGAGTTACCATATTATCCATTGCTATATGCATTAAATTACCAAAAAAATTAAAAAGATTCTCAATACTGTATTTGCAAAAATATATCTCCAATAGATATTGAATATGTTTTGTCTTATATATTTAATATTTAATATAATATTGTATAATATGATAAATATTGATCGTATGAATCTGCCAACTAATACTATTGTACGATAATATTTCCATATGATAAAATATAGTTTGTGTGTAATGGTCCATAATCTTGTATTACAGAGTTCATTACTAACTACTTATCAGTAATACATGTTAGTGATATTATTTGAACAAATACTGACTAATTAAAATTTTACTTCAGCTTGAGTGTTATTATTTTGTATTTTTTATTATTATTAATTTATTAAATTTAAATTATGGTTTTTCAAGTGCTTGTAAATACTTTTACAAAATGTATTTAGTATAGGTTTAATCCTACGATTATGTCAAATAGCCAAAAAAAACATTTTTCATTTAAAAGAAAATATCCTCTTTGTTCTAAAATTTTTGATATCTTGTTCTTACAAATATAGTTGTTCGTATTAGTTTTTTCTCTTTTTTAACGTTGCAGATTTCCATACTTTAGCTCGGATCATTTTTGTTCTTTCTATGGCCGTGGTCAGTGCTCAAATCTATATTTTTGTGTCTTGTTTTTCTTTTCACATTTTATTGTTTTTTATCTTTTTTATTATTACCTATCACTTGATATTTTTTTGAAGTGTTTAAATTGCAAAGTGATATTAACATTCCATCAGCATTTGACTGTTATAAACCTATAAAACCCTCCCATCCATTCAATCATGGTAAAAAAATATGGTATCAATATTTACCGAATAAAATCATTTATTGAAATATGCATGTTTATTATATGCAATGATTGAAAAATTTAGTTGTATTCTTGTGTGTTCACGCATGAGTCACTTCTATGAGTATCTCTTTTTTTTTTTTTATATAATTCATTTTCCTGTGTTCCTTGGTTGTTTATTTGTTTTTAGTATATATTTTATTTGTGAAAGAACGTATGCAAACATATTTAATGAAGAACAACAACAAATCACTGAAAAAGAAATTAAAAGGCAAAAAAAACATTTAGTATCCCTGCATCCAATTTCATCCTGTACTATGGTCGTAAAATGTTATAAAAATTATTCTTAATTTCTAATTTACATAAGGCAGTGGCGCACACATGTTTTTTTCCGGGGGAGGGGGAGGGGGTCAAGGTAAAATATAAAACATTTTACAATTAACAAAATTATGCAAATCCTTAATATATTTTGACTTAAATAATAGCATTGATAATAGAATAGTTTAATTCTATAATCAATGATACTACTTATTCAATACTAACTCTTCATATTACAAATTTGTAAATTTTAACCTAGATATCTGGGAAAATGTCAGGGGGTTACAACCCCTTAACACCCCGCTCCCCTTGCGTGCGCCACTGACATAGGTAGAATTTGTAAATGGTTGTTATATAAAATAAAAATTATGTTTGATGTTATTATAATTTACTAATTAATTTGTTTTCTCTATGTTTCAGAGTTCGTGACCATGATGACTTCTAAGTGAAATGTGTTTCATTTTTAATTATTATTATGTAATTTTTTTATCATAATTTTTTTTTTTTTTTTTCAAAAAAAAGGAAGAAATTAACCTGCATTTTTTTCGAGTAAGCTTTAAAAAGATAATGTGATTATCAAAAAGTAAACAAAGATTAATTATCTTTTTACCACATTTGGAACTCTGTGAACTTTTTTTGTGTTGAGATATTCGTTATACTATAATCTATATGGTTAATTTTTTTTTTTTTTAATTTCACCAAACTCAGTTTATTATTATTTTCTTTTTTTTTTTTTTTTGGTGGTGAACCTGCCGTGTAAATTTTGTAAAAACAAAAAAACTATCCGGCGGCAACGTGTTTTTTTCTTTTTTTAATATTAAACTATTCTTTTCAGTTTTTGCTGTAGCAATGTTTTCGTCTTAACATATTATATTATTATATATAAAATTATGATAATATGATAAAAAAAATAATAATAATAATCTTAAGTATGAAAAATTATATTATAAATAATTTGTTGTTTTACACTTTAAAACATAATTTTAAAATCTTGTAATTTCTACGATTAATTATAATCTCCAGTGTTTTAGTAATTTATTATTATTATTATTATTATTATTATATAAATATTAATTATTAAATATTAGGGACGTTTTCACATTCCTCACTCACCAATAAAGTTAAAAAAAATATAAAAAAGAAATAAAAAAAGGAGCTATAATAAATCAATCAACGTTATTCAAAACATTTTACATAATATTTTGGCATGATAATATTTATTAGCCTATTAAAAATTGTAATTTTTTTTTTTTATGATTATTATAATTTTTAAAAAGTATATAAAAAAGACACATTAAACGTTATATTTCTTCACTTGTAAAAAGAGAAATGAAATTTTTTTATTTAATCCTCAATTGTATTTCAATTTAATCAGTTTCACAATATATATTATGTATAAAATTTGCACGTCTGCCACATAAATTTACGTAATCACAAACATACACTTTCACAGACATTTATATGGTTAAATGTAATTTGCAAGTAACACAACTCACAATTGATTTATACTTACACATTTATAATATTTATTTGTTACTATTTCTTGAGACCCGTATATTTGTTTTATTAAGTTTACCTTAACCACTTTTTGTGTGTTGGGCTAAATTAAATTAAAACAGTAAAAAATTATATTTATATTTAATTTTGGTGTTGGACGTGAAGAAAAAAACTAATTATTTTATATATATATATATATATAAATTAACTATTTAAAAATATTTCTGCGGTGCATGGTGCATGATGTCAATATTATTATTTGTTTTGATTTTAAACAAATATATTGTCATCTATAATTGGAAAAATGCATGTTTGAATAAAAGAAACATACTAGTAATCCACTAGAATGCCGTGTGTACCAGATGATTGCTGCCATTTTTTGACTTAAGCTTTTTCCGTTATGTATACTATATATATAATATCGTCACCATCCTGTGCCTGCAGTATTATATTTAATAATAATAATTGTTAGTTTGACGCGCATTAGTGTACTGAATTTACAATTTTTTCTTCGTATACATTATATGATTAATATTTTTTTTCATTTATTTATTTACTATTTAGGTTATTTTATATTTTAATCTGTTTAACTAGACTTGGTTGATAACTGCAGTTGTCCTACTTTTCGTCTAATAAACACATTTTATCATTGTTTTATTTGTTCTTGAAATATGATGATGTAGACATTCAATTTGCTGCTATCAGTGTTGGTGATGATAGTCAGTCCTCTATTCACCATTCTACAGTGGTTCAGTCTTATAAATGTGTCCTCAGTCCTGATTGTCCCCTTTAAATGTTATGACTAACTTATTTAATTTTTATTAGTATCCTACTGTTGCTGGAGTTAAACAAGAATACATCACTAGATTAAGGCAGTGACATCCTGAGACTTTATGCCAATATTGAGTAAACCAGTTGTGTTTATCTAAAATACATGATAATATCTATGTATTTGAAAAAAAATGGTGTCATTAAATTTATGTAACTATCTACTTTAAATATATGATTCTTTAGCATGCGTATAGTACGTAAAAAGTTTCAAATTAGATATTTGGAGAAGAAACAACTCCAACTAAATATTATTTTACCCAACTCGGTTTTATATACCTTTTTTATCTTTAATTTTTGTATGCCTTTTTCGAAATTTTCTGTTTTTGAAAATGTACTCTTTGATTACACTAAAATATATACTTCATACTCTTTGATTATCGTTTTATATTTTCCTTCAGTTACTGAAATAACAATAATATATTATATATAGAAA
The DNA here is from genome assembly GCF_003268045.1 of Sipha flava. Classification (NCBI taxonomy): domain Eukaryota; kingdom Metazoa; phylum Arthropoda; class Insecta; order Hemiptera; family Aphididae; genus Sipha; species Sipha flava. The sequence goes on from NW_020272917.1 coordinate 2,175,911, forward strand.
CTATGGGATGGGCTTTAATGTAACACATTTTGAATAACAAGCTAAAGGCGGATCTGTAGTTTAATTAAGGAGAGGTGGAAAACCCAATAAGAATATTTATGAGTGTTATATAAAGTACAATGAAGACTCGAGAAAAAACTTAAGCGGTGGGGGTCGTCACTTTGCCACACCCCTGACGTAATTTATATATAATTTTACAAATTATTAAAATATTAATTTTTATGTTTGGTAATATAGTCTATCAGTTTACACAATCTTATTTTTCACTATTTTAATTGAAATAAAATTCATTTGATTACCTAACCATTTTGTTTAATCTATGAAAGATATAGGTAAATACTGGTAATTTTAGTTAATTATTTCTATATTTTTTTTTCCATTAGCTTATTTCACATCCTACCTATTTGTTTATTTTGTGATACAAGCGTGAAGATAGTTTTGAGATTTGAGAAGACTTCTAAAAACCAAATTCATAGTATCAAGGAGGGAGTATTATAAACAACATGAAAAATCTTTATTGCGCTCTTGTATGTTATAATTTATAGCTTTTGAGTTATAATTCCTAGGTACACGTAAATAGGCGATTAACCTTCAGGAGAGAAACAATATATCTTGTTTAAAATTATTGGAATTTAAATAATGTACAATATAATGGTCTATATCTTAGTTCGTGATTACAGTACAATCATAGGCGTGTGCAAACTTAAACTTCCCGTCGAGTCTGAATACAATTAGTGCCCCAATACTAAGACAGTACCCCTAATTTTTTTCTAACACTTCAACATAGTAGATTCTGTTGTAAATTAAAAACAATGTAGTATTTATATCTATACATAGAACCAAGTATTATATTGCTAATTTTTAGAAATATTTTTGAAGTTAAAAGTACAACTTTAAATTCTTTAAAATCAAATGATATAAATACAATTAATTGATTTCCACGAAAATATTAAAATATATAGACATTTTACTATGGTTAGTTTAAATTTTACTATGCCCCCAAAAAAATTCCGGTCAAACCGGGGCTCGCCCCGTGTGCACGCATATGAGTACAATCTTTAGGACTCCTACCACCACTTCCCTAAATTAAGTGGGTAGTAATCTAGGTAGTCTTATTTCGTTAAGTTGTGAATGCATGCAGTTTCTTCATATCAATACTTTTCAAATGATGACATTCAGGAATTGAGTATAGTTGTACCGTAGTTACCTATACTTTATAGGTCAAATGATAAGTAAAAATAAATTTAGCTACATAATATATTTTTTCATGGATAGTTCTGTATCAAAATGTAACATAGACCCTATAAATATATGGTTTATATCGCCTATCCTACAGAGTGCTGTGTCGAGTTGAGCTCTCTCCTAACCTATAGTTGATTATTATCTATATATCTGTATACAATTAATTTTCCCATGTATGTAAGATAATAAATTGAGGACCGATTCGACTGATTAGGTATTTGTTTTTGTATTTATAATTGTCTAGACAAGGTTTATATGAAAGGAAATGTTTAAAAAGTCTACAGAATATGTGTAATTCAAACATTTTTATGGGTTTGTTACCAAAAGATAATAAACGGTTTGTGTTCGATGGACCCAAAACCACTTAATATATATTGCCTTTTAGTACCTTTATGTATCTTGCATTGTTAGTTGATTTGTCAAAGACCTTAACATTTTTAGAAATTTTTCAAAAATGATCGATGTATAATTTAAAAAAAAATAAGTACCTATATTAAGTGCAATAAATGTTGTTTTAATTCCCCGTGCACAATTATTTTGGGGAAGAGGGTGGTAAAAGAAATATACGAGGAGCTCCACCCTTCTTGAGTGGGATCTTATTCCCCCCCCCATAGAGTCAGAATATAAGTCAGATACGTCACTGCATGAGAACGGTAATATGTTAAACGAAATCTATCGGAAGGGTACTAAGAAATCATGTGCTTTGCTATGAAGTATCGTTACGCTCACCCACTCGTTTAATCTTGTACAGGGCGTACTAGAACGTTAAAATGTTCGTATTATGAGAAACACCATGAAATTAAACGTTCACGGCTTCACGACGTACTTTGGACGTAAAACCGACTGGTTGGTGACCTCTGGCGTAGGGTTCGTCCGCAGGGTATCACGTACGTTGCACAGCGTTTTGTTTATTTTTCGAAAACTGCCATACACAAATCCTCTTCGATTCGATAACGGGTCGTTTACACGCGTACAATATTCGGTGTAGCAGTAAAGGCGCATTCTTATGAGTCAAGTTTAGTTGACCAATTATGGTTGATCAACAAAAATTGAATATAAGTTGAATCAGTATTTGTTCACACATTGCAACAGAACATGTTTCAATTTTATTTTCAACTCAGTTTAACACGTAATGTCGCGGTCGACACGTAGTCGACGCCACTGTCGAGCTCATTTTTTCACATATATCAATACAGTTGAAAATTGTGTCGAAAGCAGTTGTATGTGAAATTGTAAATACAATAAGTATTTTAGTAAAAGAAGAATTAAAAACGATTTTAATTAATATGTGTAAAAATCGTAAAAAACGTCGTTTTTGGGTTAAAATTAAAAATATTTAGTACGTTAAAAATTAAAAAATAAAACATAAAATGCACGTGTGACTACCCACTGGCTGAAAAAAAACTGAAGTTCAACTTGAACAACTGTAGTGTAGGTTTATGTTCTTACGTGTCAAGACAGGTTTCAACTTGAAAGGAATTGGAAAATAAAGGCGCGTTCCCATGAGTCAAATTTAATTAATCGATTATAGTTGATCAACAAAAATTGAATAAAATCTGTAGTGAGAACCTTTGTTTCAATAAAATTGAACAACTTATTAGTTGATCAAAAAAAGTTTAACCCAGTCAAACTTTATCGTTCAAGTAATGAGTTGTTTTTCAATTCCTTTCATGTTGAAACCTGTCTTGACACATGAGAACAACCTACACTACACTTGATTCAAGTTGAACTTTAGTTTGTTTTCAACCAGTGGGCAGTCACACGTGCATTTTGTGTTTTATTTTGTCAGTTGTTTTTTATTTTTTTAATTTTTAACGTATTAAATATTTTTAATTTTAAAAATGAACCTCAAGTGGTCTGAAAACGTGATGCTAAAATTCTTTAAACTTTATCATAAGCATGACAGTTGGTGTCAACTATGTGTCGACCGCGGCTTTTCAACTGAGTTCAAAATAAAATCGAAACATGTTCTGTTGAAACGTGTGAATAAAAACTGATTCAACTTATATTCAATTTTTGTTGATCAACTATAATCGGTCAACTAAACTTGACTCATGAGAACGCGTCTTAAGTCATTACTTGAACGATAAAGTTTGACTGGATCAAACTTTTTTTGATCAACTAATTAGTTGTTCAAGTTTATTGAAACAAATGTTCTCACTATAGATTTTATTCAATTTTTGTTGATCGACTATAATCGGTCAACTAAACTTGACTCATGATAATGCGCCATTATGCAAGTAATTGTTATAGTGTATCGATATTTTATCTATGCTGCAATGTAACTGTAGGGATGTGTATTTCTGGTACCTACAGGTACTCTGACGTTATCGTTTATCAGTCACCTAACCTCTATTGGATCCAACCTATTCAATTTGCTACAATCGATTGAAGTGGAAATGTAACGACCGTGTTGGCCGTCATCAGCCGCGATCCCAATGTTAGAACATCTGCTATACGTTTACGTGTATACGTAATATTTTATTAGCTTATTCGCTAGACTTCGACCCGATCACTTAATTGTTTTTTCACTGACATAGATGAATGCAACTCATATTTCATTTTTACTTGAAGCTGAAAAAAAAAACATTCAACAGATGCAGATAATTTGAGTTTAATGTATTCTAGCACGTTTTGATGCTTCGGTTTTATCACTATAAACGCTATCTTCTGGCCATCGCTAGAAGAACATTCAAGATTTGATTCGATTTCCACAATTTTGTTGTATTACCATTATCTTAGATGATTATCTAATTTATTTATTTTAACTTGATCAATTCGGAAAATTGAAATTAGATATTTATTCCTTTTTCGCGATATTTTCTATTATTAAAAATAAACCACGTGACGATTGTTTGAGTATTTTTGAAGATCACTAGTGACCAACAAAATACCATTTCACATACACACACATACACATATGTATATTTATAAAGATAGTTGAAAAAAAATATTTTATCATTAAGACAATAAAGTCGAAACATTTTTTAAAAAAAAATCAATAGTATACATTTACAGCCGTCAATCGCAAGTGCAGCTTACGTATACTATTATAAATTATACTTCTTTTACGATGAACAAAAAAAAAAAGATTATATTTATATATATATAGTAGTAAATATTGGATAGTTCAGCATTATTCAATCTGAATTTGATCGATTTGGTTTAAAGCGGGAAAGACATTTATTTATCAATTACAACTGCAGTATTTCACATTTTTATTTTTATTTTTTCAACTGTTTCGCATTCATTTATTTGATATTCAATGATTTATTTGTATATTATAATGAGTATATGGAATGTCGAACAGTATAAACACTAAAGTTGTTATAACTTAATTAAGATTTAATTGTTTATACAGTTAGGTGAACATTATTGTGGTTTTGTTCAAAATAGTTTATACGATATTAAATAATAAATTTTAGTGTAAATAAGTGCTGATAAATGTTTATTTATTATATATATATATGCAAATCTCTAATTTTTAATAATTTATAAAAAAAAAGAAATATTTAATTATTTTTAATTATTTTGAGAGTATTTTGGGTTTTTTTATCATGTTATTTAGTGGTTAGGATTTTTAATCCTAACTAAATTTAATTAATTAAGATTTTATTTCAAAAAAATAAAAATGTATAAATAAATTGTATTTATTATATTTGTACAACATATAGAGTTGTTGTAACAAAAATCATACTAAAAAATATATAGCTGGGAGATCTGACCCCACGACCTCTTCTCGTTTGCGTCTTTAATATAATTTATCTGAACAAGGTATAAATTATTCGTGTCTTTTAAACGTTTCTTAAATCTTGTTTAAAGACATCTCATTGAACCCTTGTGATCCATATCAATTTTAATTCTTGTAGAGATTCTCATGTTTACTGGTGATACGTCGGGATACTTACTTCTAGAACGATAAAATTGCAAATTAGTATTCATAACGCAATATATAGTGTACGTATATCACTATGCATGTGAGAGACATTTTTGTTTTGAGTGCGATGTGTAAATCTGATCAGAATATTTGCACTCGTCAAAACACTAAGATGCGAGTCAGATTGGTTTTTTACTTCGTGACGGATGTGACCTGAAACATCGGGTTTGCCTGCACGCGCAAGCGAATCGTTATTATATGTTATTTTTATCGTTACTTGGTGATAAACCGAACCGCATACGTACGCCGTGACGCCTTTATCGTATCGATCATCACTACCATTCCTAGAACGGGGTTTATTTATTTATTTTTTTTAAATTTTAAATTCCGTTGCGTTAACCTATCACCGCCGGTTCGTGACGTAACGCGACGATCGATGTGCTGCGGTGTTGAACAAAACGCGAACAATAAAATACATACGATGACGCACGAGAACACGGGTCATCGGTGTCTGACTTTTTCACGTGGGCATTTCGAAATAAACGTCCACCTGAGGCTATTCGCCGATAGTGAACGTCGAAACGGGGGGGGGGAGAGGGGTACGTCCGATGTTGAATAGAGTTGTCGACGTTGACGCGCGTGAATAGGGTGTTCGCGTTCGTAACGGCCAAGTGAAGATCGTCGAAACAACGGTACGCGCGCATGGGCGTATTTTAGGAGGGGGGGCGAAAAGGCGATCGCCTCCTTCTGAATCCGTGTTTAAGGAATTACTTGTATGTGAGACACACATTTCAAATTCTTTTAATTTTGATCATTTTAAAACGCTATCAAATTACGCGTGGCCAGTGGCGTAACTAGAGCTAAAATTTTGGGGGAGCTGTAGCCCCACCTGATATTACATGAAATGTAACCTGTGGGGGCATTGCCCCCACACCCCCATATATATTCACTTCAAAATATAAAATATACAAAAAAAAAAAAACACAAATATTTATTTATTTATTTCAACCTACTCAAGTTTAATTTTTCTTTTATTTTTGTTAATAAATAGTTTTAATACTTCATCGATTTTAATTTCAATATCTTTTTCAATATGAATTATTGATAGATTACTGAACCGATCTTGGTTCATTGTGGGACGTAAGTATGTGTTTATCCATAATAATAATATAATGTCTGTATATTATAGTTTCAGTGCATACTAAAAAATATACTGTAAAATGTTATGTATAACAATTAACAACCGTACCAATGTATCGATAAACATCGTTTCAAACAAATATAGGCAAATGATATTTAGTATTTACCATATTTTATCATAGGCAATACAAAATAATTATACAATTTGGAAAAAATTAAATTTATTAATTTTTTTCTAAAAACAATAAGAATTACAGTTGAATTTTAAAAGGTTTATTAATATTATACAAAACAATTGAATAATTTATTTTTGGGGGGGGGGTATTACAAATTTAGGGGGGCTAATCCCCCTTTAGTAGCACTTATGCGCGTGGCTGTGAATACTATGAATCGGGATTTTTGTCGAATCTATCTTAGTGAAAAATCAAATAAAACGCAAGCGTAACTATCAAAACACAGATAGGTGTTAAAAAATAACTACCTATACAAAAGACGAATGTAAGTGGATCCGGCATAAGGTTAAAAAAAAATAAAACTACAAATATTAATTTATTATTAAATGGTTTTATATTTTATTTTGAGCATTTTACGTTTCGATGTCGTGAGTGGAAATTGTAACGCCCCCTCTTAAATGCAGTTCGCTTTAGTGTTTCGAACGTCTTAAATTATGTTTATTTTTACTAGGTCTCGGGGCCTCGACCTCGGTGTGTGATACTTATTCAACAGAATAAGGTTACCTCATATAAAATATTGGAAACTACGTATAACTATACTTGGAATTTATTAAACATATAATATATATATATTGTATTATGTTTACGATGATACAACTAGGGACAACTAGGGTGTAGGTGAAGTCCGTGGATGTAGTTGACAATGACAGGTCTTCCGATGTTGTTGAGGCACTCGCTTTGATGGGTTCCACACTATCCACTACCGCCTCCGGATCGGTCGTCATCCTGACGCACACCGAAAACTCCTAATCAGCAATCGTACGTCGATTCCACTTGCCATTCCTCACACTCAACATATTAACCGTATTCCCTACTTAAAGACTTATGTACGATGTCGATAGACGACAATCGTTACAAAATTTAAGATCATTAACACAATCCTCATTTGGGAAGTAATTATTTTAAAATATATATTCTCAGTCCATACGTGAAAATTTACCATCAAGTAGTTAGTACCTACTTATACAATTACTCTACATAACTTATCGAGGGGACTTATGTTGGATTGTTTTAACTACAAAATAAATTTCATTTATTATAGAATTTTGAAATTAATATATTTAATACAATCATATTATATTTATAGACTTAAAATATTTTAAATCTTGTTACAGTTTCAACTTTAAAAAATTATTGTTTTATCTTAATTATTTTAATTGAAATATACAATAGTCTGTACTTTGTATGTATTTATTTAGCTAGGTTTAGTTTTATCTAATCTATTTTAATTAATTTTCTAAATTAAAATTCTGTTCTAGATTGGTCTTATACAAAATATATATTCAAGTAAGATACAGTCTGGTTTATTATCATTTTTTAACATTCGGTCTTATTTTTAAATGTAGGTCCAGTTTTTGTTTTTTTTTTAGTAATTTTTAGACATTTCCTACATTATACAAACACAAAACACTTTTGGCTATGTATAAGTATTTATTACACGTCGCATTCTGTAATCGACTATTATGCAATCTAAAAATATAATAATATATTATTAATTTCCACGCCTAACACGGCTTTATCCCACTAGCCACCTCTAATCTTAAGTTAGATTTTTTTTTAAATGTTTTGAAAAAAAGCACTTGAGTTTCGCGGAACTCTTGAGTGATCTCCGCGGAATACAGTTTAAGAAACACTGTGTAAACGATCAGATTTTTTAGATTAAAAAACCGGAAAGTGTCACGGTCGACCCTCTTGTGATGTGAAAACTTATATGTAAGCTTAGAAATATATATTATTATTATGTAGAAGTTATAGTAAATATTCTTAATTTAAAACACGTTCTTTCGTATTATTTGTGTAGAATTGGATTGAACATTTTTAAGAATTGCATTTATTCAATGAGAAAACACTTCTATGCTACCGTTCTATCTTTGTCTAGTCAAGTCATGCGATGGGTGATTATTTTTTATTTTTTTTATTTTCACCGTGTAACTAGCACATTGAAATTCGCTTCGTTTTTTCACTATACAATAGTTGAAATACACCCTCGGTTGCGACAAAATTTTTTCCCCTTCGAGTATGGTTACGAAATATTATCTCAACACATTCGCTACAACCGTAAATGGCTGAATTACAACTGTACCTAATCGTAATAATGATTTATTGTTATTTACATTTTTTATTATTATACAGTAGTTATCACTGTATATGAGTTTTAGAGAATATTCCATACATGTGTGATGTCCGTTTTATTATACAGAGATGTGTAAAAATACCGTCAACGGGGTAACATGGATCCTATAGATGGCCTATGCTTTAGCATTTTTTACACCGAGGTTTATTATAAAATGTGATAAACACACACATACATATGCACATCATGCGCTCGTGTGAATATAAAAATTATTATAATCACTCGAGAACGTATGTGACTGTCAAAACATTAATATTTGTGGTTAAACCACTGACTATATAAATACATTTCTAACACGTCACAGTATGGGTTAGATATAATACAGTACGAATACATTAATTAGTAAAAACTATGATAATTTTGAGATAATAATGACCTGCGACATTTATGGTAATTATAATCATTGAGAAATAATTGTGAATAATATTAATGTCGACCGTTAATATTATAAAATACCTATTGTGCTTATGTATAACATAACCGCAATGATATTACCTTTTAAAAATTATCGTAAATTAATCTTTTATTGAGTCATTTCGTCGTTTAGCGATTAAAATATTTAATATTATATTCTTTAATCACACTTTCGCTATTTGCGTTTCGCGTATTTTTTATGTATATGTTTACGAGTAATAGTTGAAGATGAGATTTTTATTTCGGATAATTGGAAATTAATGCGCTTTAATATGCTCTGAAAACAATTTATTCGAAGAGGAATAAGTATATAAAATCGTATGCAATCATGTTGTTATACATATATATATGTATAATGTGAGCTAGTGTAGCTCTTAAATTTAACGACACATGTGACCCAATATTTAAATTGCTTATACGGTGTCGATGACCATGCAAATGATTTTAAATTTCAAAAAAAAAAAAAAAAAACCCTTATAGTAATTATAGGCTAAAACAAATCCTTTAGGCATTTTTTCAAGCTGTTCTCAAAATGTTGGTTCATTAAGTATTTTAATGTCGTAAGCAAAAACAATTATTGTTCATAAGTTTTTATTAATACAATATAAGTAAACTGTTATACCATTATTATATGTGAATATAACTACTGTGCCGCTAGTATAATATTGAATTGGAAATGTCTGAGTGCATAGATGTAAGGATGCTCGTATACAGTATTTATATCGAGGAAAAATTCGTAGCTTTTGGTTTTTTGAGTATTACGTATTATACATAGTAAATGATAATAACATTAACATAGGACACTGCTATTATTTAAAATTCATTCCTTTGTATTGGTTATGTTATTTTTAATTTTTGGTCGCTTGATATTGATTATATTTAAAAATAAAAATTTGTTACATGAAACACATAATAGATGCTAAATTCGAAATTTAATTTTAGATTCTTCTTATTTAAAAATAATACAATATACTATGCATAAAATGATTTATATAATTTAAAAAAACTAATTTTTCGAATCGTTTAAGTGTTTTAACTTAAGATTGTTATAAACGATTCAATTAAAAGGCAGAAACTGTTTTGAATGGTATATAATACATAAAACATTGTTATTTTTGTTTGTTAATTATTTACATTGCATTAATTATTAGTTTATTATTTTGACACTTTTAAATTTAAACGGAATAAAAAAAGCATTCGTTTTTTTTTTCAAGTTTTTCTGATGATTAATATTATATTAGAAAAGAAACGTAGGAAAATTCACAAATTAGTACTACAATGAACATTTGACTGTCAAGTAAAAGTTAAAATTTCATAATAATAACTAAAATGGCAATCTTCCGGTTCTATCCGTAAAAAAAGTTAAGTAAAAAAGAAATAAAATATATTTATAAGTATTCTGTGTAAAGAATTTTCATAAAACTGTTCAAATATTTAACAAGACTGTTATATGCACGTAAAAAATATTATGTACGTATATTATAAACGCATAAACGCGTGTATAGGTATCCTCTAGTAAGAACGAAAATGCAACACTTTAATAACGATAAAGATTATAGTACAATGCTTTTAATGGAATAATATTGTACGTGTAATATTATATGTACAAAATAGTTGTATGGTAGGAAGAATGTACAAAGTTTTTGAATTTCTTAGATATTGATGTAGACTGTGCATGCGCGTGCGTGTGTACAGTATACATGTCATGTATTGCATAGTATATTATGTCGGTGTCTCGGGAATAGTGCTTTTTATGAATAAAATTTTACAACGACACGCGTTCATTTCAACGTTTCTACCCCATTAAATCTACCTGCTCTTATGTTTTTCATTTTTATATTTTACTGTGCAATAACAGTATAATACATTACCCATGTATGTATTGCAGTGTTTTACTACAGAGTGTTTTTACAACTGCAGAAAACGACTTCGATTGTCCACAGATTTATCCTCACGGTGGTTGAACATCGTCCATGTTGATTTAATATAATCTACGGCTCTATAACCTTCGTGTATACTGATGCTATACAATATTTTCCAAATAAAATGTAGGTGTTAACTGCAGTCTCGTGAAGCATTTGAATCCATACGCGTTGTGCAGAATTACTTTAAATGTTAGCCGTTCAAATGTGTGCATTATTGTTGTATGTTCTACAACTAGATTTAGGCACGCGAAAATGTTTTTTTTTTTTTACATTATCATGTATTTCATTACTTTAAAGTATGTTTCTGTTCGCCAAATGAATTTTGCTTTATAACTTTTAAAACCTAAATCATAAGCGTTTGGATTACAATGAAAAAGTATTTGAATTTTTTTCTTATACTTTTGAAGATCATTTATGTACATATATCGATGGTTATGATTTCATCTATTATTGTTCGCTCGATGTATTAGATAATATTTCACCGTGTGATTTGTAAAACAAAGTATTCAAACTGTCATTTAAACATGTTCGTCATTCACGTACGTAAATACTAAATATGTAGTCTGAAAGTTGCGTAGCCCAGAAATAATTTTAAAATTTGGTCGTTAGTCAATATTTAGTTAGAAAGAAAAAAAATGAAAAAATGATCGATTGTAGATATTTGTTTTGGTTATATATGGAGGACAATAGAAATCCCATTAGCCTTTACTAATTTATGTAATCGAAGCACAGGAAATTGTTTCGGTGAAACACCTGTTACGCTATTATATTGTAATTTATATTATAACTCCTAGTTAGATACACAATACACGATATAATTTATTTATTTATCTAGGCGAATAGACCAACTTAAAGATTATTTTGTATCCATGTAAGAATGTATTATTAAATCGAATGAGACACAACGGGAATGTTTACCATCAAATACTACATAATTCAAAAATTATACTTAAAAGTAATATTATTTTAGATTTAAAATCTTTGATAATTAATTGCAGCTATAACTTTTCAAAATTAATCTGATGTACTTACCTCATGTTCATCTTCTATAAAAATATTGATGTACCTACAATTAAACACCAACTTAAAGATTACTATTGGTTGAAAATAAATCATTGCATTTGCCGAATCAACAAATTTGACGCATCCTATTATTTTTCATTGGATAGGATTTTGTTTGTGTTAAATGCTAAAAAAAAGCTTCGTGTAGCATATTTCAATATTAGACATTTTTTACAGATCATATGATTTTAATATTAAGAACAGTTATTTTCCGAATTGATTTTTTTTTTTTTGAGGAAATTGAGAGAAATGGCTAAAATTAAAATATTGTATGTTATTGCTGTCTATATTTAGAACAATATTTTTATAAATGCAATAATTGGTTATACTATTAAATTTAACAACATTTACAAATCCAATACTGTGCTCAAAGCATTCAACTTTGGAGGTTCACTATTTAGTAAAATGTTTTTCATATTTTTTTTTCGAAAAATCGAAGAAAAAACAATTATGTTATACTGTATTGCAGTAGATAATGTTATAATAAAATAATCACTGAACATGTAACAAATACATAATTTATAAACGCGTATGATTGTAAAATCAATAACTTTAAAGTTACACTACGCTTACATTACTTCGTAATTCTACTCAAAATCAAATCACATTGTTTACATTTGGAGTATATAATATTATGCCATAAACATTTATTTATTAATTATTTTTATTAATTTTTTTTATTTTATTTTGGTTCAAACTCTAACGTTTATTATATTACCTGTAAATAGCGTTTACGCCGGGCGTACAAATATTGTACAAACATAGTCTCACAGAGTGCATCACCAAATCACACGTGGTTCTCATGTATCGTAAATGGTTTCGTGCCCTAATATAATACACTAGAAAACATCATGTCGAACAAAGTTATAGAATGTTATTTAAGACGTTATTTTAGGTTCAGATTACTCGACGTATTAAAATTATTCAAAACATAACTCGTGATCAGCTGTACCTTATACATATCAACCGATGGTATATTGAATTGCCGTATTAGTTGTATCTACGTTCAAATAATTTTTTATGGTATAAAAACTCCAGAATAGAAAAAAATCAACCTATACCTACACTATAAAGCAGTCGTTATATTTCTAAATAAACATAATATGATTAATATTATACCACATGCCATCAATATAAGGTATGATAAAAACAATTTCTTAATAAATGGGCCAAATAAAACCATGTCATGTAGACATTATTAAATAATAGACATCAAAATAATAAATAAAATACTTTCTGAAATCTTAAATCTTCTTCTTAAACTATTTAAAAAAATAATTTATTAATCCAATAATTTATTAGATTTAAATAACAGTATATGATAAATAATAAATTGTTATACTATAGATAAATATGTTAAATATTTTCAATTATACGCTCTCTTATCTTTTTGTCTCAATTATTTATTTTTGCATTATTGTACTATTTGCATTATTATATTATATTATATTATTGTTGAAACATGTTAAAATAACTCCCATACAAGTCTCTTCAGTGGGACCCAGTATTTCATTATATACAATTAAAGTTAAATAAATAAATAAATATCAAATTTTATTAGATTTTTGCCAGTGATATACTAATAAATCGTTTATTAGTATTATAAAAAAATAAAATACATTTATATTTAATATTTAAAAGTAAATTGTTCAATTGTTAATTTTCTTAATATTTATTTGTATACATTTTTAAAAAAGGTTTAATTCATTACCCATAAATTACATTATAAAAATAAAGTATTGTATATAATTAACTGTAATTTAATTAAAAAAAACACTTAGTGTTACAGTCTGGTATATTCACAAAATAAATGTTACCTTATAGTAAATATATATTTTTTCATTTTAAGTGTTAACTGCTAAAAAATCGTTTGGCATAGAGCAAAACGATAACTGTTCTGCCGCATTGCAATTCTAATTGGATAAATGATTTTCTTTTTACTTAAATCATAAATATACATAAATTATGAACTGATAATTACATAACATAAATTTAATTATACACATTTATTATTGATTTACGTATAATTCGATTAAATATTACACTGTGGTCAGGGCCATAATTGAAAATTAATTTTTTTTTTCGCTAATTTTATTTTTTTAATTTTACTATAATATTGTATTGGTAATTTAATAAAATATATACATCATAATACTATAATATGTATTATAGTTACAAGATTTATTAATAAAATTTACATTTTTATTGCTAAATTTCAAAATTATTATTAAACTTAATTCTAAACATTTAGTTTCGAAAATGGTTAATATGACAAGCTCTATATATCTTTGAAAAATGATTAATAACTTTTTCTCGATTTACAATAATATTCTTATGTACACTCTGTAATGGGCCAGTATATAAGGCCAGTAAATCGGTTTTCTTCAGTTACTAAGACGTCTTGGGTAAATTTTATTTTATTTTTAGAGTCGAAAAAGTTCTTTCCGATGTTGCCATAATTACTGGTAAACTTGCTAAAACTTTTAATAAAAATTAAATATTTGAGAAAAGATATTGGTTATAGTTATAGTATTCGAATATACTACAAAGACACAAGAATATTATATTTATTTATTAGACGTAATTGTACAATATTTATTAATTATTCTAAACTAAAACAATTATTTTACCCCAACATAATACGACACGAAAAAATGTTGATGGGGATTTAAACCTCTAAACACCCTTACACGTATGGCATTTACTGCAGTCCTACATTCATTTGTATGTATATCTTATTTCAGAATTTATGTATGGTTAAAACTTTCATTATTTATGTAATTATAGCAAATTTTGAGTTATATATTGGATGAAAAAAAAATTGTAATAAATAAAATGTGTAATAAAGTACCTATTGAATTATTTTTTTGCATAATATATCAGTTAATAATCGAATATCAGTAAATACAGATTGATGAAAAATAACCAAATACACAAATGTTTGATTATAACTTTGTTGTTAACATTTAATGCATTAAAAATTGTATTGCATGTAGGGATGATAATCGGTTGTACGGTTATTAGAATAAATACAAATAAATAAAGTTCTACTACAAAGCACCTTTAATAAAATAATGATTTTGAAATTTACCATAAGTCAATAAGTATGTGATGAAGCTTAACAATTTACACAATTTAAAATAACAATCAAATATATTTTTACGGTATACTCGGTTGACTTTACTTAAATAGATCGTACCACTATATTATGTTTGGGAAAATTAAAGCCTTACAGTGTACTAATTGTGTACAAATAAAAGCTTATTAGTTGAAATGTAATATGATATGCTATATATAGTTACACGTATCTTATTCAAAAGAGGCATAATGATTATCTTATTAAAATATAATACATGTCACGCAGTATATCTTGTATAATATAGACGTACAAGTAAGAAATATCTTCAACGGTGTCACTACGTGGTCAAAGATATTCGTTCAAAGGAAAAAAATATAAAATTCTATCCGTAGAAATATATTTTCAAAAAGAAAAAATCAGTAAAATCGTATTCTCATATTTGAATAACAAAATAAAAAGTTAATGAATATAATAAATGTAGTTTTTAATCATGTGAATAAATGAAAAAAAAAACACTTAATTATAGTTGTTATCACAAAATACATGAAAATTAGTAAATCCTCGTCAATTATTATCACTATTGCTTATAGCAATAAAAAATATTCCATGAACACATATTATAGAGGGACAAATATGTACTTAACAAAGAAGTATAATGTAAGAAAACACGATAGTTGTTATATGATATTTATTTGATGAGCGCTCTTTTGACAAACACGGTTTTGAGTTTTATTATTTTTAAAATCTAACTATAAAATACGTTTGCAATAAAAGAGATTTTTATAAAATTGCATTTTTTATTTTTTTTCTGCTAATCATATCTAAACCGCATAATAGTGACATCAAAGCCGTATATGATAATATAATTAAAAAGCAACTTCGTCTATAAGAATAACGTAGTAGATAATTAAAAATAATTTTATATTCTTTTATATTCTGATTTATAAATCTTATTTTTTAAACAAAATAAACATCAAAGACTAAAAAATATCCAAATATTGTAATATAAAAACAAGAATAAATTTAATTTTTCATGTATTGAAACATAGTAGCTTTTGTGATAAATATACATTTGAATTCGATAAAAAAAATTCGTTACTATTTAATAATAATATTTTTATTAAAGAAATTGGAAAAAGTACTTGTGCCAAAAGTTTTAACTGTCTATTTATTAAATATCTTTGTTTGATAATGAAAATATTTCATTTGGGTTTAATAGCCTTAATAATATTCACTTGAAATCTTATAATATTATAAGAAATCTAATACGAATTTGAAATACCGTACGTACAAAAGTTTCTCGTTAACGTTTTAAGTTACATGAATTAGCATAACCGCAATTCTGTAACTGTATTAATTATCTCAATGCATTATTACATTACGAGTATATTATACTGTCTACCAAACAAAACTCATTCTTTAGTTAAATTATCAAGACATATCTTTTATACAGCGTAGTTCCTAATTATTATTCAGGTGTTACAACTCATAAATAGTATAATATAATCCCGACATTTAATCTGATTATTTAAATACTAAAATTATTAACTGGTGAAAATTGTACAATAATAAAATGTTAAATATATGTAATTTGACCAGACTTTATTTGGAATAGTATTTTTTTCAAACCACCTGGGTTTTTTAATCGAAACGAGCATAATGGTCGTAATAAAATGTTGTATTTTTATTTACTGTGTCGATGAAATAACATACTTGTTGACTAATATGCATATTGATTCATTGTATTATTATTTAGTAATTTTGGTTCATTTTTTTATACTTTGCCATTACATTACGTTCTAAGCTATAGTGCGGGAATGGATTTAATTGAACATAATATATTAAACGAAATAAAAATTGTTTTATTATATTTATTAGATAAAAAGTATGAATATGGATAAATAATTAAGGCATTATATATGTAATATTAATTGTAACACATTGGTGTGAAACTTAAAATGTAAAGTTGATAAAATTCAATGCAAAACGAGATAGATACATTAGTAGGTACTTGAATAATATTATAAGTGTAGAAAAAAAGGGAAAGTTAAAACTATCAGTGCTTACCATTTGATAAACGGCACCAGAAACTCGACCTAATTTTGAAATGTATTATTAATATTGAGTTGAAATTAAAAAACTTAACTCAATAAGGTAGGATCAAAATAATAGGTACCAATTATATTTTCGTAATACGGCGAATATATAGGCGATTTTGATACGTAAAGGTCTTTTGGCAATAATGAAGTATTTATAAATTCGATCAATATGTTACTTCAACATGATTATATATTAAAATAATTTTAATTCTAAATGGAGTTTATTTATTTAAAATATGAAAATTATAATAACAAAAAACTAAAAGTCATCAAAACACACCATTGCCTTATTGTCATTGTCAGATTAAATTTCAAAAATGAATATGAACCAATTAGATGGTTAATCTTAGATCAATATGATCAGTGGATTTTTTGATTCTAAAAGCATATTGTTTAAGTTCAATGACAACTACACATACCGATCATTAAAATATCATTAATAAAAGTGACATCTATTATATTTTTATCGAAGAAAAAGTATACTAATCATACATAATTTTTATACATTTTTTTGTATATTTTACGATCATAATTAATTTTAAATATTTTCCGGACAAACTTAATGATTTTTATGGAAATTTAAATTAAAAATTCTATCAAATTATACATGTAATATAAAATATATTACATATCTTATACATAAACATGTAGAACCAAAACTCAAAAGCGAATAAACTATCT
The DNA here is from genome assembly GCF_003268045.1 of Sipha flava. NCBI lineage: Eukaryota > Metazoa > Arthropoda > Insecta > Hemiptera > Aphididae > Sipha > Sipha flava. The sequence continues at coordinate 2,193,797 of NW_020272917.1, forward strand.
CAAAGTACCTGCCTTGACTGGTTAGAAAAGTAAAGCAAATATCTCAAAAGCTTGCAGTCCGTAAACCTGCTGGTAATTACATAGGGAATATTATGATTCAGTTCAAAGGTATATTCGCCCTTTATAATTTGTCAATCACTATTAAATAGCGATGTCATGTAAAAATAACGTGCTGGGTTTTAATCCTCATATGGTAATGACGATAAATTTGAATATACTAATGTGAAGTAAAATAACACATTTTGATGATGTTGATTTACACTGTATTTTTGATGAGTTACAATTATTTAGTCATGAGGCTTTTCAGCGATAGTTGTTATTAAAATTATATGTATGGGTATCGATCTATTTATAGTATAAGGAAAATGGTATTTCGATTGAAATATTGGAAACGAAATTTGTAAAGTTCTAATTACGAAATACGTACAGTAGATTATATCTTAAATATAATTTATTTAAGATGCAAAGAAATGCAAATAATGTGCATGGTTTATAGAATATTAGAGATATTATTATTTTAAATGTATATTGAATAAAACACTTATTTTTAACTAATCTATCGTTATAATAAATTTCAGTTAATTAATACTCGATATAAATTGTAATTCACGTAATGGATCGTTTCCATGTGAAATCAAATGAGTTCTGTACATATACTTGGTAAATTTTGTTTATTTTGATCAGGGGAAACTTTTCTAAAAATAAATAACACTATTCACTATGCTTGCACAACATTTAATATTCTTATAACTGTAATTATTTTTCAGCATTAATTATAATGGTTTTCAAATTTCATGTTCTAAGACAATCTAAATACGTTTAATCTTCAAAATTTTTTTTTATTTTATAATTAAAAACAAATACATTGTTGTACGAGTAAAAACTTCCGTTCAATGTTGTTAATTCTTTAGAAAGTTATTATTTAATGTTCCTAAAATATTTTCAAATTTTTTAACTTAATGATTGGCTCAAAATATGCATGTAATTAGGTCGTATAAGGTTAATTTTACATTAGTTGTTTCATGGAACAGAATAAAAATTTTTATTTTTACAACAAACTTTATATAAGCAATAGTGTAGCCTCAAACTTAAGGACTTTACTTTCGAGGAATCCACGTTAAAATTATTTTACGTAGTATTAGTAAAAAAGTTTTCAAAATATGTGACAGATGAAAGATAACACTAAATAAAGTTTTCGTATATATAATTTCATTACACGAAATAACATATTATATATTATCAAAAATATAAAATTAAACTGGCTTCTATTTTTTTCTGTGGTAAGGTTAAATATTTAGTAGGTCAAAAGATATAATAATATTTTCTAATAAATTAAATAACAAAATGTGGTATTATATCATCATGTTACATGATATTTATGACGAAAATACTGAAAATGAGTTCTCATACCACGCGAGAATTTCGAAAAACAAATTATTCCGCACCTGTGATGTATTTGAATGAAATAAAATATTATATCGGAATAAATTAATAATTTTGCCAGTGCATCCAATAATAATTTTAATCAAAATCACCGGTATAAAATAATCCAATGAAAAATGTGTTTTTTCGTATACCATTCGGATAATTATTGCGGTGACAGAATTCGAATTGGTTGTAGTTTTGAAATAAATAACATAAATTAAATAAATAATTCCTAAAACTATGTACATCAACGAGTTGGATATACATGATATTAAATACATATGTGTATGTGTGTGTGTGTGACTCGCTTAGTGAAGTTGAAAATCATTACCACTGCTCTTCGTTAAATTAAAATACGTGTTTTTCAGAATTGATGAAAATTAGTAATAGTTTTGATACTTAACGTGAGTATAATGTGCGTAAGTATATACTACCGTGTACGTGCGATTAAAATCTGATGTAATATTATCTCATATTTGATAATCTGGTATCAAAAGCGAATACAAATGTCTTTGAAATTTGAACTTTTCCTGTTACTGTATATATACACCTACGACCTTCAGTATTTAGTGTAGTGTTAGTCGTATTATATTTATATATATTTCGTTTGTAAGATCAAAAATCTTCTCGGTAACTCACAACAAATAATAATAATAATAATAATAATAATTGTACTGTCATAAGTTTGTTTGGTTATTGCTATAATATTCGCATACCTTTTGTGAATTTACATGTTCCAGCTGTATTACAATATTATAAACTTTGTATTGAAAGTAGATTAATTTTAGTCTTAGATTCACCTACAGTACACGTGTATGTGAGAATGATTTAGGTGCATCATAGTGGTTGATGCAATTAATTGACCACTTTTTAAGCTGTATATATATATTAAGGTAGTCCTTATATAGTGGTTTAAAAAAAATTTGTAATTATTATTTTAAATCTCCTAGATTGGTTCAATAAAATATAAAAAGAAATATTAAGAGTTTCAAGACAATTGGGAAAATTAAGTTAACCAATGTCCCACAATGACCCTGGAGTTATATGTTTTTAAATTTTACAAATATTTTTATATTTTTTAATTTGATTAATGGAATATTAATTTTGCAAGAAAAAACAAAATATATGAATGAAAATAAAAGTATAATAAACTATTCTTTAAATTTTATATTCTACTCGTTAAATTTCCAAATATTAGCTGGAGTCCCTCAAGTAAGTGACATAGCTCCCTTCTTATACTCTATATTCGCCCACGATACTCCGACCTCTCCACATACATTACTGGGCACATACGCTGACGATACGATAATCCTGGCTTCCAACAATGACCCTCAGGTATCTCTTTGGCTACAAAATCATCTTAACTCAATTAAATTATGGTCAAACCGCTGTAAGGCCAAAATGAAGCCAAATCATCCTTTATCACGTTCTCTCTCAGACCAGGAGACTACCCCTCCGTATCGTTCAATAATAACCAAATTCCAATCACCCCGACAATAAAATACCTAGTTTGACCTTTGACAGGTGCCTCACATGGGCCAAATATCTTAAAATCAAAAGAAAAACAGTCAACTCCAAACTCCATCTACTTTGCCTACTTCTTAGATCTAAGAAAACATTAAATAATAAACTACTAATATACAAAGCTATCATCAGACCTATTTGGTCCAATACATCCAAATTTGAGGCTTTGCTAAACCCTCCAATACGAGAACAATTCAGGCATTCCAGTCTATATGTCTGAGGCAAATTGTCTCTGCTCCATGGCTTATCACATATGATAATCTCTACAAATATCTAAATATTCCGTTGCTCTCACAACTAACAAAGTCCCACTACGTCTCCTTTCACTCCAAGTTAATCCAACACTACAATCCTTTAATAAAACGCCTATTTTCTCTAACAATCTCTGATAACCCCCAGAGACCTTCTAATTTAATCTGTCGGGTGGCACTACTGAGTGCCCTCCCCCATCTGTCATTCTCGAGAAGTAAATCTATCAAAATTACTTATTGTACTAAATTGTTGTATAGATTGTAATTATATTTTAAATAAATAAAAAAAAAATTTATATTCTTTATTTTTTTTTATGGAATTTTTATATTTCTTAAAAATATCATTTTTAGATAAAAATGTATTTATATTCATAATTTTGTGGATAAAAAGTATTTTGACATTCATGATATTCAATATAGAATGTTTATTTTATTAACAACAGAATATAATATTAAAACACAACATAATTAAATTATATTATTTCATAAGAGGTGTATTATAATCAGTAATTTTTTAAAATACTTAAACAGGTGACACAAATATCGCCCCATGAAAATATTTTGTCACCTAATTGATAGTATTTTGAAAGATTGAACAATTCACAATTGATTTTCAGAAGAAGGTTTTTTTTTTTTAACTATGTAAAAATAATTTAATTAGCTATCATACATAAGATATACTCGTATTATCGACGTTCACTTTTTTTACAAGCATTTATTAAGCAATTATGCTGAGCGAACGTGAAGTACTACCACCATATTATTAAGGCTTTCCTAAAATACTCGCAAGTAATCACAAGTGTAAAGATGAGTGACTATTCCGATTAATTGCACGATCTTCGAAGTGACTATCCACATTAATCGGAAATAGAGCCGAGTACGAGCTACCACGAGTATTCACAAATTTATACGATTACCGAGTCACATGTCCCACATTCATCGGCTTACTATCAGATTATTTTCGATCATTCTTGATTATTCCCGATCAGTGTGAAAATTACCTCGATAATGTACAATCTGGCTTGTTTTGACTCGGAACAATTTACCGCCTTCTGGGCTATCAACTATGAGTGCCTTAAACCAGGTACACATGTACGAGCCGAACCTATCGCGAACCGATTGCGACAATTATTTGAACGGCGGGTCGAACGTTCAAACAGTCGCTAGTGAACCGCTCGCGTTGATCCATTGAAAGCCAATTTTTTTCGCGAACACAACGAGATCCTTGTGTAAATTTGGACGGCGCGTTGACAGGTTCGCCAGTTTGTAATTTTTCTCAACATTTATTGTATATTAATTTCATTCGGTTTTACTTAAATTTATATACTATTAATTCCTTAATTTTTATATTATTTAAATTTTTTAAGTATTTAAATTGCTTTAATTTTATCATGGAGTGGTCAGAGGAAAAAAATATTCTTCTAACTGATATTTACAAGAATAAACCTTTATTGTAAGATCCTAAACCCGAGATTCCATACGCCATCACGGGAAATCGGGAAATTAAAAAATCAACAACATTTCTGTTGTTTCCCATTTTTTTAAAAGTAACTTTGAAACGCAAAAATATTATACGCTATAATACACACGTTTATATAGTTATGTATAAATAAAAATTCAAGTTCTTGGTCTATTATTGAAGATTAATTTGTATTTATTTAATTTTAAATTAAAAAATAATTGAAACTGCGTTTCGTTAATAATTATTATACCTTATAAGTAGAAGAATTAAATGCCGACCGAGTACTGCACATAAGTCATTTATCGGAGGGCTTTGAAAGTATATGTTAAAGGGTATAAATCCTCTGAATCCTTCTTCCCCCGGATCTTCATCAAGGATAAATAAGCCAGCCATACGTCACTCGAACATAATTAAAACTACCGTTATAGCGTTTCGTGATAATATATTGGTTAAATTATTTTAGTATTTTGTTGGTGAACATTTGCAGAGTCTATCAAAACAAAGACTGTACTCAAAAGTAGGTGGTTTTTAGATAAAACAAATTTGTTTACGTGTGCAGGTAAATCATTATAATTACTTCGATACAAACTGATAAACGTAAATTAAACCTACAGACAGATAATTTAGCGGAGAAAATATGAACAATATGTTATGTAATATCAAGGGCATTCTGTTACAATAGAGGCCCTTGAATTTTTCTAGATAAAACGCAAGAAAAATGAATTTTATAATATATCCATTGAGGAAAAACGATTTTGTGATCATAACTTTTCATTTAATCGCTGAAAAGTTGTGTACTTTAACCTATATAATTATATAATTATAATATTTCGATTAAAGTTTTGTTCAATTATATGTATATACCAGGAACATATACAAATAAAAATGTTATGTGGGTTCATTGTTTATAATAAAATAGCAGTTTATCTACTATAAAAATTAAATAACATATGTAGAAAATCTACCCTTTCTTAGTGCAATATCGTGTGTGTATAGCGAAAATACGGAATTTTAGATAAAATGTACCCACGGGATTTTAACCAAACGCAACGCAAACGATATCATATAGATAGTTCAATAATTAAAAGTTTGTTTGAGTTTAAATCTACTTTTGACGAACTTCATTTCATCCAGAATTAAGATTTAACCACCGGTATAAAATAGGGATAGAAATAAAATGTTTTCAAAGTTCAACTACGGGTGTGAGGATGGTAGTAAACTATTACGAAGAATACACGTGCATGCAAGCACAGAAAGCTGTTTACCTAAGTTTTATACTTCAGTAGATTGTAGTATGACTGGTCGTTTGATAGGTAATACATTTACAAACTATTTATAATTGTTAAAATGATATGAATATATTTGATTTTATGATTAAATTAACATAGGTAAAATTAGAAGGGTGGTATGAGTTGGGAGAGCTTAGCCATCCTTCACATATTTTCATAGCCCTCTAAAATTAAAAATAATTTGTCTAGAAATATATTTTTATATTTGAGATAATCTTATTCAATACATGAAATAATTACAATAATTGAAAATTCCGGTTTTCGGTGCAATCATATATATTTATTTAATAAGTCTATGAATATATTAGTATATAACAGAAGGATTTCTATTTGGTTCTTTATTTTTGACCACGTTATTTTATCTATGTACTTAATTAAATACGACGTTACATTATGAGGGCTGGTCCTGCGAAAATCTGGACCTATATTAGGGAATATTGAAAGATTGAAACTGTTAAGAAATTGGTAGAATAGGAATTCGAGGGTACAGCTCTTATGGATCTCTTTTATTTTGACGCTTTTAGCCCCTTCTTCTCCCAAAATTTAAGCTTAAATTGCATTTGTGGAAATTAACTATTATGTATACTCTCATATTCGACATATTTCAAACAATTTATCTATAAACGAATGTTGCACTTCTTATACCTTATGAATAGGGCTCGGATTTTAAATCAAATGCTTCTTCTTTTATAAATGAGATAGACCTCTAATTTTTAAATATAAATTCGTTTCACATCTTTCTGTTTTCAAATAAACCAATTTATTTTTGCTTTTTTTGGCTTTTTTTCGTGTAAATGTTTTTTTTTGATTTTTTATTGCATTTTCAGTTATTCCAGCTGTGGAATTATACATATGTATATGTTTATTATACTAAAAATTTTTTTATTTAATTAACAACAAATGTGAAAACCCAGAATACAGACTAAATAGTTGTGTAGGATTATTATTGTTTTCGGCTTAGTTGTTAAATTTATAAAACGTATAGATTATCGATCTGCAGACAATTAGATCATTGATAAAATGTATAAATATTGTCTTAGATGCAGAAAATATGTTAAATTAAGCTAATGGAGATATTGCAACTGCAATTTCGGGTAAGCTAAATCGTGTTCTTGTGAAAAACAAAGGATGGAAACAATTACTAGACATTAATAATTTACTGGTGGCATTTAATCAAACGAAATTAATTATCATAGGTTAGATTTAAATGAAACCTCTTGCATGAAGTATGTACCGATAACTTCAGTGGATGTAAAGTATTCATTTTCTTTGTATAAAAACATTTTTTCACATTATAGAAACAGTTTGACTACTGAAAATCTTATAAAATACATAGTAGTTAATTATTTTTTTAATTTAATTAATTTTTTTTATTCAGTTTTATAACTAATTCATGTTAATTTTTGGTCATGCTTTTTTTTTGCTTTTTTTAAAGATAAATTTGCTTCATTTTTGCTTTTTTAAGATAATTTTTTCCTTTTTTTTTGTTATTTATTATGCTTTAAAATACGAGCCCTACTTATGAATAAATGAATATATACGTGGCTATGAGGGATTGTGGATAGTACTATTAACAAAATGTATTTACAATGGAAGCCGATTTAGAGAAATAAAATATTTATTTTTTCACGCTATTATCACCCATGCATATGCCGACTGCAAAAAAAAGGACTTTCGACTGGTAAGCAAAACATACACCCCTCAATTCGAATTGTTTGTCAAATATTTTTTAATAGACTTTCAAATGTAGGTATTCAATAATATATATTTCTGTCCATCCAGTGTTTAAATACCTGTTTATTTGATATTTCAATTTATTCAATATTTTTGTTTTGCCGAAAGTTTTGTTTTGGTGTAACACTGTTTATATTATTATATCAGTATTTAAACATTAATTATAAAACACTTAATATGTAAAGAATATTTAACTTATACAATATATGAGGGAAAGGGAGAATTATTTCGTATTTTATATTTGGACATGGGTAAAAAATGTTTGTAGGATTAATTTATTGGAATTGGATCTGATGATTTAACAAACCGATGAGTGTAGATGTCTATATTTATATACTGTTGTTATCTTTTAATTTATCGCAAGAAGTAGTATATATGTTATATTTTTAAGCCGATTGTGATGAAAGTTTAGTAATATGCACTTCAATGTTGAGTAAATACTATTCTGACCACTATCAAACATATAGTTTAAGAGGACGATTCACCCATATGTGTTATCTCCGTCTGACATGCATACAATTTAGCACATTTGCGTACAGTAGTTCAAATGTTGTGATGTTAGCTTTAATATAAAATAAACTAGCTTATAATCAAATTTCTAGGAAAGAACATTATCTGTATTTTGTAATTAGGTTTTTCTGATATTTTAATATTCAAGCGAGTTGTGAGATTTTTTTTTTTAGTTATAAAATTTTACACGTACATAACTCGCTTAAAATTAAATATCGTAAAAATCTGGTGGGTGAATTGCAAAATCGCATTCAAGAATAGCTGACAACCATTAGTTGCGATTGGGTTCATTGAATTTTGTTGAAAATAAGTTGGTTTCGAATACAGTTTGTATTCATTAAACATTGAAACGGGAAAAAAGTATATTTCAGAAAAACCACGAAGTCTGACGCACAGAGCTCTCTTGTTTTTCTAGTGTACATACTTACGGGTGATTTCGAATCCCACGTTATATTAACGTAACGGCTGAAATGAGGGAAGAGGTATTTGGACGATTTGGTAAAGAATGTCGTGTGACTGACTGGTTAACCGAAATACAATGACGTGAGACTTCTTTAAAACTAATCGAAAGTCATACATTTCAGAAAACGAACCGGGATAAAACGAATGGTGAAAACATATTGAATGTATTAGAAAACATAATAATAAATGATATTTTTTATTTTGGTGGCGAAATATAAAACAGAAATCACTGGTTTCGGTGTTGAAAAATAACATAATAGTAATAATATTTTATATCTAAACAGCATTGTGACTGTATATTATCTACCGTAAACACGTTCTGGATTAACATTAAACAGAACCCGATATAATCATTTTAACAACATTTAAAACTAGTCAAATGTCGCGGGGTATCGTAAGTATATTATATTATAGGTAGATCGCAAAACTACCTACGAGAAAGTCAGTGTCCTTTTTTTCAGTCGACTGATGTTTGAATTCAGTTGAGATCTAATTTTCTCAGAATAAATATTATATTTTATATCAATCTCATAATATATTTTCTTCTGTATATTATCAGTTTTTTAATTTAATTTTCAAATGTGACTTATACATTTCTAAACTAAAGTAATAATTGAAAATATGTTATCGTTCAAAAAAACAAAATCATTTGACATATATATTGCTACGAATAAAATTTTAAAACATAAAACGGCGATAAAGTAAAAATAACTAGGAAGATTCGATGCAGTATTCGTTGTAGAGAATCTATGAATACGAGATATTACATTATATATTATTATATTATACTTCGTACTACAATTTTTATAATAAATTTGATTTATGTACTTAGAAAAAATGAATCAAGATCATCAACTCACCTTATATTTTCTGTACATCATACGATAAGTTAAATTTGAAATTTCGATTAATGAAAGTGTTATTATTTGTGTAACGTTTATACACTCTTTTTAAGATTCTTAAAAATAAAAATTCTTTTGTACATTCTTGTAAATAATAAAACATAATAATTAATAGGTATTTAAAATTATTCATTAAATTAGTAGTAATTGATCTCTATGTGTAAGAAAACTATTTTTATATCCTTGACTTTTATTGACTTACAAATGTGCAGTTTAATAAGTTTGTACGTTTACTATTTTTAGGATAACAGAAAACAATAAGTACTATTGCTTTCTAAATTTGTGAATAATAAATGTAAAGTAAATAAACGTAGGTAATCAACGATTAGGGCTTAAAAATATTTATATTATTTTTGTAATATTGCGACGTTTTAAGTCATATCATACATAACCAATAAATATTATACAATAAACATAAATACATATAAATATTTATAAAATGTAAAACTATTATTCATTATTATCTATTATTATATGTAATTTATTAATTTATTTACAACGTATAGCTGTTAAAAATATCAAAAACTATAATTTATTCAAAATTATAATTATAAACTAAAACAAATTTACAATTTTTGTGGAAGAAGTAAATAATTTACTTCTAAAATATACAAAATAATTTGAATATTTCATTCATTCTACACCATTTCTCAGTATTTTTGAAGTAACCCATAAAAAATGTTTTAAATTTTTTCCCTTTATTTTTTTAAAAAAAATTCTACACGTTAAATTCGTGCCCACAATTTGGTCGTTAAATATAAAAAGAATTAATTCAATGTGAAAGAGATGGTATAAGAAGCTAAATATTAATGGTTACATTTAAGAGTACATTTCAAATACACTTTACATTCATTTATATAAATTCTACCTTTATAAATATATTTTCATGTTGTGTACATTAAAGTAACGGTTCCTAACTCGAAATTAAAGGGACAAGGGTTAAAGGTGAAAAAATAAATCATCAATAGGTTTTAAGAAAATTAGGATAACGAATATTTAATGATTCAACGCACAAGTTTAAAATTATTAAAATATAAACAGAATTCTAAAACAAATAAAGTTATAAATTATAAAATTGCATGTCTATTAATCACAGATTTTTTTCCCCTAGGAGCATTTTTTTTTAATTTTAAAATTGGATTTTTTTAAAACTATATTTATATTAATATATCAATTTGATTCAGATAGAAATCATGTGTCATAATATTATTATTTTGTGTGTTACGGAACCAATGTCGATATTACATTCCGAATGAAATGAAAAATATATTTGTTTTACCAAGATGTGTGATTTTTTTTGTTTTGTCTCTCTGTTAAAAAATTTGACCAGAAGAATTACTCTAATCATAACTGAAAAAAAAAAGTAAAAGATAGGAAATAGATACTAAAAATTTTAAATTTCTGGGATTTATTTAATAAATTTAAATTTATATTATTTTATAGTCTACAAAATAACGTAATAGTTTTTAATAGAGAATGATAAAACGCTATACAATATAATACACGTTAATCTAGACATCGAATAATTATCCACGGCTTGTATTATGTGTAGTATAAAGTTTGGTGTGGATTAACCTCGCAATAATATTCTGTCCGATAAGAAAATCCCCTGTACAATAATTGCCGTTGGTTATGAATTATGATAAACGTACATTTTCCATAAAATTATTGAACTTCGTTTTAACCATTTAAAATTTTTATATATTTATTGGATGATATTGTTTAACATGACTCGGGTAATATCTATGAAAATATGATTTACTATACATGCTTTACAAGGCACTAGTAATACGGAAAGGTGCAATAGAAAAATAGAAAGATTTTATCTTGTCTTTCAATTGTCCTGTGAAAAAATGCTAATATCCAATATGAATGGAATATCAATCACGTATATTTTTCTCGTTATAACCTCAATTGTTTAATTCGAGATAGTTCGCTGGAGCTGTGAAAACCGTTATTATTTATTTTGTATTTTTTAAGAATAATTATTATTATATCAATAAATGAAGTGTACAAAATAGTTCTCTATGGCGTTAGTTTTATTATATTGATTTTAGCACGTTTCTGTAAGTATTTTATTAATTTAAAAATTAATTAAAGAAGGCAGAAATACGGATAAAGTTGAACCTTATCCGTATGATATTATAATACGTAAACGTTATTTTTCCACTAAGCTATTTAAGCTATTAAGGTGAACAGAATTTGAAAATATTTTGTTAGCATATGTTAGTGTATCAGTAAACAGTGAGTAATTATTTAAGTATTATCTCTTTGTTTAATAATTTAAATTAATCACGATAATCATTTCACTCATACACATTATATATTAATATATATATATTAAGGGAAAAAATTTGAAATGAGTTAACTTTTTGTTTAGTATATATGTAGCATATATGTTTTTTATATTGATTTAATCGGGTTTATACTTTATACACCATAAGTTACGTGAAATTAAAACCAGTAGAAAAAAGTTAATATTAAATAAACTACGTTGCGTCAATTTAAAGAGGATCAAATGATCAAATGCTTTAGGCATTAATTTCAAACAATTTTATCTACTGAGCATATTATTCACAGATTTTAACCGTGTTTTGATATAATTTTAAAATACACAAATTTTTATGGTTCTTAGTAATAGTCGATTATAAATTTATTAGTAAGTAAAAATAAATATATTTGTCCTTTTACTTGGCAAAGAATAACTCGATTTTACGTGTGTACCAGTATAACAATTGCATTTTCATAATTTTTTTTTTTTCATTACCTAATTTCTACAATAATGCAAGTCTTGTCAGAACTAAACTGTTTTATACCGAAAATATATGTAAAAAATGGTTAAAAATCGTCTAATTATAGAAATGAAATATAAGGCAAAATAACATAAATTCAATTTAGTAAATATAGATAAACATTTTTTAATAACCAAAATAATAGTTATGTTGATATTTTACTTGTATTAAGTAAATTGTAAATATGTAAAACCTAAAATAGTTCGGGAGACGTATCGATATGAATATTGGTATGTTGTTTTTATCTGTTAGCCCATTTTTTTCGACACAATTATTACTTCAAATACTCATGTTGAGCATAAAAAACAGTTATGATCATGAAAAAAAAATATAATTAGAACTGTCTCGAAAAATATTTGTAAACAATTCTAAAAGTTTGAGATAACAAGAAAAACTCGGAATGGCAAAAAAGAAAATTGTATGCACTATTTTATAACATTTTATTATCCTTTGAATCATAAAATATATTTTATTGTGTTTATACATTTAAAAACATTTTAACAAATGTTGATCATATGAATGAAGTTTACGAAGAACACTTTTTTATTTTTTCGTTTTTATTTCATAAATATTAATTTTAAAAAAATGAGGAATAAAAAAAAGAATATTATTGTACAGATTATAACTTGCACTTCAATTTTTTTTTATTTTTTATTCGTTTGTGGTTATTTATTAAAATTAAAAAATAGACATTGTGCACACCAAACTTGTACACTGGCTGTATCTAGTTATTACTCTGAGTATTTTGTTTCAAAATACAATAACTTACAATAATTTTAAAATTAAAAATGATATTATGTTCCTCATCAAAGTGTGCAAAATAATACAACAGTCAAATACCTTTTACATCCAACGTAAATCTGTCAATTGCGGCAAACGCAGTGCGATGTGGCCAGTGCAATGAATATGTCCAAATTGGACGGTGAGTGTCTGTATCGATCAATAGCGCATCTATATAGTAACTGTATTCACCGCACGAGTTCGAAAACAAATAATTTTGTTTATTTTTTGGGATAGTTTTTTTTTCTTCTTATCAACGTAATATAATGAGTTATAAATCCAATTGGTAGTAGAAATATTTAAACATAACACGTTACAGATTTTGTGTTCGAAAGTTTCGAATCTTATAACCATAATGATTTGCATATCTAAGAAAACAGATGTAATTGTGTTTGTTCGAGTTGGCGCGTCATCTCGGTAAAACTTGACGTGTGTGATTATTAATTACTATTAGACAAGAACGTGCTGGGAATTCTTTTAAGACTGTTGTGGTTTTAAATGAAAATAATAATGGGTTTAAATATAATAGTAACCGTGATCTAGATGATCCGGTGATTTGTCGACCTGTAGCATTAGGGACATAATTTGGTAAATTAATATTAGTATAACAATAGGTTCCAAAATAAAATAACTAAAGCACTTTGGGACGCTGAAGATAAAATATGATCATTTCGTTCCATCCCATTGTTTTTGGCCTTATGATGGTCGCAATGACAATACCATCTAAACGCTCGGTAGTACATCATTGATCACTTTAGTTGTACTAAAATTTACCATTCCATATATTTTGGAGTCCAATGTCAGACAAGCCTTTTTATACAAAAGTTCTTGCCTGACGTAAAATTATATTACTAGAACATTTCAGTAGTGCCATCGAAAATATGGACATAGTTTGTACAGTTTTTCGACACAATTCATTGTAATTTGCATAACAATTTTTATCGGAATACACATATTTTTCAATCACTAAATAAAGTGAATTGAAATTTAATTAGCTTTTTTGAACGTTCCAAACACCCAGATGGCCAACTCGGATACGAAAGAATACTAAAATTAAATAAAAAATTAACTCGGTAAGTGTACAAGCTATTTTTTCATGCAATAATCATAAAATAATCGACTATGAAAACAGCATTTAATATAATTAAAAAATTAAAACCATATTTTTATACTCAAACCCAAATATGCTCGAAGTCCATATAATAGAATATGAATTTAATAAAAGTATATATTGTATAAATGTATTTAAGCTTTTATAAAACTTTAAATTCAACTCCATAATTTGTTAAGACTATATAACAATAATGGAAATAATAAATAACTTAAATACATACAAATATATACAAATGTAATTTGTGTAACGTCAAGCTATATGTAAATTAATATTCTTAGTGGTTTGAGTTCTTAATATTTTTTATTTATAATTCATATTGATATAATAATAATTATAATTCACGTTTTAGGTAAAACATTAATTAATCAAAATATTTACTGAATTAGAGCTCTACACGAGTTTTATCAGCGAAGCTCAACTGTATTTTGAGAAATCGAATAAAATGAATAAATAGTTAATTTAAAATATAATTTTCATCATATTAATTTATCACAAAGAATCTAGTGTTATATATATTTTTGTAAAAATGATTTAAAATATATTGCCATTGTAGTAGTGATTAATTTTTCGATAAATAATAAGCAATTATATTCAACTGAAAATATTTTCCTTATAAAGATTGGTTATATATAAATGTGTGAAATGATGATGCGGGCTTAGCAAATTGTTTAAAAACAACGTTGTTTGTTCTGGAATACCAATTACACATCTATTGCCTTTTAATTTAAAAATCTGGCTGAAACGGAACATAACAACGTTAACTAATACGTGTTTTAAAAGTACTACTAAAATATATACGTAAAATTAATTAATTTAGAAAGAATAGACTGACACGTTTTATATTATTTATTACCCAAATTTACGCACATGGACATTCAGAACTTATTTAACTTATTTATTATTAAAAATTTCACAATGTTAATTATTTTAGAATAGAATAATTCTTGGACATTAACTATTGAACAATTTTTTTTTTTTTAAACAGTCGATAAAAAATTTATAATTGAAAATAATAACCACAGGCTCAGAGATTATTTTTTCCGTGGTTCGAATATTCGAACATTAACCTTTTTCTATTCGCATGCTTATACATGATGTTATGTACAGATGTTCACACGTAATATTCGTATTATTATAGCGTTGTATGGATTATAATTTCCTCACATAGAAATCGAACGTACTGAGTAAAAAACATATTTCTGTATGTCTTTATTAGTTGGCCGTACGAACGTCAAAGTCGACTTAAGTCACAATAATTTGTATAGAAAAAATATTATGAAATATCATAATATTACTATCAACGAATGATAATATTGATACTTATTTTATGTATGTTTCTAGATTTTTGACTTCTCGCTATACACGAACGAATTGCATTATTCTACTAATTTACGGTTCGTGTAATAATTTAGGAAGTCCAATAATTAATTTTCTTATCAACCCCGGTGTCTATTGCTTTGACACCGTCACGAGTAGGATAATCTCTGTTCCTTGTCTCTATGCAATAGAAACGCTAATTATTACGTCGGAACATTAGTGTAAGTGTTATTGCTTATTTCATCTGTATTTGCACTGGTGTTAATTAACTAGTTGACTAAATATCACTTATAACACGTGAATAAAACATCAAAGCTTATTTACTTCAAAGATATAATAGATGTGTGGAATTAAATTCACACAAAACAGATGAATGATTAAACCGCATAAATAAAAATTATAAATTAGTTTTACAATAACGTTTGCTGGTGGTGTAAACGTAAAACGGCAAAAGGGTTATACGCAAATTAGGTTATTCAATAATTAGGAGCATTTTACAACTATAGGTTGTAATAGTATTTTCGTTTTAAAATATTTGTTGTTATTTTTTTATTATATGGTAACTATAATTTGTACTTGTATTAGTACAATAAGTATATTTGATTATTTACAGAAGAAAAAATAAAATAAAATAACATGAAATGCGTGATGGAGGAAGTCTCTCTTTAGTAGCACTTCTATAATATGTATAAAATGTATTTATTTGTAATTCGATTTTTTTTTTTTTTATGTTAAGACTTCACTCACCCAATTTCTTTTAAGCTTTTGAATAGGAAAATAGGATTTCTTGGAATGGTTAAAGAGGACGTTTTGAGGATAAGAGGATTTTTGTGGTTTTTGAATTTGTCGTGGAATCTGTTGTAATACTGATGGGATAGGATTTGAAGTACAGGTGTTCTCAGGTTATTGCTGTTATTAAGGTTCGAAATATACCACGAGTGTTCTAAAATATAAAATTATACTAACTAAAATTAATTGTTGAGTGCTATTAAATAAGTTTTCTGAGTATTCATGAACTTCTCAGAATGCCATAAATACAGAATTTAAAAAGTTTCAATTCTTTGCAAAATATAATCTTGTAGCTTAGAATTTTCCTATAAATTGGATTTGTATTTGAATATATTTTATTTCCAGTTTACAATTTTTTTATACAGAATAAAATGTTGATGAAATTTGCATGTTTCTATTTTTTATATGATGTATTCTATGAAAAAGTCCCTACACGCATTTTTATTTTTTTTTTATTATTTTTTTTAAAAGGTATTTTAGATGTAGAAAATCGAGACGAATGGGGGTTTAAGATAAAGGTGGCCAACCCCAAATAGTTGGGAAAAAGGCGAAGGAGAAAAAGAAGAATAAAGGGTGTAGTATTTTAGAGAGTATCTTAAGGGTATCTTAGACATCTCTTGGACTCATTTCAGATGCGGATTTTAGTCGCTAAGTTAATTGTTTTGGTTTTATAATAACAAATATATGCTTAATATGAAATAATCTGTGATTTTGCTGTATGCGTATACAATAAATTATATATTTGCGTATTAATATCATAAGTTATGATTCATAACAAAATAAAAAAACATCCATTGTCCTGAAAATTTCAATTTTAAAAATACAACACTTAAAAATGAAGAATAATTCATAGCACTAAAGGTTGTATATATTTATATTTATAAGTCTTTAGATCTCATATTTTGTGAATTGAAAAAATATTGGATTGTACAAGGATATTTTTTAATTCTTCACGTACTTATACGAAACAATATGCACTTGATATGCATGTTAGAATTTAATTCACTTAATTGGAATAAATATGTTTATGTGTTTCAAAATGAACTTCAATAGCAATATTAGTTAAAAACATTTGGAATAATAAATGTGTAATTAATTTAAAAAAAGTAGCCAGTGAAAACCCTAGGTTATAGTTTAAACAATTTATGTAGTCTTTAAGATATTATTCGTTGTACTGCTTTTTTCTAAGTAATCCATATATATGATATAAATCGGTAGTTTTTGAGAAACATAATAGAATTTAGAATTTCAGAAAAAACTGCAAAATTATTTTTACAAATACGCATAAATATTTAATACGTTATGCAAATACTAAAATGTATGATTCATAATGTACTATTTCTTCTCTTACTATACTATGCATAAGAATAAGAATGAAATTGAATAATTTAAATCTTAAATAAAAACAAATATATATTCATATAATATATTGAATTTATTAAGTAACAGTTTTTGTATTAGTTAAAATTTCAAAACATTAAATACACCAAATCATTGCGTTTTAATGATTATTGTTGATCTTTTAAATACCCAAATTGCCGAAATTACTAGCGTAAAGTACTACAGATGATGTGAAATAATTTGATATCCATTATGTAAGGTTAAAGGTTTTACTGTATCAACGTACATACTTAAAACTTTGGATTGGATTCAATAGTTAACACACGGAATAAACCGATTTCATAGTTAACGCGAAAACTACATCAACCATTTTGGTTCAAAGACTAATCAATAATAATTGATCAGCCGTGGTTGGTTAGGTTTGGTTAAATCTGATGTTTAATTATTGGTTCGGTTCTTGTAAGCTGATCTAACAGTATTTATCCTTGACCAAATATTAATAATTTTAGATTAGAAGTTATGAATCTATTTGAAACATTCAAACTAGGTGATCAGGATTTAACAAAATTTAAGTCACAAAAATATGTACTTGCATATATTAGCATCTTAAAAATAATAATACGAATGTTTTATTGCACAATTGGTATTATTTTTTATTAAAAATTGATATATGACCAACGTTCAATTATTTACATTTTTATCTCATAACATTTGGGGAAAAAGAATAAAAATTTTAAGAATTTCCTTTTTGAAATTCTACTAACACCTTTTTTGTAATAATTCATGTAAAGGTTTCCAAAATATAGTCACTTTATACATTTTTCAGTTGAAATTAAATTTCAGTTAACTATTATTTAATTATTTATCTGGTATAATATTTCAGTGTTTTGAGACAATTTATAATTTTTGATTTAAATACTTCTTATAAACAAATTAAATCTCAATACTATTTAAATGTTTTTGGCTACGATACTATAGTTATGAATGAAAAACACACGACTAAATAAATAGTGTTTAATATATCGGTGATATTATTTTACACCGATTAAATTGTATTATTTATTTTTATTACGGATTAAGGTATTATTGATGAAATCAGTAAACTTGATTGATGAGTAAAATTTTAAAATAATAGAAAACTTTATACCATTACAAACACGTCAATCGTATTAACTCCAAGTTTTTGGTATAGAAGGCTTTTTTTAGGACAAACATTTACTATGTTTATCCGTACCAGGAAGTTTTGATTAAATTTATAAATTTATAGTATAGTTTTATCTAATTTTCCAAAAAAATGTTGGACATTAAAATCTTATTTTCGTTCATATTTTATATTTTTTTATAGTAAAACAGTTTACTCTACTCTCATTACAGATTAAATAACGGTATTCTTACATTAGTACCTAAGTATTAATCCAACTGTTGTATGAGAATGTTTCGGTATAAATGATTGTGTTTCGCAAATCAGTACACAAATCAGTATTAATATATAATGATATATTAAACATTTCTTAAAACAAGATCTAAATTATTTTCACGTTTATATCCTTATTAATTTTAAATTATTTAGCCAATCTACAGAAGTTGTTTGCAATATTAAAAGTGATAATTAAATGAATATGTTTATTTATCTATATTTATGAATATATTTTAATATTTTTTACATAGGTAAACCCATTCTAAAAATGTAAATTACTTCAGGGATCGGAGCTAAGATATCAATATTATAGTAATACGATTTGTTACAAAAATTATTAAAATACTCGTGGGTAGTTTTAAAGGAAATTCAATTACATGTCTGACCGTTTCAATTTATTGATATACTCGTAAAATAATAATATCCAATTAGTATAAATTCTGAAAATTCAAAATGAAGTTAAAACTACGAAATTGCTTTAGGTCTATAACATATGCAAGTAATTTATATAAATTATCAAGTTTAAATAATTTTGTTGATTTAAAACTTACAATTAATACGAACAATACATTATGAGTACTGTAAACAATAAATTTTTTATAAAAATAATATATCTAAACTATTAATAAACTAGTAATAACGTTTAATAAGATAAAATATAATTATATTATATTATTTTTAATTAGTATAATATGCAGTATAAATTATAAACTCGATAGCGATCACATTAAACCCTTAACGAAAAATATTTACGATCTGAATTTAATCTTTTTTCAAGTATGGAATATATATATATATATATATATATATATGACATTACTTTAACAAATAAATCAAATAATAATAACAATAATATACCAGTGGATTGGAAATTTGTGAACAAATATGTATTGTATTTTTACGATTCGGTATGAACTTTTTTTTTTCAGAAGCTGCATAACTGTTGCAAATTTTGGACAAACCCCCAAAGGGAGGTGGGACTTGTTGCGCACGCTAAATGGAGTAGCATGGAATATTACCCTCTCGGAACGATCCACCCGTACGGATAGCGTAGTGTTCAAACAGTGTAACAACGTAGCACGTACCTATATATATAAATGGCGAAGTAGATTCCTCTCTGTACAGTATCTTCATTTGTACCAAACTGGTCGCGCTTTGGGGTACAGGTAAGTTTCACTGTTAATTTATTTTCACATTTATACATTTTTCTCTGTTAATTGTAATTTAACAATAATAATTGTTAACATATATTAATCTACGGAGAACAAATAATATTAATCAAAAGAACGTTGATCAATATTCTACAGAGTTATACGTGTAAGAGTTATATTTACAATATTATTTTTGAAGTTTTTCATATCTCTAATATTTTTACTTTTATCTATAAAAGTTAAATAACAAGAATAACTGGTTAATATAAATATTATTAAAACATTATTATTTTTTTTTTAAATATTGAGTTTTATACTAAAATTCAAAAATTATTTTTTTGGAATATTAATTAAATTAAATTATGTAAAGTAAAAAATATGAAAACTAATCAAAAATTATAATCACCATTAATAAAAAAAAATTTAAAATTTCTAAAATAAAAGGGATTAGATACACGAGTTTTTTAACGAGCTGAATGTAAGAAAATAATTTTAAAAATTTTTTATATTTTTCTGATAATTAAAAATTAAGAATATCATTTTATGACATTTTTATTTTATAAAACCTATCGTATGTCTTTTTTTTTTCTTTTTTCTTGGAAAATATATAATCTGTATTTAATCGTATGTCTTAAATAGTTTTTTTATGTACATTAAGTATAAATTAGTATGCAATTTAATTTATAAATAAATATATTCAAATATTATTGGATAATAATTGATCCAAAATTTTTGTACTTAACATTTAAAAATATGTAACTGTAAAATAAAATGTAAAGAATTTTAAAATAATAAATTCAAAATATTATTAAATTATGAAAATATTTTAAAATAAATGTTGAGGAAAACAATATATTTTAACTATACTTAGTTGTTTGAGTATATTTATAATATCTCCTATTTTTTTTTCCGGTAATTATTTTATATTACAATCACCACGTGTGTAATTACATGATTATTTCAAAATTAAATATTTAATACTTCTAAGTGTACCATTAGTTATTTTACGCAACAACCTAAAAATATTATTGATTTATTGAAAATTGGAAGACCATTATTTTTGAGTTATATAGTTATATTAGAATGTTTTTAAATAAATATTAACCAACAGGGAGTTAAAATTTAAATCATATTATTTTGTCAGTTAAAATATCTGGTTTACATAATATTTTTTTTATAACATAGGAAATATTTTTTTATTCTAGTACGTTCATTAAAGTAAAATTGTTCACTTTTTTTACGTGCATTTTGTTAATTTTCAAAAAAATTTAATTAATTAAAAAGAATTGCTTTTTATTCAGATTTTTTCAATAATTCATGATAGGTAATTAATATAAGTCTTCTTCAATTAAGAAATAATTAGTATACTAGACAATGGAATAACTAAAATATACAATAAAAAAAGATCAAATCTTAAAAACATAAAATATTTATGCTATATTTTCTCATTAACAATTAGATTAATTTTTTTTCAAACAAAATATAATTACATTTTTAATGACGTGTAGAGAAACTTAAGATACCTAAGAAACTATAGGGCTGAAAATAACATTTTTTAATAGCTTTTATGAATAAAAAAAAAGGCTTTTTATAGAATTTCCCTTTTAAAAACAATTCAATAGAAATGATGATGTTTTATATAATTATGTTCCAGTTTTTATTTCTAATTTTAATTTATCGGCTCTTTTATAAGTTTTCATTATGATGTTATTTCTTAATAATATTATTATTTTTCATTATGATATCTAAACTAGCAATATATAATATTTCTATTATTCAGCAAATAGAAATTAAATATTATATTACAATGAAATTTATATGTACTTAAAACAATTATTTGTTGTAATACATTGTGAGTTAGTGAAATAACATATTTTTTATTTTCCTATTATTTTATTACCAATATTATTGATACCTATATAAATACGTTAATTGATTCATATTTTTATAGCTTAGTTTTTAATTGTAATAATTTAATACGCTTAAATTATTTCAAAAACTTTAATTGCAATAAATTTAATTTTAAAAAATAGATTGTTTAATAATTATGCCTCAGATATTTTTTTTATTTTAATATACAAATTACATTAAATCAATATCCTTTATTCGTCATCTAACATTTTACCAAATTTATAAATAAATCAAATTCGTAGTAATATTGTAAGTTACAAAGAAATCATCGATTTTTCAGAAGACTCAAAGAAACATTAAAACAAAAAATAAAAACAGTATTTTAAATGATACTTTAATACTAAAATTGCACATGTTATAATGCAAAATATATGACCTAAAGTCTGGAGATATTCATAAAATAATTTAATTTAAAATATTTAATAATATAGTACAAGACTTAAACGTTTTTAAGAAGTCTTTTAACTCGTCACATTAACTTAATACAATTTATTTATTTAGCATAAAATTTTATCTATATTGTTTAAGATTTTATAACGTATATATTTGAATGTATGTTTGTTAAAAAGTACATCGTCTTTGCAATGCTAGGTACAATGTGAAAAATAGATATATGTGATGTAATATCTAAGTAACAATGACGTAAAGAAAATTAAAAAAAAAAACCCAGTGACTTCATTTTTATTTATTTTTGATTAAATTTATTATATGTGTCTATTATGTTAAAATTTTTCTTTGCTCCATAGTCATTAAAAATGGCAAGGTCAACTTTTTGGGAGCTTTTTGGGTGATTCTTATACAAACTTTACAATGTTTAAATTATAGTTCAGTAGCAAACAAATTTCTGTTATTATTATTATCATTTATTATATAATATACTTTTTATTTTAATTTAATCAATTTTTTTTATTTTAATTCTTTCTCGATGATTATTGTCGAGGATTTAGTTATATGCCTGTCTTTCAATATTTTCTTATATTGTTATATTGGTGCCTAATAAATTGTTTGGCATTAAAACCTTGGAGTTGGGGGTCTTCGAAGTCCCCAAGTCTTTCTTATTTTAAAATAAGAATTATTAGATAATCTTTTCTTTCCATACGAAGAGCTACGACTCAGATGTAAACCGCAGCTTTTAAAAATAAAGAAGAGAAAAATATTAGTCTCGACCTTCTTTTAGTCATATTTGTGATCTAATAAAATAATATTGGGCTGATTTTGTTACTACGGGAGAGTGAATTGATGAAATGTAGGTTAGGCGAAAAGTATTTAATTTGATATATAGATACCTATTAAGGAACATTTCAAACGGCACAAAATGTTCTTAGATCGAAAAACTTTTATTTAATTATTTTTGTGTCAGGTTTTATAAAGATTTGCACCATGAATTATGTTCACATAAGCTTTAAAATGAGTTTGTTGTATAGGTGTTTTAGATAGATCTACAACTTTCGTTCTACAGTATTTTACGGTATTGGAATAGACATTATGAATATCTTTGTGAAACGTCATCAATAACAAGAGCGAAATATTTTATTTTTAAAACTTGGAATAAATGTATTTACATGACAGGTATTGAAATAGGTCTTGAAATGAAAATTGTATACGATACAATTTAGTTTTTTTCTTTGATTCAATATAATGTATTATTTTACCATTTAGTTGTAGTTATTATTATTTTTTAATTTTCTTTTAAAATTTTAATATTTTTAACATACACATTTTATGGTCAACGTTTAATGAGTGATTGTGATTTATTAAAAACTATAAACAATTAATAATATACATCTAAACAATTAATAATATACATCTCACCAAATCAGAATGCGTTTATAGTCCGTGTATTTAAATAAATTAATAAAAATATAATTTTAATCCATTATAAGAAGAGAAAAAAAATTTAATTTTATGATTTAATGAACAAGTATTATATTAAGACACAGTTTATGTATGTTTTTAAAAAAAATTTTAGAGTTTCACATTTTCTTGGTAATTCTGGGAATTTAGGATGAATTTTTGAGTATTTATCTTTAAAATCTCATTAATTATGAAAAATATTTTAAATTTTTATTTAAATATAGATACGTCATATTGATAAAAAAAATTTTAATTACGGTTGAAGTTTTCAAAACGTTTTATTGACAAATTAACAATATAAAAAATATTTAACTGTGTTAAATATTTTAATGTCCATGTAATTTTATTTATATTTTCAATATATACATTAAAAAAATATTTTTTACAAATTATTGTATTTTTCAATAACAAACAAGCAGGCACTAGATAGTATTTACATTTAAAATAATACTCAAATTCTTTATCAAATAAAATATTTTAAATGATTCTAATAATATATTCAAGTACGTATTGTATATTTATTTGCTTCTCGAGATTTTTGATTTTATTATAGATTAAAATTTGTTTTGTATTTTAATAGTTTGTGAAAAATGTGAGTTTTCCCTAGAAAAACAGAAGTAAAGAGTGGTCATATTTTATATTAACTATTCTTAAAATGTAAGTTAATAGTAGCGTGATCGAGGAAGAAAATAGTTATTTACACCAAATTTAACTTTAAATTTAAAAATTTAAAGATAATTATCACCAAAAATTTATAATTGGATTTTGGATGTTTGGACTACATTTCTATATCTGGCTACACGATTCCACCTGCATTTTCGATAAAGACTAGATTAATACACATTGACGTTATTCAAGGCCTTTCATTTGTGACCACTTTATAAAAATGATTTTTTATTAGATGTCGAAGACTAACATATGTATAATGTGTTAGCATTATTACTACAGGAAAATTATAACATAATTGCAAAAGTGTCATAGTTAATCTGTTAGTGATAATCGGGAAAAGGACCTATGGTAAAATAGTGGATAATTTGATTTAGGATAGTGCTTCTTGAACATCATAGTATCATAGTATTAATTATTTTAATACACTAAGAGTTACATTATTATTGCAGCCAAAACTAAGATAATTTAAAATAAATATCGTGTTACTAAAAATTGAATGTACAATATCATTAAGAGTATAATATTATTACATTTATGTCGATAGTATAATTAAACATTTTTAAAAACTATCATTTTATAATTACTGGGAAAATATTTCCAATAAAACAATAAAGAATAAAGCTAAGCTAATATTGGGATATCTTTTACAGTTTCACTATATTAGGTAGGTATTCAATTATTTTTTAATTATATTGTACATTTTCAATTATATTTATATTTATATGGAACAAAAAAAAAAAAAAAATCCCATAGTACTCCATGATTTGTATTTGTATCGACCTAATATTCCAAATGTATTAATATATCAAATACCAATGTATAGGTTGAAAAATGAAGGTTTGCCGCTTTAAGTATTTTCGTGACAAAAATTTTCAGATTCATCTGCAATAACCTGAATTTGGTTTTGATTAATTGGGTATTGACTCTATGACGATTTATTTCAAATTAATAATTGTTTATATTTATACTAAGAGCTATAGTTAAATATTCAATATGATATTTTGAATGGGAAGTACTAATTAAGTACAAAGTTAACCGATAATTAATTGATATATATATATAATATTGAAATTAAATAAAAAATAAATAAATAAGCATTACATTTTCATAATACATTTTTTTATTCAAAACGTTTTATGGATTTTACGAGTTCTGGGTGTTATCATTGAGATAATCTCCCTATTCAATTAATAGTTGTTCACTGTATTTTATAAAAGTTTTTGCCATTTGTCTTGTCTACTCATTGTACATATGAATACTGAATATATATTAGTTAACAAAAAAAAGTTTTCATCATAAAAAATATGAAATTTAACAAAAAAAAAAGTCGAATGGTTTTAGAATGTTTTTATACCAAACTGCTATATTTTTATTTAAATTATTTGACAATGTTCATTATTTATATTATTTACGTCATAAATTAATCATAGATCAATCGGTAAAAATTAATTTAAAAAAATCTACGGTTGGTTACGTAACATAAAAAGTATATTTTAGTGCTTGGGGACTTTGGGATTTGTTCGGCGCATCGTCTGGGTAGCTGTGACAATAATATTCAACAAAGAAAATGTTTAGTTAAAATTAATATGATTGAAAAATTACTCAACGTTTTCCTTAATTTCGACAATTATTTGAACTCTAATAAGTATTGACCAACTTTAGCAAATATATTGCAATATATTTGTGGGCTTAACCAAGAATAACCAAATATAATAAAGATAATTATAATCTTTTTGGTAATGGATGATTGATAACAATTAATAATCATCGACGTCATCATCTACTGTTTCTTGGTAAAATGTATTGAAATTTTCTTGAAAATAAATCCTTTGATTCACAAGGAGCAGTTTTATTTTCGTTAATTTTATATTAATAAATTGTAAAATTCATTTTCATATATTTTCTATAGTCTAAAGTTAAACTGTTCCAAAGTCGGCACATCATCAAAATATAAATATATCTTTTATTAAGCTATTGACATGTCTTAATTAAGAGTATATTACGTTATAACGAGTAGCATTAAAATAAAATATAATATAAATTACAATATCATTTTAAATTTTAACTGATATACTCAGTTCTAGAAGTTTAATTTTTAAGACACTAAAATGTAAATTTATACTTACATTCGTATTTATACATTATAAGTAGTACACATGAGAATAATAATGCATATTTAATGCGTATTTCATTATTATTTTATGTTTTAATTCATGAATATTAATATAAAATAACAAATTGATTATATATTATATTTTTGAAGAAGTAATTACATTTCAATGTTAATTTATGTAGAATTTATTCAAAAGTATAAATACTGACTTTAAAAGTTGTAATTTCAAGTGTTAACCGCATATCATAAAATATAAATTAATTATAATTTTAGTTTATACGAAAGATTCATCTGATAATTACCAAGTGGGTAATATTTTTGTATAATTTTATATAATATAAGAATGTAAGTAAACATTAAATTTTGAATGTTAAGCGACAAATTATTTTAATATTTTATAAAATTGATCAAAAACATTTAAAATAATATTTTTTTTATTAAAAAACTCATGAATAAGAAAACTAAAATATATATGGAAAAACACATTTTTAACAGCTCATTATATCATTCGATAAAAATAAATAAATTAGGTCAAGTAGTTATTATATAGCAATAATAATTATTAGTAAGTAATTAATTAAAGATGAATGGATTGTAGTACTCGTATACTTAAATAAGAGATGTTGATAAGACGAGGGAAAGGCTTCCGTCTTTTTTATAATTATTTTTACGTCGATTTGTACATTATGATTTTTAAGAATTAATTACGAGACGTTTAATACAAACGAGCAGAATAAACGAATAACAATAATATAAATCATTGAACTCATTAACATCATTGTATATATATTTCTACATTATTTCCACGCGTTTCATTATAGCCAGCTAGTGTTAAGCCAACATTCGCAGAGGGAATTATATTGTTAAACGGAGCTGATTAATTGTGATGGTTATCTGTATAACACGTTTCGGGAAGTATGTCAGAATCGTATCACATAGATATTACCATAAGATAAATGAACAAGTCAATAACGGATTACTTCAATCGTGTTAACTAAATACCGTTGTCTAGGTGTTACTGACAATTAGAAGCAATTTAATCTTTAAATATATATATATATATTCAATATTTCTATAATTGATTTCCTCTAGTTCGGTTTTAGCTAACGGTATAATACGTACTAGTGTTTATTTCAGTCTTTCTATCTTGGGAGGTATCACATATTTTTAGAGGGTATGTGGTATGCGGTATACCATTAGAGTAAATAATTAATTAATAAATACATTTTTTTTCACGGGGGGAGGGGGTTGTTAATTATTGATATTTTAGTAAAGTATTTTTTTTTATACTTCGATAAAAACGTCTTTAGGAACCTGAAAAAATGCTTCGAAAGTTTTGTTTATCCTTATATTTAATATATCAAATAAGAATTTTGACAAAGTATTTTGAAGAGTTGATTTTTAAAATTTTCAAGTGTTATTTTAAAAAATTGGTTTTAACTATTGGTTACAAAAAACTAATTCTTATCCTGAATTTAAAAAAAAAATTAAAATATTTTTAAAACCCTAGAAATTAAATTTATTGTATTTAATTAATAACAAACATTTAATACTGTACAAATTATTTTATTTTTAATTCACTTTTGCAATATTAAAAATCAAATTCTAAGGTCTGTGTTTATATCAATACTATCACAATGTGATAGAAATTAATCTTTTTGTTTGTATTTCAGAAAAACTATCAATTATAAGTTACGTAACAGTTATAATAACTGAAAATGTGACAGAAATTTAATTATCTTATACTAGTTTTATTGAATATTTTTATATTTTAAAGGATTTCGGTCAGAATTTTATCAGAATTTAAGAACAATTTATAATTAATTAAAATTATTTAAATTTCATGCATTACCAGTATATACATTTTATATTTGCAATTTAAGTTTTAAGTCTATTTATATTTTACTAGTATCATATTTTCACCTAATATTTGAATATTTGAATAATCTAAAAATTTGATCATTCCCTATGAATATTTAAAAACTAATCTTACTTTCTTGTTCTTAAGCTTTATGCTTATATATATATATATATATATATATATTATTATTATTACTATATAGTATAAATTATTTCACTTAGTAGTAACTTTTTATCAAATAATTTATTGAGAAATAATAAATGTACTTTACAAATAATCATAATACAACACATCATTATAATTTTCCCAAGAAATTTATTTGGTAAAGGAGTTCGTTGTTTCTATATCCTAGTCATACATTTTTGTTAAGTTCACATCGGTATAATCTTTACAGTAATTTATATCAAATATCAAAATTCTGTCAATTATAAATTCATCTCTTCATTACATTAACAGTTTCATACTTGATTTATTGTAAATATAATAAGAATTATTCTTCATTATCTACTTACGGAAATCTGACGATATATTCATTACTAATTAGTTTATTACATTAATCAGTCACAACTTTGAAAAAAGTTAATCAAACGACAATGTTTGAAATATTTCGTTTATTATATAAATATAACGTAGTACAGGAGTGGTTAATAAGTGACAAGTCACGGAATCTTATTTCGGAAAACTTGAATTCACAAATGTTTTGATTTATTCGACGAATCACGAATTCAGAGTAATATTATATTCCTTACCTTAGGTCAACAAGTATGTATGATTATAAGTTACATCCAAAACAAATATATAAATAAAGGGAATATCGAGCCCATGCACTGAAAGACATAAAATATAAGACTAAATAAAATTATTACAATAAACTCGAAAATTAATATCAATAATATATTCAATAGGTGTACCTAGTATTCTACTCGTATTTACATAGTATATATGTGTATAGTATATATATATATATATATATATATATATATATATATATATATATATATATAGTTATTTTTATCCAATTCTTTACTTGTTTATAGCAGTTCTACTTGATGATATTTATTACATGCTTCAAGCGTATTCGAATTCAATTTATCACAATAAAGGTTTGGCTAGATGTGAACTATTTAGATATGAATTATCCATTAGCCTATCGGGTACTAAAAATATGACTAACACGATTGAAAATCACAATAAATTAAAATACAAAGTAAAGAGAAAAATAATGAAGAAATATTAATGTTCCTGAATAATAAATATATAGAATTATTATAATTGTCTTAAATTAAAATAGTTGAAAATTAATTACATTACATAACAGAGCTTTTTATATATTTTATTAGTTCTTATGTACGCCTTCCTGCAGGATTTATAATTGCCACAAACTTTATTTGACAAATAAAATACTAATCATACAATACAAAAAAAATAATTGAGCCTCAAACGTAAAATTATGTTAGGTTAGCATTAGTTAAAGGACAACGTTACCTCTTAAAAACAAAATAACTTTTATTAACCTAAGTTATACAACATGTTTTAGAATAATTTTGATATTTGTTTGATCAGTAATAATGTGTTTCACTATTTGATTTATGCTTGGGTTAATTGTTTTATTTTATCGTTTGTAAATATTGTTTATAATAGTTCTAAACAAAAAGCTCTTTTAAATGCAAAATCACTCAAACCAAATTATATCCAAATTGCACACAAAACTATTTACAGGCAACCCAACTAGACGACTCAACTTTAAAATAGTCAAAAGATCTGAATACTTTCTAATTTTCAACATTCTATTATTTTAAATCAAAGTACATGTAGCTCTTATGTGAGTTTTCTTTTAAAAACCCTCACCATTATCAACTTCCTCCAACTTACTAAGTTACTATTACTGTACATATAATATAAATTGTAAATACTCATTAGACGTAAAAAAAAAAAAACTGTTGATTAAATAATATGAAATTTTCAAAAAAAAAAATAATAATAATAATATAAACAAATGGCGTTATAAAGTAAATTTTACATAATGTACTCATTTAAGATGTTTTGTTGTTATTGTTTCGAGATAAAAAAGTTAATACAAATTATACAAAAGCATTGTGGTAATACAAAAAATCTAGAGGACTTTGAAATACGCCAAAAATTTTCGACTCCATTGTACTTTTTATTACTTTAATTAATTTTAATGACGAGTATAAGATACGCGTTCTACTTGAAATTTAACACTATAGCAAGTCATAAATTACTACAAAAACATCTGAGAAATGTTCATTTTTTTTTTGTCTTGTGGTTTCCGAATTGCAGTATTGTGGTTTATAACGTGTTAAAACAAATTGTTATTATAGTTTTTAAATTAAAGTCTTTAATAAATGTGTTAAATTATAGAGAAATTGTTTTCGAAGATAAAGAACAATATTTAGTAATTGTAACTATATTTTGAACAAGTGTAAATGTATGTTAAACTCGTTTATAATTAATATAATTGGGTATCCAAGACCTATTATGGAAAATTAAGCTTTTCATACATGAATGAATAATTCGAGTGAAAGAATAAGAAAAAAACATGTCTATAGATTATTTATTAGCTGTATACTAAAACAGTCGGTTAATAGAAAAATATAATTAGAATTATTTTGAAGATTTCGACTGCGTCTGTTATTAACAGCATTATTTTTTATAATTTCATTATCGATATGAATAACGTGCAAAATGCTGTAAAAAATTATACTCAAGCACTGTAAGGCACATATTTTTATCATAAAATTGTGCGGTTCTATAATTTCTTTAATTCAATTTCGTCGTCAATGTTTTAATATTTAAGACGATACAATTAAAATGCTTGATAAGGTGGCTGAAAAATCAAGAAAACTCGAAATTATTTTGTAAATTTAATGTTTTAGTTAACAATATAATATTTTTTAATTTTCATTTAATGCATGTTTTTTTTATATAAAAAAGAGGGTAGAGGGCTTTTAATAAATTTTTACATCCTCCCCCTCTCACAATAAAAAATCTTGAGAACGCCTCTGACTCGGAATGTACGTTTGAAAATGTGTGCCTATTAACCAAACATCACACATCGTTATCCACCCACACGAATGTTGCATGCTTGGTGATGATTAATTTCAAACTTTAAACCTTTTCTTTAAATATATCGTTATAAAATAGGTAATAAAATTAAAACTTCACTGTTGAGAAATGTTCGAACAAGTAAATAGATAATGTTTTTTCAAAAGAGTACAACTTTGCGGGCAAAAACGTGAAAATAATCCTACGAAACAGAAGGGGTTAATAATACTGTCGTTGCATTCGATCAGAGAGTTCATTAATTTCCGAGTTAACGTCTACCAACGTGTTCCATCCATGTCGATCACGCCTTTTTCGGATGAGTCATAAAATGCAACGAAAATGAGGCGAATATTATACCCTTAAAATCACCAACACGTCGTAACGTCATAAAACAACGGTGATAATTGCACGTGAAAATGATACAAAGGTGGAATAATAATTACACCATCGGAACACAACACCGCGGCGTCGTAAAAACCGTAATTAAGCACGAAAACACGCCCGATCAATTCTGAAGCGGTTTAATAAATCCACGTCACGCGATAAAACGACGAGGACCGCAAAATTGCCATCGACTCGAGCGGATGGGGCTGTACCTCGACGACGGTTAAGGATCTCGCGGCGGACGATAATCGCAACCTAATTATTATTTCGGATCGGTACTGGCCGTTACGAATGTTTGCGGTTATACCGAGTTCTCGTCACCGGTATGCTTTTTATTGATTGTATAGAAACAGCGTTATGAGTACTTTTGTACCGCGTTTGTAATCATTACGTCGAACCGGTGAAGAAGACGGTTTTGTTGGAAGTCCGCAAGTCTCACGCGATTGTCTCCGTTTTAACTTTAATTGCTTTTTTCCTCGCCGTACGTGCACCATCGTTTCTGGCCATACGCGTCGAATGAAAACAACAGTCTCGTTCACCAAGCACGTGTACACTTCAATGTGTTACCGATATAATTGTCGTGGTCTACGCCTCGGGGTGTCAACAACTCGTATCGCAATGAAATATTGAAAAATAAATATGTATGTATATATTTATTTTAAAATGTAAATATAATATATTTACATAATATGTAAACATATTTTACGTGTTAAAGCTAATAATAATAATTAAAAATCGACTTCTCAGCCACACGAGTTTTTGTGCGTTTAACTTTAGTTGCTCAGTGTTCTGCTTCAAATTTTGTTGTAATGAAATACAAACTTTGCAACGTACAATAATAAT
This sequence comes from Sipha flava, assembly GCF_003268045.1. Lineage (NCBI taxonomy): Eukaryota > Metazoa > Arthropoda > Insecta > Hemiptera > Aphididae > Sipha > Sipha flava. The sequence continues at coordinate 2,226,758 of NW_020272917.1, forward strand.
GGGAATGTAAGATTTATCGGTTTCACGACTTTTACTGACAATACTTCGCAGTAATATGGTTTAATTTTTTTCTTTTCTGTCGGTGCGCAACATCATCACCTAAATAATATTGAAAATCACTCGCCTTCTGAATCAATCAGTGAAGTTGTGGGTCACTTGTGCGTTAAGTGTCGTCTCCGGACAGTTATTGGCAACACGAAATCTTGCAGTTAACGGACAGTTTCTTCGTTTTCCTCGACAAATTTCTATAACAACTTTGAAATGTATTTAGCGAACACTTGACGATGATAAAGCTGAGCCCAAGATACGTAAAATTAAAATCCATTTATCAATTCCGTCGGACTACTTATAATTAAATGTTTTATATTTATAACTAGTTTTCATCATGAAAACATGACGTACAAGGAAAAAAAATGACAATTTTATGATCAGCGTGTATTTGCGCATGTAACAGTTTGATTTTAATTTTCTGAAATACATAATCGAATCGGAATGGTTTTAAACCCTTGAAAATATTATTTTGTATCGATCATAAATGCATAAACATAGGTATTAACTATATTATTTGGAACTCTATAGTTCAAGGATTCTTAACCTTTTGAGATAATGCACCCTTTTATACTATTTTATACTGGCATTTCCCTCACCATAATAAGCTTTAATTATGTTGAATATATTTATAATGTTATAAATACTAAATAATATATAATACAAATATATATATATATATTCACTTCTTGTATTAAATCCTATTATTGGTTTTGCAGTCGGACACGCGTTCTACACTCTTCCCGGCTCCCAACTAACTTCTTTCTTTAGTTCCATGTAGCTTGACAGTCCAGCATCGGATATCATTTGTCCAACAAATTAAGTTCTCGGACGTCCTTGGTCTCTCTTACAATAATAATTATGAGACTTAATAAAAAATTAATTTAAAAGCAACTGATAAGTCATCAGTGTAGTCATGGAAGTGGCGTAGCCCAGGGGAGACTGATATATATATCTTAAACTGTGGTTAAGGGTTATAGGAACCAAAATCTAAAATATAACTTTGG